>NC_080195.1:51700457-52003487 GCF_030028045.1 Hippopotamus amphibius kiboko | reverse complement strand
TCATTTCTACAAAAAGGTCATCTGGGATTTTGATTGGGATTGTGTTGAATCTATACATAAATTAGGAGAGAATTAACATCTTAACAATATTGAATCTTCTAACCCATTGTCTTTCAGCTCACCTGCTATAACAAAATACCATAGACTAAGTGGCTTATAAACAACAGAAATTTATTTCTCACAGTTTCGGAGACTGGAAGTTCAAGATCATGGTGCCAGCAGGATTGTGTTCTGGTGACAACCTTCTTCCAGTCTGCAGATGGCTGACCTTGTTATATCCTAACATGTTGTAAAGAGAGCTATCTAGCTCTCTGGCCTCTTCTTATAAGGGCACTAATCTCATTCATGAAGGCTCCCCCCTCATGACCTAATTATCTCCCAAAGGCCCTGTCTCCAAATACCATCACACCAAGGACTAAATTTCAACATATAAATTTTGGGGAGGACACAAACATTCAACCCATAGCACCCGTGAACAAGATATGTCTCTTCATTTATATAGGTCTTAAATTTCTCTCAATAAGGTTTTGTAGTTTTCAGTATATGGGTTTTGCACAATTTTTATCAGATTTATTCCTGAGTATTTCATATTTTTGATGCTATTATAAATTTTTTTAACTTCCAGTTTTGATTGTTCAACATTGGTGTGTGTGTATATATATATATACACACAAATGGTGTCTGCGTATTGATACTGTATTTTGTAACTGCTAAACTCATTCATTAGTTCTAGTAGCCCTTCTGTAAATTCCATTTAATTTTCGAAATAGATGATCAGGTCTTTTACAAATAAAGACAGTTTTACTTCTTCCTTTCCAAATTGGATGCCTTTCATGTCTTTTTCTTACCTTCTGCCCTGGCTAGGACCTCCAGGACAGGGCTGAATAGAATTGGTGAGAGTGGACATCTTGGTCTTGTTCTTGATCTCAGGAGCAAGCAATCTGGTCTTTTACTATTAAATTGATGCTGGGTGTAGGTTTTCCATAGATTCCCTTTATCAGGTTAAGGAAATTCTCTTTTAGTTTGCTAAGACCTTTTCTTTAATAGATCTGGGCTTTCACATTCTCTCATACATACTGAATAAAGTGTGGTAGTTTGTGTCTTTCAAAGGGTTTGTTCTTTTCATCTAAATTTATGGAATTATTAGAAGAAAGTTGTTGATAATATCTATAGATTTGTAGTGCTGTCACCTCTTTAATTCATGGTATATAGTGAATTGTGTCTGTTTTTTTTATCCTGATCAGTCTCACTAGAGGCTTACTGATTTTATTGATATTCTCAATAAATCAGCATTCACTTTGATTTTCTATATTTTTTTGTGTTGTCTATTTTATTGATTTCTGCGCTGACATTTATTATTTCCTTTCTTCTGCTTACTCTGGGGCTCATTTACTCTTTTTTGTTCTAGTTTCTTAGGATGGACGTTGAGGACATTGAGACTTTTCTTCTCCTAAGTCCTTAGCATTATACATTTCCACCTAAGTACAGGCATACCTCAGAGATACTGAGAGTTCAGTTCCAGACCATGACAGTAAAGTGAATACTACAACAAAATGAGTCACATGAATTTTTTGCTTTCTCTGTGCATATAAAAGTTATACTTACATTACACTATAATCGATTAAGTACGCAATAGCATTATGTCTAAAAAAAATCCAATGTATGTACCTTAATTTAAACATACTTTATTGCTGAAAAATGCTAACAATCATCTGAAACTTCAGCAAGTTGTAATCTTTTTGCAATTATAACATCAAACACCGCTAATCACAGATAACCATAACAAATATACTAATAATGGAAAAGTTTGAGATACTGCAAGAATTACCAAAATGTGACACAGAGACACTAAGTGAGGAAATGCCATTGGAAAAATAGCACCAATAGACTTGCTCAATGCAGGGTTGCCACAAACCTTCAAATTGTAAAGAACTCAATATCTGCAAAGTACAATAAAATGAGGTATGTGTATACAGCTTTTTATATGTACTTTTTATTTTCATTCGGCCCAAACTAATTTCTCATTTCCCTTTTGATTTCTTCTTTGCTTTATGAGCTATTTTGAAGTGCATTATTATTTCCAAATTTTTGAAGATTTTTATTATTGATTTCTTAATTAATTCTATTGCGGTCAAGAACATACCTTGTATAACTTGAATCATTTTAACTGTATTGAGACTTGTCCTTACAGCCCAGAATATGGTCTATCTTGATAAATGTTCTATGCGTACTTGAAAGGAATGCATATTTTGCTGTCAATGGGTAAAATGCTCTATATCAATATGTAGAGTTCTATATCTAGATCAATGAGGTCAAGCTGATTGATTATGTTGTTTCCTTCTTCTATACCCTTAATTATTTTCTGTCTTCTTGCTACATCCATTACTGAGAGAAAGCTAACGAAATTTTGGCCTACAATTATGGATTTCTCTATTTTTCATTGAAGTCATATCATTTCTACTTCATATATTTTGGAGCTCTGTTATTAGGTACGTAATACTCTTTGCTCTGTGATCTACTTTATCTGATGCTAATACTGCTACTCAACTATATTTTGATTAATGTTAACATGGTTAAAGTTTTCCACCCTTTTAATTTATTTTTGTCTTGCTACGTAAAGTCTGTTTCTTATACATAGCATATAATTGGCTTTGCTTTTTTATCCTATTTGGAAATTTCTGCCTTTTAGTTGAGGTCCTTTATATCTAAAGTAGCTATTGGTATATTGGTATTTTTAGGTTTAAATGTATCATATTGTTATATTCTTTCCCTTTTCCTCCTTTTTTTGCCTTTTTTAAGGTGAATTGAGTATTTTTAATGATCCCATTTTATCTCTCTTTTGGCTTATTAGCTCTACTTCTTTTTTTGTGACTGTTTTTGTGTTTATAAATACATCTTTAACCTATTGCAGTCTACCCTCAAGTGATATCACATCACTTCAAGTGTAGTATAAGAAGCTGACCAAGGATGTACTTCCATATTTCCACTACCAGCCTTTGTACTGTCATTGTTATACATTTCCTTTTACATATGTTATAAACTCCACAATACATTGTTTTTATTCTTTAAACTGTGAATTATACTTAAAAGAGGTTAAAATAATAAAAATCTTATGTATTTTCCCATGTAGTTACCATGTCTGGTGCTCTTCACTTTTTTGTATATATCCATATTTCCTCCTGGTATCACTTCCTGTCTGCTGGAAGCACTTCCTTTAACATTTCTTGTAGTGCACATCTGCCAGTAAAGAATTCTTTCAGCTTTTCTATATCTGAAGAATTCTTTTGCCTTTGTTTTAAAAGATATTTTCACTGGGCATAAAATTTTAGGTTGAAGGTTTTGGTTTTTTTGTTTTGTCTTTCCAGTACTTTAAAGATGTTGCTCTACTGCCTTTTTGCTTGCAATTTTCCCTGATGAAATCTCTGAAGCCTCTGCCATTCTTATCTTTGTTCCTCTGTACTAATGGTTGCTTGAAGAGTTTCCCCTCTGGCTGCTTGAGGATTTCCTGTTTATCATGGACTTTGAACAATCGGATTATGATATATTTGGTGATTTTTTTTTCCTTAGGGTTTGTTAAACTTTTTGGATGTGAGTCTATAGTTTTCACCAAAGTCAAAAAACACTTCACCCATTATCTCTTCAATATTTTTCTGTTCCATCCTTGGGGTATTCCAATTACATATATTTTAGTTTCTTATTACTCTAAATATTCTTGAGCATTGTTTTAGGATGCAGTTAAATTAGTTGGGAACACTTTGGTCCATTTGGGTCTTCTTTCAAGATGCTAGGCAGAATCAGAGCAGTGCTCAGTCTAGGGTTAATTACTCTCCACCGCTAAGGCATGACCTTTCAGAGTACAGTGCCCAATATTATATGAATTATGAGCTTTTCCAGTCTGACCAGTGGGAAGTGGCAGTATTCCCAGCCCTGTGTGATTGGCATGTACTGGGCCCTCTAATCCTTTTGAGTGGTTCTTTTTCCCTCCCTAGGTAGCTTCCTCACACTCATGTGCTCATAAGTACTCAGCTTTATACTTGAGGTATACTCTGTGGGAATCTCTGGAGTTCTCTCTGAGCAGCTCTCTCCTCTCCAATACTCTGTTCTGCAAACTCCAGCTGCCTTTGGTCTCCCTAGACTTGAAGCCGTCTTCTCAACTTAGGGAGTCTATATTCTCCCTTGTCGCACGGTATTCTGGGAAGTATATTTTGGTATGCCTCCTTTTGTTTTATTTCACTGAATATCAAAGACTATATATTAAAAATACAGAAGCTCTGGATCATTTTCTCTTTTCCAAACGATATGTTTTTTAGCTTCTGTTAGGGTGCTAGGATAAAACTGATTTTCTTAATCCAATCAGTGGCTAATCTGATTGGGGACTGGATTTCAACTGTTTATAAGATCAGGTCTGTTTCTGGGCTAACTCCTCAGGAATAGTCCTTCAGGACTACCAACCAAAAGCTTAGGGTGTTTGTACTAGTCAGGGTCGTCCAGAGAAACAGAGGCAATATTTTATGTATAAATTAAAAAGATTTATTATAAGGTTCTAGCGCATACAGAACCTTAATTATGAAGGCTGAGAAGTCCCATGATCTGTCATCCGCAAGCTGGAGACCCTGGAAAGCCACTGGTGTAGTTCAAAGGCCTGAGAGCCAGAGAGCTGATAGTGTAGATTCCAGTCTGTGTCCGAAGGCCCTGAAAACCAGGAGTGCCAAGGGCCAGAGGAGATCAGCGCCCCAGCTCAGCAGTCAGGCAGAGAAATTTCAGCCTTCCTCTGCCTTTTTTGTGCTACTCAGGCCTTCAACAGACTGGATATGTCCACCCTCATTGAGGAGGGCCAACTGTTTACTGAGTTCACTAATTCAAATGCTAATCTCTTCCAGAAACACCCTCACAGATATACCCCCAAATAATGTTTAACCAGATATCTGGGCATCCTGTGGCCCACACAAATAGACACACAAAACTAACTATCGCAGTGTTTCTCAGGCCCTTCTACTTTGGTGGACCTGACACTCCCATCTGAATCTCCCCAGCACAGTAAGACTGTAATTGCTCTGGTTAGCTTAGCTTTTTAGCACCTGCTTTCTGTTTGGCTTTTTACCTCTTGGTCTGGGCTACTGATACATTGGTGAATGACTTGTAAGGAAAATGGCTCAAATTCATTGGGCTGATTCCTCTGTGCCTCTTTTCTTTCCATGATCATGGCCTCTTATGTCCTGGCTCACTTAGTATCCTTGAATTCCCCCTTTTTCCCCCTCCCCAGCCCTATCAGGCTGCAGAATGTTCTGCTCAGCTTCTCTGACTCTTAGCTGCTGCTTTTTACTTGAGTTCTTAGCTTCTCCTCACATGCTACTTAATAAATGGTAACTGTCTCAAGGAAAAATGCAGCCCAGAATGTGGGGCACTCAGTGAATTTCTCTTCTTTCTGAGGTCTTAGCTCTCAAGCACTGGCTGCCTTAGTAGGTCTTTTATGCCTTCAAATAGATTATTGAAATCCAGCTTTTCTAGATGTCCCCTCTGGAAGCAATGGTCTACTACCAGGTAGTCCATTATGGCCAGAAGCAGATGTCTAATGTTTTATAAGATGTTTAACCTTAATTTTTTTTTAACTGACAAGACCAAACTGTTTAAAGATAATCTTTACAGACACAAATCACAGTGCAAACAGTATAAGATATAACTATCCTCACTATTAACTATGAGACCAATTAAGATACATCACAGAATCCCTAAATTATGAGACAAACCTATTGCAGTGATTGGTTTAACTATCATTATTACTCCATCAGTGCATATTTGAAAATTAAAAGTTGATGTAAAAGTACATATTAACACAAAGGATGATGCTTATTCTTCAGGTTTATATATGTCCAAATTAAAGTTAAAATTTCTCCGTAGAAATCAATCACAATAACGTCTCGTTTTCTTTTCTTTAGTTTTCAATGTAGGACATAAAAATCCATTTCAAAGCTACTGAGTGAAAATCGCAGCAGGTGTTACAAAAGCTAGCAGCAAAATGTCTGCCATAGGACTTCATTATTTTGTTCCCTTTGCTTAGCTAATGTCTGCATTCTGAACACAGAATCACAATTGGGTTTCTAACATAGATTAGAGACCACAGATTTCCACAGTGTGCTCATGAGCTCACAGGCCCACCCAGCAGCCTTCAGCCGAGGATTTAAAAATCCCACATACTTCTTGCTACTTTGTCAGTTCACCCTTTATATCAATATTTCACTTGTTCATACTCACCAGCTTCCCTTAATACTTTTCTGATATTTTCTCCAGCCCTGGTGTGGTTAGGAATCCTACTCCTCTCCAGTCTTGTGGGCTAGACTGAATTTTTTACATGCAAACAAGAGCAAAACTAAAAATGAAAGCCAAGTAGTCCTGGAAAGCTCACTATTAATACCAGGTTGAGTAAAATCATTTGTTTAAAAACATTCACATCTGTTGCTTGGCACTGATCCTTAAGCTCCAAGACCCCTACCTTCTCAACTAATTATCCTCATGTCAAGTAACCAGTTGTAGTTGATTGACTATATACTCATAAAAATCTCCAAATCCCAAATCCCTCAAAATAGAGGGAGAAGACTGGGATGGAATCAAAGAACTTTTCTCAATCCAACTATTAAGGAAAGGACATAACAAAAACCTAGCAGATACAGTGTTGTGAGGAAGCATTGTAACAGCCTATTCTCTCTGAAAGCATCCCCCCTCCTCCCCGCCACTGATCATGCTGCTCCTGCCACAGATGAAGACCATGTATAATTCCTCAGCGTGGAATAAACGAGCAAGGGGAATTGTAAACAGTCTGGCCAACCAGAAGCAATAGAGACACAATGCAACCAAGACACTGCAGACCCTGCTCCCCGCCAAGCTGATATAATCCACACTTGGCAAGGATGAGTTCTCACTGCAGGGCTCTCCTGCCTAAACACACAGGCTCCCCTGGAGAAGAGCGGTGGCAGAGGGGAGAGCAGGACAAAAGGAGGGAGGGAAACAACTGCTGTAGGGGAGGCCCACAGTGAGCAGGAAAATTGTGTGTGTTCCCAGTTTGGGGAATTTTCCTACGGAAACGCCAGTTTGGGGAACTTTCCTACGGAAATAAAAACCAAAGTGTAAGGATAAATGCAGGGTGTGTACTGAGGTATACATTTTTGTGTAAAAAAAAAAAAAAAAACACTGGAGAGGAAAACCCAGAATATCAATCAATATAAAAATAATGGGAAAAACTATGGAACTTTCTCAAAGGAGTATTGGGTAGCTATTAAAAACAGTAAATTGGATCAATTATATGTATATATCTATAATGATATATATATAATATAATAAATAAAATGAAACAGAGTAACTGTATTATATGATCCTATTTACATATGAAATAGAAAACAACTCTACCCATGTTTGTTTGAATGTAGAAAAGGGGTGAAGAAGTGGTTTTGTCAGGAAGATGGAGGGGAAAGTAGGTGGAGATTAGTAACATTTTCTTTATATACTGCTATTTATTAGACTTGTTATAATGAGTGTGTATTACTTTTATAATTTAAAAATGTAACACATTAAAAATATAAAAAGGATTTAATGAGACTGCATTATTACAAGTAATGCCAAACCCCAGAGTTCAGTGGGGTGTATAGTTCTCTGGCATTTGCTTTAAATGGATCTTGGTGGGTAAAGGTAGACAGCAACTTCTGCTCCTGGAGACAGACCTCACCACATGTCCCTCAGTAGAAGCCAATTAAAACACAGAATCGACCGTGCCTCTGGAAAAGGCCAGTGGTTGTGAAATGAAAACTACATCTACCTCTCAAAGGCTCAGCCGCAGAGCTTCCCAAGGGGCCGCCTGAGCCCGTGCGCAGCGGGCAGCGGCGTGGATGGGAACAGAATAGGCTTTTGTCTGGGAAGATCCCACTACTACAAGGGTAGACAGCTTTTGTTGGCTCCTTTTCCAGATCCCAGAGGTGAGATGCGCAAGGCTGGCGTGCTCGCTTCAGAAATAAATATTAAACTCTGTGCGGAAGATGCTGCCACCCAGGTTTGAAGGGTTCCGTGTTAGCACCTCGGTGGACGACTGAAAGCCAGTTGTGGGACTTCCAACTGTCACCTACAGGATGGCATTAAGGCCTTGGAGGTGTGACACTTGGCTTAGTATTTGCAATTTGGTTTCATGCTAATGGAAGCTTCCAGATCCTCGGGGGGGGGGGCGGTGGGGGAAGGAGATGTATGATATTCAATAATGAACAAAAAATATTCATAAGTTAACAGCCTGAAAAAAATTAACTTTTTTGTTCATTCCTCTTTCAACATGATTTTTTTTTCTATTCTTGTACCATCCTACTGTCCTCCATCTATGTCTCTTCTTTCTCCCTACTTAGCCCCATAAAAGATTTTTTGCTGATTATCATAGAAATCCACATTTACAACAGCAATCATGGAATCCCACTGCTGGTAATATTTTAGAATGGTTTCTTCTTATCTTTATACTTACCTTCTAAAGTGGGTTGGCATCTGTGTATCTTTGCAAGTACAGCTGCATGTCTCACATACATAACTGCTATCATGAATGCACATGAGAGAATGTGATGGAAGCGTGAAGGGGGTCTGGACGGTGTATTACTGTGGGATCTGCCTGGCTGTGGCGCCGCTATGTGCTCTGGCGTGTCAAGCCTGTATTCATATTCCACAGACTGACTGACAGCAGCCTCATGTCTCAGCCCTTCTTTTCTCCTCACAGCTGCCTTGGAAGTCAGCAACATGTGCATGTAAAGATTCCCATGGGTGGTTATTTGATGTTCTTTCATCCCAGTCTTTCACTTGCAGATAATTGGGTACCTAGCACGCCAGCAGGTCACTATTCTCTTCCCTTTCCTATCTCCCGCCATCAACTTTCCTGTTCCCTCTTCACTCCAATCTCCCGGGTTTATCCAAACAGCATCCAAAAGCAGGTAACCATCACCAGCCAGGCACAACACAGAATCGTTGAAATGTCCATTTGGAAAAGGCACTCAATTAAGCATGCATCTTGTTCACCTGTTCAGAGGAAATACTACAGCTAATGTGGCCCTTGGAAGATTCCACTTTATGCAAAAACTCAGGAATTTCTTAAATTAGAACCAAGAAGGACGGTGTTGGTCTGGAGTCTTGCCATTTCCCTAGTTAAGACTTTCACTTCTGTCTCCTCTCTCAAGGTCTCCCCAGTTACCCCCGGATAATCAGGATGGTGAGCTGACAGTGCTGACTGGTAGCCTGACACTGCAGCCCAGGCAGGTGGCAATGGGAAGACCCACGGTGTTCCTTCCTGGGTGTTCCCAATGTCACTCTAGAACAGCAGCAAGAGAGCAGTTCCAAACAGCAAGGCCCTGGGCAGAATCATGAAGTTTCTCTAAGAGGTCCTCCCATGCCTTTTTCTGTCCTCACGCCAAGAAATCGCTTCTCCCCATCAAAACTCCAGAGCTCTCCAGCGAATCTACACATAGGCAAAGTTCCTCAGCACAGCCCTGAAAACTGACCCTCCCCGGACCATCACTTCCACAATTATTTCTTCCGTATCACAAACACCATACAGTGGAGATGACTGAGAGGTTTCACACCCTTCCCTCCCTCCCTATTTTTATTATGGGTTAAAAATAAACATCATGAGGCAGTTTCGAATAGGAATCTGTAATGTGATGGGAGAACACATGTGGAGGGTGGCCGAGCAGGCCTGTCTAAGCGTTGTCCATCTGCATGGCCTCCACCCTGTATTGCCAGTTGCCTCTCCAGTCACTGCGCAGTAGCCTGGTCGAAGCAGGCCTGAACTCTGCAGAGATGGTCTGGCGGACTCATCGCGTGGTCCTCTGTTGCCTGGCAACCAGCCTGAAGTACACTGACCCAGATTTAGATTAGATAAGGGGGTCCTTAGGCCTTCTCAACTCCCCCTCACTGAGGCAAAGTGGCCATGAAAGAGATCAGAGGATGCAGCACACAGCCTACGAATTCAGTTTGACTTGGGGCATTCTGAGTCTCTGTGTGATGGGTGAGATCTGTTTCTGGTCAGTCGCACGAGTGTGCTGAACGAAGCTGACCTCCTCCTGTTTACATCCCTTAGAGCAGACGGCACAAAGTCTCTAGATTGCATTGAACACAGCAGAATATTCTGGAAGTGCCTTGGACATAAACAGACCTCAAGCCCTTGCTTGGGCTGGAGGGACTGCCCAAGAATTGCTCAAAATCTGACCCAATAAAAAGTTACATGGTTCCCTACAACAAACAGACCAAAGTCCATGCTCTTGTGTCCTTTACAAGTTGGCCTTCAGCTCTCCTGTTTTATCTCTTACTGCAAACCTGCCCTGACCCTCCCTGACCCCTCTCTTCACCTTACTCAAGGCACACTAGCACTCTGGCCCTGACTCGACCAGTGTCTGCTCAAGTTACTCTGTCTGTCTGGAAATGCCCTTGCACACCACAGCTGCCAGAGAGCCACACCTCCTTCAGAACTTGACTCAAAAGGCACTTCTTCCTTGGAGGAAAATAACAATTCCTCCTGAAATAGCTAGTTCTCTCCCCCCTACCTGGAAACACTGGCTAGCCTCCACTTCTTCTCCCATATTTTCATAGCAGGTGTGATAACAGAGCAGGTAATTACAGCACTCAGCACAGCTGTCTTACACAGGCCTTGTCTACACTGGTGTGAAAAGAACTATGTCCTTTAAAGTCTGATTCCTTTATTCCTCTATCTGGAATGAATGCATTCCATCTTAGTTAATCCCTCCTCACGCTGACAAACTCTATCCCCCCATCCCCTCTGTACTCACACCCTCAGGGGCACTTCATTAACAGGACCTGTTTTCCCCAAGTTACTGTGGTCAGTCTTTCTCCTGATCCAGATACTATCAATGCCCATTCTTCTGTTCCTCTTTCTCCCTCATCCCTAGAAAGCAAGGTGCTCTGCAAGGTGGGTTCAGTACCACCAATGTTCTCTGGCCGTTATCATCTGTCTCCGAGTAGCTCATGATTATGACAAGTGTCTCCGAAAGACACCTTGAGAAGTCTAGATGGAAACCAATGCCCCATGGAAACACATAAATATTTTATCAGGCTCTGAACAAGACTCTCACTCATAAATATTTAAACCGCTCGAGAGCCGAATGCTCGGGGGCTGATTAGAGTCAACTTGTACTGGGATGGGGAGCTGAGAGGAGGACGGGAATACAACAGCAACAGCAGCAGGCACTCTACAGTCCCTTTTAAGGATCTAGAAACATTGAGAGTGCACTTGAGGGCTCCCCAATTTGCCGGGACACTCGTTTTCAAAGTGTTCTCCCTCTGCAGTGGGAGGGAGGTCAGCGCCCAGTGGGGCTGTCGAGGGAAGGCACCTGTGGGACTGCAGGCAGGCTGCCACATCGGGCACAGGCACCGTAACCTTTCCATACTGCTCTCAGCACTGGTGGCACACAGATTTTCAAATAAAGCACATAGGACTCGAAATGAGGCAGATGCTATAAGAATGTTCATGGTGGCTTTATTCAAAATAGCCCCCAAAAGGAAACAACCCAAATGTCCATCAATAAGAGAATGGATAAATAGAAGTGTGGAATACCATCTTGGAATAAAAAGAAATCAACAACGGATATACTCAACCACATGGATTAATCTCACAGATATTGGCTGAGCAAAAAGAAGCCAGACGGAAAAGTACATACTGTGTGAATGCATTTATATGATATTTGGGAACCAGCAAAACTTCAAGGTTGCTTCTGGGGGGTGGGGGTAACTAGAAAGAGGCATGAAGGAAATTTCTGGGATTGAAATTTTTTATATCTTGTTTGGGATGAGGGTTTGTCAAAACTAGCCCAGCTTCTAGCACAGGATTCAGCTTCAAAGCACCACTGATCTCCAGGATCATCATTTACCTATAAAATATTGATTAACCTGAATTACGTACAAGGACTTCTAGTATGTTACCAAGGGTTCTGCAACCCTTATGGGAGGCAATGTCTTGTCTGTGTCATTTAATTATCTAATTAATTCAACAATTATTTATTAATTGCTTACAATGTGCCAAATAGGAACACAGCCATGGATAAAACAAAAAAAAATTTCTTTTCCTTATGAAGCTTACATTTGAGTGATGATGAATAAAGAAACAGATATACTATTTAATGCTGGGTAATGATAAGTGCAGTGAAGAAAGCAAAAGCAGAGTCAGAGGACAGGGAGTGACAAAGCATGGTTTTGCAGGTGGTCAAGGAAGACCTGATGGAGGAGTTCACATCTGAAAAGAGCCCTGAATGACTGAGGAAAGAAGCAGTGCAAGTATTTGAGGGAAGAGTGTTCAGGCAGAGAAGAGCAAGGAAGACAGTAAAGTGAGAGGAGAGTTATAGAATATAAGGTCAAAGAGGCCAGATCATATAGGGCTTTGCTAAGGGCTTTGGATTTTATTCCAAGTGTGAGGGATTTTATTCCATTGGAGGATGTTAAGCAGGGGAGTGATATCCAACTGAGGTTTGAAGAATAGGAAAAAGGAAGCAATGAAGAGATATGCCTAGGATTCTTAGGGAAGAGTGAGAAGAAGAAGATCCTTTTTCCCCCTCCTTGAAATCTTAATATCCTTCACACATCTCTTTCTTAATCACCTGCTGATTCAAGTTCTGTACATCTGAAATTTTTCACAATAAAATGTTGGAGGAAAAAAAAAGAGAGGTAGGGACTTGCATCCTTTATCAGGCAGAACTCATCAGTAACTAAATGTGAATGTTATGGTTCTCAATGCCTTTCTGCAAAATAAAGGCGCTGATTTTTAACTAAATGTGGAACATTCTTTTCAACTTTCAAATTCAACTTCTGGGCCCAAGTCAGTCCATGTTCTATTGTTTCTGTGGAAAGGCAGAGCCTCAGTGCTTCTTTCTTCTCTCCCCTGCCCCCACTTACTGTGTGAAAACCTACAATGGAGTAGAAAGATATGCAAATTTGGGAGAAGCAGGGACTTATCAGAGAAGTTCTATACCACCCCAACCCCATCTGGAAATGTCCTTATGGTCAAACAACAAAAAAAGGAAATATTAAAACCCTCAGCTGGAAACAAACGGTTAAGTACCTACTCTTCTCCCCAGAGAATCTCTTTCCCTCCATTATCACTCGCCCACTGTTTTGAGAGCCTTCTAGGCTGGAAGTTGCTTCACCCCACCCACCCCGCGTCTCCCCTGGGCCACAATTCTGCTTTCACTAGACTTGGAAGTTCTCTATCCCCAGGCTACCGTAACTCTGCCTCTGCCAGGCTCAACGCTAGCCTTTATTGGGGAACAGGGAGAAGCTAAAAGCTGGAGGGGGAAGAGAAGGGGAAATACAGGGAGCACTCCAGAGACACTGGTGGCCCTGAAGTGGAATTGGGTTGGCAAAATTGGGACCAGAGAGCTACCACTCCCCTCCCGAGGCTGTCTAACGCAAGCAAAGCCTGCCAAAGCATTTTCTTCTCCAGACTCAAACTGCCTTACACTATATACAACCACTTCCTCAGCCATTTATCCCCACACCCATTTGCTCCAATTGCAGCAGAGACAGAAGCTACTGTTTTGCAAGCCTGGATGCTACCCAGGCTGCTGGGAGGCCTTCTCTGCTGCATTTAGCCATTGGGGGAGAAATGTTAGCTTTCCTTTGTAGGCCTTGCTGCCTCATACAATTACATCAACAAAGTTTCCAGCTTTTCATCCCCAGCTGAAAATCTTTCACTTTTATGTAGGGGGTGCAATAAGTTAATATTACCCTCCATATCCTGGTTAAAGGACTATACTAGGAAAGACATTTCATTATAGGCCAGGACATAATTAGCCTATTATTCATGCACGCAGGTACCTAGAAAACCAACAAAGGGAAGAGTAAGAGCATACCATGACGTCTCTCCCCCACAAACTCCGATTCGAAAATGTTAACAACAAAACCCAACTTTAAAGAAAAACCTCAAGGTTCATATTCTGCCGTGTCGCACGTATACCTAGATATACACCATTCAAACACCGAGTTCTAAGTGGCCACAAGGATGCTGCAGCTCCCGGGCGACTCTCCTCTGCCCAGAACAAGGCAGTTCGACAGACTGCAGTGCCATAAAACTTTCTCCCTTCAGGACTTCACAACCCCCACGAGGGAGCCCACCCTACCCGCCCCCCGGCACCCTGGGGTGCACGCCCCCCCCCCCCCCACCAGGCAGCTTTGGGGACAAGCTCGGCGAGGAGGCTCTGGGAGGTTTCAGCAGGCTGTCGCTCGTTTACCAAAACCCAACAGCCGCAGCCCCTCTCCCCGACAAGTACCAGTACTCTCCTCTCCTCGGGGCATCCCTGGTCAGTGACCCCGGGCTCGCCTCCAATTTCTAAGATAGTTTCTTTACCTTCTCCAAAAAAAAGCTGCCCCAATGCTGGAGAGGAGAAAACGCCCTTCCCCCCTTTCCACTTTTTACTTGAGGATTTAAGTGTCTGATGTCCTGCGGATCTATCGTGTCCACGCAGAGGTCCTACAAACTCCCGAACGTGGGCTCCTCCCAGGCGCGCCGCTCACCTCGCCGGGTCCGGGACCGCCGAGCAGCGCCGAGACCGCGGCTGGCGGCGGGACGCCCGCGGTGCGCGGGTCTCTCGCGGGTTCGCGGGGCAGGAAGGGCCGGGGAGGGGCGAGGGCAGCACCGCGGGGCGCCGCGCCCATCCCCGCGCCGGGCGGCGGGCGGCGGGCGCGGAGGCGGCGGGAGCACGGCGCCGGGCTCCGAGGTCTGCGCGGGGCGCACGGTGCCTCCGGGGCCGCCCCCGGCCGGGCGGTGGCGGGGCCGCGCCTCCCACCCCTCCCCTGGCACCGCCCCGCGCGCCGCTCCAGACCGCGCGTTCGGCCCGGGAGGCAGGCAGGCAGGGCGGGCGGGTCTGGACGGCCCCGAGCCCCGGGGACCCGCGCGCCGCGCCCTCCTGCGCTGGAGCGTGGCTGCCCCCGGCGCGTCGGCGGCGCAGCGGGCAGAAGGGCGCTCAGGAGCAGGAGCTGTGCCTGAGATTTTACCCAGGACCCTCCCAGGTCTCTCCTCCTAGACAGCCAGGCCCTTTCATTTGGGACGTGCGGAAAGCGAGGGGGTCGCTTAGTCAAGAAGGCCCGGGGCTGTATCTTCTCCTCCGGGCAGCGCACTTCAGAGACCAGAACCAGAGCTCCAGCTCTGTGGTCCAGATTGAGGATTCGTCCTTCCCGTCTCTGTGGGGCTTTTATTTTACCTCAGAATTTCTCCTCGCTCTGAGCCCATTCTTCTCACCAGCCTCTGTATGTTCTGCAAGACACTGGAATTTTTCTCCCAACGTGGTTCCCACCTTCAGTCCCGGTGTACTTTTTCTCAAATTGGAGTGTCCCCAAGCCCTCAGTTGCCAGGCACAGAAGGTTTTCCATCTTGCACCAAGGCCTGCCCTGTTTACCTCGGAAATGTTTCTGGAATCTTCCCTCTTCTCTGCATTCCCACATCGCTGCTCTTGTGAGACTCCGATTCCCTTGGCCCGAATCGTTTTAAGTTTTCTTGCCTCCTATCTCTCCCCACTCCCAGCACAGAACTAAGAATGTTGCTCTCCTGACAAAATAAACAAAACATATCCCCCACACGCCCCCTACCCCCACCACAGACCTTCAGTAAATCCCCTCTGCAATTGGAATACAGTCTAAGCTACTTTCCCAATTGGGAAACCAGCTTACTTTTCCAACCTTCTGTCCACTCAAGGCTTGTGTGATACCCGTTCTTCTGAGCTGGGCCAATTGCCATTCTTTGAATACACCCTGGGTGTTTAATGCCCCTGTGTGTTTTGCACACTCTGTTCCCTTATCCTGGATTTCTCTTTATTCCCATTTTTACCTGTTGAATTGCTCCCAAGCCTTCAAGATCCAACTAAATTGCCTTCTCCCTTTAACGAAGTTCTTCCAAATCTTCCCAGTCATTTCTGGGAGATCCACTAATGTCTCTTTCGCAGCACTCTGTGCTTCTGTTACAGGGCTTAGTAAGTCTGTCTGTATGTTACAGCTGGCTGTGTCCTCTTGTCTCCCCAATGTCAAGGCCTGTAAGACAGAAGAGGTTCCTGACTCAACTTCACCCCCATGGCAACCATTCTTTGGTTGTATATAAACTGTGCTTATTGTAAAAATTCAAATACATAAAAGTATAAGGAAGGAAATAAACCCCCAACTCACTAAAATAACCACTGTTTATGTTTTGATGAACATATTTTCACACATCTCTTATATGCACATGTCCATCCTTCATATATGCACAAATGGAATCATTTCATGTATGCTATGTTTAGGACACCCTCTTTTTTAGTCGTCTCTTTTCTTACCTGATTCTCCTCTCACTACTCTCCCTCATTCTCAACTATTTAAGAAGTTAAGAATGCTAATATAACCATATATATATATATATATATATATATTTACAAAGTGAGTAATAGTGTAAACATTCCTCTGCTTCTTGCTTTTCTCATTAAACAATGTCATAAAAATCCTTCCAGTTCAGCTGGTATAGCCCTGATTCATTCTTTTATTTTACAGGCTGCATAATGTTCCACATTACGGATGTACCAAAATTTATTTGAGTTTCCCTATTCATGACATTCAAATTCTTTTTAAAAAAAATTGCCACTGCCATCAGTGTTTCAATAAACACCCATATATATATATATACATATACACATGTATATATGGTTATAGTAGCATATATATATATATATATATGCTATAGGATATATATATATCCAAATGCCCTGGTACTTTAATTTTTGAGGGACTGATTCCCAGGTATGAGATTAAAATATTATTAGATTGCTTTCTAAAAGGCTGCAACAATTTACTTTGCATAATTTAGCCATTCTGGTAAGTGAATGGTGATAATTTGTTGTTCCTTTAATTTTATTTCACTGACTACTAGTGAAGCTGTTCACGTATCTTCTTTCTTTCCCCTTTTGGGTTTTCTGTTCTGTAAATTGCTTATTCATATACTTAGTTCATTTTTCTTTTTGAGTTACTGGCCTTTTTCTTTTCAAAGTGTAAAAATTTCTTGTGTGTTATAGATAGTAACTCTGTATTTGCTGTATGTTAGTATGTTGCATGTTTTGCAAGTATTGTACTTTCTCCAATCTCTCATTTACATTTTAACTTTGTTTGGAATTTAAAAACCAACTATAACTTATTCCAGTTTGTGTCAAGTTAATATCACATGCCTTATAATGAGTAAACATAGCACTTAGGAAACTAAAATCAATTTTGCAGTTTCAAACTTCCTTGGGAAACCAGTCTCCTATTTCAATATTTAAAAAATTTGACATACCATCCTACTCTATAATCCCATACTCAGTCACTATTAATCCACATTGCCCCATTCACAAATATACTTCTGTTTATAGTATAATATAAATTTTCTATGTATAATTACCTGGCAGAGTCATATTAAATAGACCATTTTGAATCATTACAATTCTGGTTAACAAAATGTTAACTCATTTAGTGGTCATCACTTATTTATTTTTGCCCAAACCCACTTATTTGGGAAAACGTCTTCTATGCAGTTCTCGAGGTCTGCCAATCTTGGAACCCTACTCTTTTGAACATAATGGTGGGCATGACCCTACTAGAACAGATATATTCTATGTCCCAGGAATTTGAATCTTGAATTTTAGATTGACACTGTCTTAAAATGACTGTCCTTAATCTTAACCACTAAAATCCTCAGACCTGCTTTGTTTCTTTTCATTGTATGTATTCAGTTATTTTCTTAGTGGCTGCCCTGGGCATTGTAGTTAACGTCTATACTTAAAATAATCGAATTTGGAGTAATACCAACTTAATTTCAATAGCATACAAAGTTTTGCTCCAATATAGCTTCATTCCCTCCTCCCTCTTTTGTAATATACTATTTTCACAAAAATATTTATATCCTTTTTGCACTATAAGCTCATCAACACAGTTTTATAATTAATTACTTTTTCATGCTGTTTATTTTAAAATCAAATAGGAGAAGAGAGTGACAAACAAAAAATACCTTTATACTGTCTTTTGTATTTATTTGTGTAATATGTTTACCAGTGCTCTTTATTTCTCCACGTGGATTTGAGCTACTGTCTAGTGTCCTTTTATTACAGCCTGAAGGACTTCCTTTAGCATCTGCTGAGGGCAGGTTTGCTAGCCACAAACTCTTTCAGTTTTTTTTCCCCTTGAGATGATTGAGTTTCTCCTTCATTTCTGAAGGACACTTTTGCTGGATATAGAATTCTTGGTTGACAGTTTTTTTCCTTTTAGTAGTTCGAATATGTTATCCCACTTCCCTCTGGCCTCCATAGTTTCTGATGAAAAGTCAGCTGTTAATTTTATCGACAATCCCTTGGGTATGTAGAGCCATTTTTCTCTTTCTGCTTTAAAGATTCTATCTTTGGTTTTCTAAAGTTTGACTATGATGTGTCCAGGTATGGATCGCTTTGTGTTTAATGTACTTACAGTGTGTTGATCCTCTTGAATGTGTAGGTTAATTCTTTTCATCAAATTTGGGAAGTTTTAAGCCATCATTTTTTCAAATATTGTTTTTGCCCTTTTCTCCCTTCTGGGACTCCCATTATGCTTATGTTCATATGTTTGATTGTGTCATACAAGTCTTTGAGGCTTTCTTCATTTTTCTTTTTTCTTCTTTTTGTTCTTCGGATTGCATTATCTCAATTGACTTATACTTAAGAGTGCTGATTCTTTCTTCTACCTGTTAAATCTGCTGTTAAGCCCCTCTAGTGAATTTTTTATTTCACTTATTGTAGTTTTCAACCTCAGAATTTCAAGCTGGTTCTTTTTTTAAAATAATTTCTGTCTCCTTATTGATATTCTAGATTTTGTGAGACATCATTCTCATTCTTTTTTTTTTAACTCTTTATGTGTGAATTCTTTTAATTCTTTGAACATAGTTATAATAACTGACTTAAAAACTTTGTCTAGTAAATCCGAAATGGATTAAAGTTATCACTGGAACTCTGACCAAGTTAAGCCCCTAAAGGTCCCCCCTTCCCATCAGTATGCTAATCCTTCTTAAGAAAAAGATACTCTCCATACTTCATCCTCTTGGCTCCTCATCTTGACTTCCTTTTAATTATGTTCCACTAGGAATTTAAAATAAGGCCCCAGAATTTTTACTTGAAATTGACTTGAAAGCCACTAGAATTTCCAAGCTTCCCACACTTTAACCAACTAGTAGCAACAGGAATTGAGACTCAGCACCCAGCTCAGTTTCCTAAGATGTTCCCTGCCTGACCTCAAATTGACCTCCAAGTGTTGGCTCCAAGTTGCACTACCATGTTGAGAGCTGTGGATGGTTTGTGAATGGTACATTCTAAGAATGGACTATTATCAAAAGTATGGCATGTATACTTTTGTTATTTTTCAACAAATGTCTATCAATTGTAGGAGATAACAACCTCTCCCTTTCCATAATTTCTTACGTTGGTCCAAAACATAGTTCTGCTTTCTCAGAAGTGTTAGGGAGAAAACATCAATCCTTTGTTCTTTCACCTCCTACTTGTTTCTTATGGGAAATACAATAATTTGTGTGATTGTTATTTTAGAAAAAGGATCACTGCATTTACATAGCCAAGTCTTTCCTTGGCTTTCCATGGAATGATCCTGCCCACAGGAGAAATGCATTCTTCTCTTCTTCATATGGTAGACTAGCAAGAACAGACCCTGCTTCTATAGATGGCCTGTGTTTGTATAAGTTCTGCCTGTGCTTGTGTGGTTTGGCTCATTTTGGGAGGAAGGAGTATGAAACACATTTTGACCTTTAATCCAGGCTCTGTTCTCCAATCTAACATTACCACAAAAAACCTGATATTTGGGGAATTCCCTGGTGGGCCAGTGGTTAGGACTCCACAGTTTCACTGCTAAGGGCCCAGGTTCGACCCCAGGTTGGGAAACTAAGATCCCACAAGCCACACAATGCAGCAAAAAAGAAAAAAAAAAGCTGATATTTGGATTATAGTCTGATTCCTGGATTTATATTTGTATTGTTCAGAACTCAGAGGCAAAAGGGATACAATTCTTCTAGCACTCCAATTATTGGTGCTCATTTTGTGCAATATATTGCTGGGAGCTATGAGCTATGAGGAATTCAAAGGATTATGTACATGGTCCCTGCCCTTCAAGAAATTTGTAGTTTTGTAGTACTGTAGAGCCAAGACATTTAAACAAATAATAACAATTCAAATGAGAATATCATCATCAAATATTCTGGAATCATTTTCTGGTTTAAGGTTTTGTGATAGGTACTAAGGACACAGATATGTTACAGTTTCTGCTCTCAAAGACCACACAGAGCAATCTTCAGAGAGAAAAGGGAACTTGACCTCATTTAAGAAGGATAAGATTTCAAAGGGCAGAGATGGGAGAGGATTTTCCAGGTAGAGGAAATCACATGAGCATGAACTCAGATGAAGGAATCAAGGCAAGCTGTCCATTTTTGATAGAACTGGAGGGATCTTTGAGGAAAGCAATGAAAGATAACTGGACAGGTAGATTGGAACTGGATTGTGTGGCTTCTTGATTTCTGGCCTAATCAGAGGCATTAAAGCCTAATGGTTAAGTCTCAGTGGTTCCAGGTAGAAAAAAAGGCTCTCAATAGAGGCAAAATGTCTTAAGAGGAGGAAAATGTCTCCAAAATAAATACTTTCCTCTATAATTTACTTGGTATACAGTTACAGAATATTAAAACTGGAAAAGACTTTAGAAATATTCTAGTTCAACATTCTCATTTTTAAAATGAAGAAAGAAGCTCAGAGAGGTGAAATAAATATTCATACCTAGAAAACTTAAAGATGATGCTAATGTGAGAATTCTATCCCAAGAAATAAAAGCAGCAACAGCATCATCTTTGAACAAAAAAGGGAGATGCTCTCCAAAATTCCAGTAACACAACAGGTAAAACTGTTTCAGGAACACACATTAAAGAATTTCTTATAAAGCAAGGGAAAAGATTTCTAGTCCTTACCTGTGTGGATACTGGTCTTGTGTGAGCCAGAGGGATTGAGTCACAGTAATTAGGAAATTATTTTTTAGGTGGTTTTTTTTTTTTCCGTTACAGTCATGTTCCTAAATGACTCTTAGGTTAACTTTTCAATCCTCAGCAAGCCTTTAAAAGGTAAGAGACATTTTTGGTTGGTGCTTGCTGGGATGATGGGAGGCCATTGGAAAGGTCTGCCGTTATGAGTCTTAGCAGGGAACCTGTCTCCTAGGCCTTATGTGTCAGACAGTCAGTTCTGTGGGACAGGCAGGAACAAGATACAGAGGGGAACACCTGTGGGAAACAGAAGTAAACACTGTATTAAGAATAATTAAATTAATAAAATGGACAGTCTCCAAACTACTTTCGTCACCAAATGTTTAATGCACTGTGGCCCCACATAGCCAGAGGGAGACTTTTAATGAGCACAAGACTCCTTGAAACTAGAAGTCCAGAATCCAACACAGGTGAGGCAAGCTGCCAGTCCTTTGAGGTTGAGAAGCTTTCTGGTTGTCCAGCCCTTCTTGGGCATAGAAGTTGAGAAGGGCTCAGCCCAAGTACTCTTTAGCAGATGTCTCTTTTGCTTTTTTTAAAAATAAACTTATTAGTTCACTTAGCATACAATTTACTCATTTAAACTTTACATTTCAGTAGTTTTCAGTATATCCACAGATATGTGCAACCATCATCATAGTCGATTTTAGAATAATTTTATTACCTCAGAAAGAAACCCTAGTTGATGGGAATGAAATGTAGAATTACTATATGATCCAGTAATTGCAATTCTGTGTATATGCCCAAATGAATTGAAAGCAGGAACTCGAACAGATATTTGTATACTCATGTTCATAGCAGCATTATTCACGAGGCAAAAGGTGGAAGAAAACTAAACGTCCATCATCAGATGAACAGATAAACAAAATACTGTATATACATACAACAGAATATTATTCAGCCTTAGAAATATGCTAAATATGCTAAATTATTCAGCCTGACACATTCTACAACATGGAAGAAAATATTATGCTATGTGAAATAAGCCAGTTACAAAATGACAAATATTGCATCATTTTACTTAAGCAGGATCTAGGATAGTCAAATTCATAGAGACAGAAGTAGAATGATGATAGATGCTTGTGGTAAAGTTACTAAAACAGTATGGAAATATAAAGTTTAGAATGTATTTCATAATTACTCCATATAAGCATATCTTCACTTAAGAATATATCATGACATTTTTCATGTTAGCATACAAGAATTTGTTTCATTGTTTTTAACAGTTGCTTAGTACTATAGTCCATTATATGAATGTGCTGTTATTTGTTTTAGCTTTCTCCATCTATAAAATTTGTGTAGCTTCTACTTTTTCACTGAAATGACACAATCAATATATTTACACTGTTTCTTTGTGCTAGTTTTTCCTGGAAGTGGGATTTCTGGGTCAAAGGTTATGGAAATACAGTGTTGTGTAACCTGCTTTAAAAAAAAAAAACCTATTAATATGTTATGATCCTCTTTTCAGGTCATTAAATATTTAATTTAGCTGCCTAATATAATTTATGAATGTATTAAATTTTATTTTTCCAATCTCCTAACACTAGAAATGGAGTTATTTCTAGATTTTCACTTGATTATTTCATTATAAACAACTTTGCATTAAATATTACTTTAGCTAAATCTTTGCATGCATGCTTAAAATTAGACTCTTAAGATGAATTCCTAGATATAGAATTGCTCATTCAAGGAGTATGTACACTAAAAATACTAACGTTTATGTTTTTTCTTATTACAGAAATAATACACAGTCATCCTAGATTAGAAAAATATAGATAGGCAAGAAAATCAAACATGCATAACCTCATCACCCAAAGGTAACCATTGGTAACTATTCTGTCTGCATACTTTTTCTTTACATGAATGCAAACAGAGAGTATATGCTGCTTTGAACTACCTATAATAAGCACCCTTTCGTTTATCCCTATTATCACTTTTAACATCTGCAGTGTTCTATCTTATAAATGTGCCCAAATTTATTTGCACAGTCCTTATTGTTGGGAATTTAGGTTCTTAATGTACACAGCTTGAAAACTTTTCAGGTGAATGCAGTACATACAGGAGCAATCATCTCACTGTCAAGAGGCCCTGAACAAAAGGTTCCTGCCTCTTTGTGGATCTGTGGGCCAGAGGGAGGGAGGGAGAGAGAAGGGTTGGTAGTGGAAACGTACTGACTCACCGTAGAGAAAAGTGCTTCAGCCAAGGCCCCCAACAAGGAGGACTCTGAATGGAGACATCTGGGTTAGGAACGTGGATATGTGTATGAGCATGGCTGGTTGGGTTAGGGAGAAGGAAGGCTGAGTGCTTGACTGCAACCCCCTCCAGAAAACAGCAATGGATTGGCAGTGCATCAAGTGTGGTGTGGGGAGGGCAGCTGCTCCCTGTGATGTCTGCCAGGCAAAGCCCTGTAATTTTCACTGATCGGTTTTAAAATATCACACACAGGATTTTGGCCTGGAGGTGGACTCTTCAATAAATAATGACAAAATGCAAAACTTATCCAATATCCCTTCCCACCAGAGTGTGCAAGAGTGCCAGTAGAAATGGAAGTTTGCCCGGGACCCACTAGATTAGACTGAAATTATGTCTTTTGGGGTACATAAACTGACATCTGAGGGCAGGACAAAGAGTTCCAGCACGACTGGGCAACTGAATGAGCCCAAGAATCCTAGGCAGACTGAGTCAGGACCTGATGTAATGGGTCATCTCCTTTTGGAGGATGAGACTGAGTCATCTCCATTACGCGCTTAGCTGAGGGCTCTACTTTTGGAGTGAATTCTAAGCACATGCTTTGTGAATGCTTGCCTCTTCTCCATGACCTAAGAAAGCTATGATAAATCCCCTAAATTTTTTCTTAAGAAATAATCTCTCTTGGTTTGTCCCACTTGAGTTTCCTCTAAACCTTTTTAGATATTTTAGTTTAATTAATTTTTTTAATTTTTTGGCCGCACTGTGCAGCATGTAGGATCTTAGTTCCCTGACCAGGGATCGAACCCATGCCCCCTGCATTGCAAGCACAGAGTTTTAACCACTGGACCACCAAGGAAGTCTCCCTTTTAAATATTTTTAGCTTTCACTATTTCACTGAGTAATGGATTCTCTCATTCCATTTCCAGTGTATACTGCGTGTACTAAATTTTTCTGCTTCGAGATTTAAATACTTTGAAATGTAATGGAGAGTAAGCACTGTCTGGTTATCTCATCCACACCCTTCATGATTTCAGAAAACTTTTACCACAAGTCCCTTCAGTCTTCATTGTTATGGCCTGATCTATTCCTTCCCCCCCCCCCCCCCCCCAATTTATTTATTTTTTCATCTTTTGGCCATGCTGCACTGCATGTGGGATCTTAGTTCCCCAACTAGGGATTGAACCTGTGCCCTCTGCAGTGGAAGTGCGGAGGCTTAGCCACTGGACCATGAGGGAATTCCCTGGCCTATTTCTTTTTAATTCATTAGATGGATGATTCTCAAGCCTATTGGCTACCAGAGGTGGACCTTCCTGTTTCACGAAGTTATTGGTCTGATTACTCCTACCACTGTTATTGTTTAAAGTATCTATCACAGGAAAGCACTGTTGTAGGTTCTCAGAGCGGGACACATAGTTGAATAACTTATGGTCCCTGATGAACCTACTATTCTCTTCCCTTGGCCTGTGGAAGTAACCCACTGGGCCAAGTCTTTTGAGCAGAGAAAAAGGAAGACATTCCAGGTGAACACTCTCTTTGCTAGGCCCCAGGGCTGTTTGACTCTTCAGTAATGAACATAGATAGAAATTAATTTTCTTAACTCTTGTTGTCATGGAAGTAGATCCTCCATAAGGGTGAGGGTGATTAGACCTCACAATTCTAACTTTTGCCTAGAGATTCTCCCTCAGCGTAAGGGGTTCTGACACCAACTACAGAGAGTTAGGCAAACTTCACAGGTCAAGGGCATAGTCCTCCACAAGACTGTCTTTACTTCAAACACCAGCTGTAAGTTCAGGGGACTTCAGGCCACCTTCTTACTTGCTGGCTGCAAATTTAGGAGTTCCCACTGTCCTCTTAGTTTTGATAATATTCTAGAATGACTCAGAGAATTCAGGAAAGTGATATACTTACAATTACAATTTTATTATAGCAAAAGGATACAAATAAAAATCAGTGAAAGGAAGAGACATGTAGGGCAAGGTTGGGAGGGTCTCAAAAGCAAAGCTTCCATCATCTTCAAGGATGCATTGCCTTCCTGGTCAGCATATCAATGTACGACAAAATACAACACAAAAGAAAACTCACCTGAGCTTTGGAGCCTAGAGCTTTTATTGGCATTTCCCTAAGTAGGTATGATTGATTGAATCATCACCCACGTGGCTGAACGCGGGCTCCAGACCCTTCCCCTCCCTGGAGCTGATATCACTTAAAACCCAGCCCTCTAATCGTATGGTTAGTCTTCCTGGCCTGTGTAGCCCACATCCTGAGTCAGGTCCTTAGCATTAACTATCAAGTGTGATCTGGGGAGCCAACACAAATAACAAAGACACTTTTAGCACTCTGAAAATTTCAAGGATTTGGAGGTGACCTCCTAGGAACTGGGGGCAAAAGCCAGCTAAATTTTTTATTATACAACCCCCTTGGCATCTCTCCCCAAGCACTTCAACATGAGCCTCAAGGAGTGCTAGCTTCTCCTCTACCCTCCAGGCCCAGTATTCACAACAGACCCACTGCCTTCTCAGGGCTGACAGAGGCAAGACATTCCTCTGTAGCCAACTATTAGAGGTCAAGCATATCTGCATAAAATAGTCCAGCATCTACACAGCAAATACACATATGATAGCAGGGGGATTGGGGCTCTGTATCCCCAGTCTGATTT
Source organism: Hippopotamus amphibius kiboko (assembly GCF_030028045.1). Lineage (NCBI taxonomy): Eukaryota > Metazoa > Chordata > Mammalia > Artiodactyla > Hippopotamidae > Hippopotamus > Hippopotamus amphibius. The sequence goes on along the minus strand of NC_080195.1, from coordinate 51,977,586 downwards.
CTTTCTCTTCCTGCTCCTGTAGATGACAAAGCAAAGTGAGAATTTTGGTTCTGCCAGGGGCTTCGGTCTTCAGAAATGTTGAAGGGAGTATTAGGGAGGGTTTGGCAAACAGGCATTCCCATTTGCTGTTGAGGGTAGTGCACGTCAATACAACATTTTTGGAAAGTGCTTTGTAAGTAGCTAAAGGCATGTAACAAGAAATTGAGAGGGACCCAACTGACCACCATGAGATGGGGTCAGATGCTTCCCTAGGGCTTCTTGAAGGAAGCAAAGCTGTCACTACTATCCTCAACACACCTCAACAACCATGTTGAGTCAATTTAAGAAGACGGGAAAAGAGTGGGAGGAATGATGAGTGGTGATCTTGTGAGAAAAGACTACCATCATCACTGTGAGAGCCTTTTCCCTTCTTCTTTGCGAGAGGGAAGGAGGGATGATTTCCCCTTCCTGAATCCAAGTGAATATGGACTCCAAGAGTGGCAAGGACACTTGGTTGTTCTATGGAGTGAGAGGAGAGGACCCTACAGAAGGTTTCTGAGCTTGGATTATCTTGCCGGTACTCCATCCAAGAAAGTTACCATTCAGGGAGCAATAGCTGTGACGTGGACCTCGGTGGTCCAGTGGTGGGAGCTCAGGAAAAGGCTGTTAGAGCCTTGTTGCCCACACTGGGGTCTGTGCAACAGAGATGGAGGCCTCAAAAGACACCTCCAAAGAATTAAAAATCTTGATGCCTGCCACACAAATAACATCAACCATCCGCCTGGACAGCCAGAGAAATAGCACAGCCAACAAGACACATTTAAAGTCAAGAAGCGTTTACTTTTTTCCCACCTCCATTCCTCCTCTGTTTCTATCATTGAAAGAGCCCTTCCAAGTATCTCAAGGGAAAGAGAGTGTTTTGACTCACCTTTGAAGTTTTAAATGGACTGGAAAGTTATGGAATCTGCTCAAGATGCCCTTAAAAGCCCGAAGGGTATTCAAAATAGCACAGTTGAAAATGATGGTTTTAGAAATAAAACCATTTCACGTTTAGACTCTACAAAGAAGAAAGTCTTTTAAATAAACCAGTTACATGCATATGCTCTTTGATCCTGGAATTCCACAGTTAGGAATTAAGACTAAAGATATAGTAGCTAATGTATGATACGTTATATATGCAAGGATGGTTACTGCAGCATTATCTGTAATAGCAAAAACAGCAGTAACAAAAAGAAAAAAACAATAGCAACAAAAAAACTAGAAACAATATGATACTATCAACAGGATACTGGTTAAATCAATTCTTTTATAACCATACATTTAAAAGCAACAAAAAGATTGAGGTAGAGCTGTATGTGTTGACACAGAAACAGCTCCAAGATATTTTGTTAAATGAAAAATCAAAGGCTGCACAATGTGTATAAATCTTTAAAAATAAAAATCCTGCTTGTATAAATATTTAAAAAATATGTACTGTGCATACTGTATATACTGATATAGAAATTAAAAATAACTCTGGAAGGATCCACAAAAACGTAAGATTGATTTCCTTTGGAATAAACGACTAAGAGACTTTAATTTTTCATTTGATACCTTCAGGTGCTATTTGAATTTGTTACTAAGGACATGTGGGGTTTTTTTTAATGTAAAAATTAAATAGACTGTACAACAATGTGAGTATACTTAATGCTACTGAACTGCACACTTAAAATGGTTAAAATGGCAAGTTTTATGTCTACTTTTCCACAATAAAAATGTAAATAAATATATGTAAACTCATCTTAAATAAAAGAAGTATCAAGAGGAGAATAAGGAGCTGCAGGAGGAGTGAGTATGTGCGAAAGCTCCGAGGTGGCAATAAAAACAAGTTCAATGCCTTGCCTTGGACTCTCACTGAAGGCTATTGCACAGGAGGCTTGCTGGGGCTTTTATGGGGGTGGGGGTTCAGCAAGGAGTCAGGACAGGAATATTTCTCTGGAGTAAGTTGGGGAGGGGAATTTGGTACTCTTTTATTTTCACTAGAGCTGTGGTTACACTCTGCACTGTTGTGTGAAATTAAAGAGCAGGAGGGTTTATTGAGCAGAGTGACCAGTTTTCTACCTGAGTAACCAAGGGTTTGACTTACACAAAGTTCTGTACAAAACCTGGGCTGGATTCTTCATGGATGAGACACTGGCCTAGACTCTTGGGCTCCCTAGAATATCAGAGCTGGAAAGGGCCTCGGTTAGACCCTTCTTTTACTTGAGGTTACTGAGACCAGGGAGTGACATGTCCTGGTCCAAGTCACACAGAAACTCAGTGACTGAACTAGGATTGTCACTTGGGTCTCTGGACCCCTGGTCAAATACTATTTTTCTAAAGAAGTGATACCAGCACTATTCTAGTCATGGCTTGACTATCTTCACTCAGTTTCTCTTCCTGGTAACTGCCCAGCTGCTCATCAGATTTGAAGGTCTGGTGTTTGGTCATTTTTCCTTTGATGCGTTGCAGGATTCTGGCTGCCTGATACCCTAGAATGTTTGCACCTGTATTCCATATGTGAGATTATGGTTTTGCACTATTATTTTTCACCAGTTTTGTGACGCATATTGTTTCATGCTTTAGTATCCCTGAAATCAAGGTGCCACTGACAGTTGCCATAGGCCAGGCCTAAGTTGTGTCATGGCTGTTGTTGCTGGTGCCTGTGTGAACTTGTCGGAAACCTTCCATTGACACTTGCAGCAAGAGTATGAAAGCTGTGGCATCAAAACTTGCCAACGTCAGCAGTTTGGGAAAAAAAAAAAAAAAAAGCAACCCAGAGACAGCAATGGACCCTTCTCTTGGGAAAGGGGGTATTACCAACACTTTGGTGGTGTCGAGGACAATATTTTATGGAAAAATACAGACATCAGCAGCTTTGGATTGAAAAGCGATTCAGAAGAGCTTGACTCTAAGTATGAAGACCCTTTTTTATGATGCACAAGAGTGATAGAAGACAATCTTTTAAAATAAGCCTAAATTTGAGTAAATTTAAAATAAAAATTCCAAGTGCTAAGAAAGTATTTTTGTCATAAAATTATGTACATAAAATAATGTGAATTTTGGCATCATCAGCATCTTAGATTACATGAAATATGTCAACTATATCAAGCATTAATATTAAACCTTAAAATGAATTGAAGAGAGTCCCATTTTTTGCTCTAGGCTTTGACCGTTTAAAATAACACGAGAATTAACTAAAAGTCAACTAAGACTCCCCTATGAACCCATGTAATCCTGGGGTTTTTCCAATTCAAGGTTTTTAAGTACATTTCAAGGTTTTCTGTGCTAAGTGGTCTATTTATATTTATCTTATTTTAGGATCCATTTTGGTAATTAATATTTTTACTAGAAAATTACCCATTTTATTTGGGATGTCAGTTTGTTGCCATAGGTTTCTCTTATACTTTAAATTTCTCCTCTGTCATTTTCTACAGAATTCTTAATTTTATCTACTTTTGCTCAGTTTTTTTTCTTAATCAGGGCAGGTCTTATTCATCTTTTGCAAAAGAGGGCTTTGTATTTATTTGCACTTTCTCCTTCTTTTGTATTATATTAATTTTAGCTTTAATTTTGATTAATTCCCTCTTCCTAATTTCTTTTGGTTTACTTTGTTGCTCTTTTTTCCCTAATTTCTTAAGATGGAAACTAGCCTTATTTTTTATATTATTTTCTTTAATAATGAAAACATTTAAGGTATATATTTTCTTCTGAGTACAGTTTCCACTGTGACATTTGGGTTTTGGTGTAAAGTGTTCTTATTTTCTCTGCTTTATAGATATTTTCTAATTTTGTTTTGATTTCCTCTGTGTATGGTTTTTGGTCCTTACATTATTTATTTTCAACCTCATTAAACTAATATCAGACAATGTGGTTTTTAGAATTTGTTAAAGTTTTCTTTGTGGTCAAGTATGAGTGATTTTTGTAAATATTCTATCAGTACCCAAAATGTTTTGTTGTTGCTGTTTGTGTGAGGGATATTAGAGTCTTTACACAGGTAGTACATCACGTTTAGTGATTGTACTATTCAAATCCTATGCCATCCCATGTTCCTTCTATACTAGATTTGCCTAACTCTGAAATAAAGTATTAAAGTCTCTGCTATAATTGTGTTTTATCAAATTCTTCTTGCACCTCTTATAATTTTTTATGATTTCATAAATCATGGATGAGCTAGCCAGACAGTGCTTACTCTCCGTTACATTCACATCTTATATATTTAGCTGTTACATTGTTTGCTATAGATACACTTACACATTCTCAGGCTATGATGACCTTGCTCTATTTTTTTATCTATATATCTCTATGTTTTTATATTGATCCATTTATTTCAAGTTTTTTGCTTACTACCATCTCCTTCCTTCTTCATCACCTCACACTCTCTGTTATGGCTAATCTGGTTTTTGACCAGAGCCTTTCCTGAAGTATTTTCTTTAGGGGGGAATGTAGGTGTTAGTGTATGACTTCTTACATACCTGCAACTATCATTCTTTCACCGTGACAACTGAGTGTTGTCTTGGCTGGTCATAGAATTCTTGAGTTGCAGTCCTTTTTTGTCAGAAGTCTGTCGATGTTAATTCACAAAATTCTAGCTGCTGGTAATAAGACAAAATGTCTGATTGTGTCTTCTTTATAGTAAGGCAACTATTTTTTCTATGCGAAAGCTGGTAAAAATGTCTTTTCTTCCTTAGAGTTTAGAAATCTTACCAGGATATTTGTGTGTGTGTGTGTGTGTGTGTGTGTTTTCATCATTTCAGCTTGGACCTTGGAGAGTCCATTCAATCTGTAGGCTCAGGTGTTCCTTGTTGAAAGAAGAATGTCTCCTTTTATATATTTGATTATTGCCTTTCCTTCATATGTGGCTTTTTCTTCATCCTGAATTCCTAGTATTGTATGCTAAGCCTCTTGGATCTATCCTCAAGTCTCTTGTCTTTTCTCTCATGATTTCAATTATTTTTTATCTTTGCTCTGTGCTTTGAGATACTTTCTCTATTTGATTTTCTAGCCCAATAATTTAGCCTCAACAGTGACCATTCTCTCCGTTCATTCATGTACAGAATTAAGTTGGAAAATCTTTTTTTTCTTCCCTTTCCTTTTTTCCCTCCCTCCCTCTCTTTTTCCCATTCTTTTTCTTTCTTTCTCTCTCTTATTCTTTCTCTTCCTCCCTCCCTCTTTCCTTCTTCCTTCCTTCCTTCCTTTCTTTCTCTTTCTTTCTTTCTTTCTTTCTTTCTTTCTTTCTTTCTTTCTTTCTTTCTTTCTTTCTCTTTCTTTCATTCTTTCTTTCTTTCTTCTCCCTTTCTTTCAGCTCCAGAGGCCTTTCATTTTTCCTGTACTTGTATCTTTCTGGTATATGCTTTGTTCTGATTGACCTACCTTTCTGCTACTGAGCTCCTTTACATATATTGTTGTTTCCTTTGTTTACTCAGTGGGGCTCTAGGACTGGCACTGAGTTTCCTAAGAGGCCGCAGCCTTAGATATAGTGGAAGGCAAAGTGGTCTCTCTTTGAGCTCCCTGTGCGGAGCTAAGCTGTCCACAAGACTTCTACTGAAGCAGGGAGGAAGATGCCCTGCTCCCTGCTCTTTGTAGATTCTCTCAGCCTCAGAGGCAGGGAAGGCACAGCTCCCGTTCAATTCCTTCTTGTCTTCTTGGGACCAGAAAAATCAAGCGTTACCCTTAAGATCCACAAGATCTTTCAGAGCTGAGTTTTCCCTAGATTTAGTGGTTTATTCTTTCCCTGGGCATTTCTAATGGTGGTCTCTCTTGCAGGCTTTGGTAGGAGGACCTTGGACTCATACAGAGTCCACAGCCTCACTTTCATTCATACACTCAGAGTCTTAGCGGCCATTTGACAAAAGATTGGAGTTACTAGTTAAAGAAAAGTCAGCTATCCTCCATTTGCCGTCTTCTCAGTGTTCTAACTCTTAACTGCTCACTAAGCTGTTGGAAGGCACGACTGCCTCTTGTGTCCTCCACGTCTAATTCTGTGACCTGCACGTCATTATTATAATCAAGATGGAGAAGGAGAGGAAGAAGGGGAAGAAAACGAGGGGGAGGAGAATAAGAGAATGAGAAGGAAGAAAAGGAAGGAAAGCAAGATGCCGGCACTAAAAATCTTCAGTGATGCAGCTGTCTTTTGGAGATTGGTTCTTAGTGCCAAGGGATTTCCTTAAATCAGCATTTGCATCTACATGGCCTTCCTACCTGCCTGATTTTATGAGGGCACATGTCCGTGGGGCCTGTTTTCCTGGATCTGCTGGTGTACGAGGGCTTGCCTAGCCCTGATTTGCTGTTCATGCATTAAACAAAAGATTAGTTGCTGGCTACCTGGGACTAAAGGGCTCATATAGGTAAATCACCATCATCAGGGTAATAGGCTCATTAACGATAGCCAGATCCCTCCGAATCTCCATTTAAGAAAAGAGACATCCACTTTATGCCAGATCAAGTACTTTGCCTTTTCTCTAAGCTGGCTTTGGCACTGCACCTCTCAAAGGAGAAAAAAAATCAATCCTCTCACACAGTGAGCCCGGCACTGCCTGCAGTGTCACTTACCAGCTCATTTATTCCTCTCTGGGCCATGTGGTCAGGTGAAAGTGACAGGCGTGTTCTGCAATCTGTGCCCAATGACCAAACTTCAGTCTTTGGGTGTGCATGTGTGTATATTTGCACGGGGTATCTGTGTGTGTGTGTGTTTGGGATTGCATAAGGATTTGGGCTTCCCTGAATGTAAATACTGATTTGACCCAATTCAAGGCAGTTAGGAAGGTAGGAAGGTCATGTAGATGCAAATGTTGATTTGAGGCACTAAGAACCAATCTTCCTCTCATTAATGGTATCTTGAAGAGATTATATTTACCTGAGAGTTCAACCCTCCCCCCCCCAAAAAAAAGTAAAAGAGTAAATCTTTTCTTTGGGATAAGTTTATAACAATTAACATGTACGTAGACATATGTGGTGATTTCATGTAATATGAATATATAACCTCACTTTGGTTCACATATCTGTCGTCAACCTTTCTCACAGGGGGATCCATGAAACGTTGAGCCAAGCATCCTTTCTTCCTCTGGATACAGCACCTCCTGTATCTACACGAGTCAGGCTGCTTCTCAGTCAGGAACACTAGTCGGGAAGCTTCTTGAAAGCATCACTGTCAAGAATTCTCTTTTCTCCTCTCATCACAGCTTAATGTCCAGTTCTTTTATTATTGGATTTATGTCTCATCTGCATAGAACTGTGATCTTGTTGTTCTCTCATTTTTCTCTTCCCAATAGATGCTGCACAAACACAAAGTAGGAACTGTCGGAAGTGTGACTCCTGTGTGCATTGGCTTTTATAGTGGTGGGAGGAGTTTTGGATTAGGAAAAAGGACAGAGAGTGTACTGAGAAGAAGGGAGCAGCAGCATTTGGGAGCTGGGCAAAGGTACTAAGACAATATAATGTGTGTGCCTGCACATGGGCGCGCACACACACACTCACATAATACACTTTGGTCTCACTAGTGTCACTGTGCCTGTCTGCTGACATACATAGTTTAAAAGTTATCTTCACGTCAATCTGGCTAGCACAGATCACAAGAACCTTAGGAAATATTATATTTCCTCTAGTGACAATTGTTAAACTTTGGAATTGTTATAGAAGAAAATTATCTTCTCTAAGGTATTTAAAAATAGGATAGGTTTTCACCCTGATGGTTGAGTTGTTCTTCGCGTAAAGTGGTCTGAAGGTGACGTCTCAGATTCTCGCTGTCAAATCTCTGATTCTGTGATCACTTAGAACCAGAGAGAAATTCATATAGCAGGCCAGGGTTAAAAATGTAATTACAGCCATGCCAAAGCTTAAGTCACAGGGATCTAGCAATCATCTGATTCATTTTTATCCATTGGTCATTTATACAAATGCCTTTCTTTTATGAGATGCTGCCCTCAGCAGAAATAAGAAACATTGTTTCAAAGCTGCCTATTGACTTACCCACCACGACAAACCCTTGGAAATAATATAAAGGGTAGAATTTTAATTGCAGATTCAGGGGCAAAGTCCTCATTATTCCACTCGCACTGCCCCTGGCTGCACGTGCACTGGTTTAGGAGAAAAGATTAAAAGACCTAAACAGAGGTGACTAAAAAGGGTGTGGTGAGTGATGCAAGAACTTACAAATATTTGAGAGCCACAAAAAATAGAAAGGAGTTTCGAACACAAGTAATTGTAGACTCACAGTTAGGAAGAACCTCAGAGATCACTGTCGAGGTTACAAACAGGTGAAAGTTACAAATAATGACAAAATCCTAAAATTGTAGAAGTTTTTCTAACTGTAACATAAGCTTAATTTCCAAGAAGTTAAACTTATTTCACAAATCTTTATTTAATTCAGCTATAAAAACCCCAAAGCAACATTAAATTCAGTCTTTACTCATAGAAAGAAAATACCAATAGTAACATTTTAAGACTATTTTTTTCTTTGAGTTTCCTTGGCATCATGAGCAAGTTTACTTTTCCATTTAAATCTTCCATGTACTTACAGAGGTCTTAATTTTGCATTATTATTTAAGCAGTAAAATAATCGTGTCATCTTATAGCTAGATCTAAAAGAAACCAGGGTAGAAATCATGCATAGTGCTTATAAAAATGTGTAGTTGAATTGAACTTTTCTTACTGTTTTACTAGCAAAAGAATCTATGTTTATGGATGAACTATAGTGTTTTCTTCTAGGCAGATGTCTACATTTTCTTATCTCTCTTGGTAATGTCAACTTGTTCATCACTGCTGCTTAGGATGTTAGCCATTTGTTTACCTGTGGTGAAAAGAACCAGTGTATGACTTGATGGGGTTTTCCTCACCCATGGAAAGGCTATCTCGTGCCTTGTGGCTTTATCCTGAAATATTTGACCAAGCCATCCTTTTACGAATGTCTCTAGTCACATTGATCTGTTTTGCTGCTTCTGTGCTCCATGATTCAGCAGGTATTCTGCCTTAGTTGAAGCTGGCTTCAATATGGCCAATTCAATATTCCACTTGAATATACCATCTTATATCCAGGAAATGTACATCCAATTTACATTTCAGTTCAGGAAAAAGGTAACTGACAGGGAGAAGCAAAGAACATTGGATTAGTAATCAGTGCCTGGTTTAAAGTAGGCATTCAATTAAAAAATTTTTTTATTAAATAGGTGGATTCTAGCTCCAGCTCTGTCACGATTTATCTTAAAAGAACCTGGGCAAGTCACTTCACCACTTTGGGCCCATTTCTTCATCTGTAAAAATCCTAGTTCACCAACCTCAAGTTACTATAAAGGGATTTTCACAAAGGAATCATCACCCTTGCTGGGTAACTGAGTCACAGAGAAGAGCTTCTGTAACTATCGAACCCCAGACTCCACTTCTAAAGATCAGGTTTCAATTGGTCTGGGGACAGCGGCCCATAATTTTGTATATTTTGAAAGCTCCCATAGTGATCCTAAAGTGCGACCAGGGTTGAGAACAGCTGCCCAGAAAAAATCTTTTTAGATCTTTTTCCTCCCTGTGGGAGAAATACTAATTGGGCAGCACAACACAGCTTAAGATTTGACTTGACTTCCTTTGGATTTGTGGTGTTAGGGTCAGTCTTGCAAAATGCTATCTGGGGATAGAGGGCCCATGCAGAGGGAGCCTGATTTTGGTTGGTTATATTCAATTAAGGAGAATAGAAGTTCAACTCTGATTTGATAAAGCTGATATCTAGATCCCTTTCTCAAATCTATGTCAATTTCTTAATTGATTTCAAACTCAGAAGAGGGTAAAGCGTGTGACAAAACCACACCAACAAACTTCACCAAGTCCAGCCCTACCTCACAGTGTCATAAGGATTAAACAAGGTAGAGCCTTGAATGTACTTTGTAAACGTAATGAGCTACCCAGATATTTACTCTTATCTCAAGTTTCCCACTAGATGTAAAATTCCCACTAGATTAGTGAGGACAGCATCACTTTGATGCCGGTTGGCAGATTACAATGCAGTACCAATGCTGTTACTGATGTCCTGTCACACAGTAGAGTATTAAATAAAGAAAGCAGCATACTATAGTGTAGACAGCATTGATCTGGGAAACCAGAGGCTTGGATTTAAGATTTCACCATGTGAAGTCTTGGACAAGCCTCTCTGGGCTTAAATTTTTTCATCTCTCAAACAAGTGAGTCAGTTTCAGACCTTTGAGGTTTCCTCAAGCTCTAACATTCTAGGGCACGTGGATGGACCCGCTGGTAAAGCTGGCAATCACTGATGTTATGAATGTCCAAGTCTCACGTAGCTCCTGAAATGTTCTGGCTTCCCATGCAGTACCTAGAGAGATAAGTCATTAAAGAAGAAAAATTTCTTCTGACACTTGTTCTAAGGAGAACATCCTCAACTAGGCAGGTTAGTTTTATCCTCAGGAAAGATCAGTTACATCCAATGTTTTTTCCCTTGTGCCCTCAAACTTCTGAGCCCATCTGCACCAAGAAGACTTCCCTACATACCAACCACGGAAGTGCTGAGCTTTCTCCATTTCAGCAAATTTGAAATATCAGCTGTTTTGTGGACTGTGTCTTTCCCACCCATTCTGTTTACCTCAAGTCATAACCAATCACAATATTCCTCCAAATTCTGGAATCTAGAAATATGTCAGGTGTTCTAGGGTCACCAAAATAATGGCAGTAAATACTGCAATATCAATGTGCTCAGTTAATACTATACTACTTTGCATTAAGATTGTTTAATTCTGGACTAAATGCAAGAAGTAACTGACATTCATTAGCAAAATGACCTCACTAATTTCTTCTTAGAGTATGCATTCATAAGTCTGTTAAGATTGTGGAAGCAGAAGGAACTCTGATAGAAAGGATCTGGTCTAGTTCATCACTGCATCTAGCAGAGTATAAATACTAATACACGCTTAATGTATTATTCATGTATTGAAAAAATTCAATGAATAGATGAGCAATGGTATTGCAAGTAATCAGGCAAAAACCAACAGTATAAAGATTTTAGATTTTTTAAGTAAATGCTTGTCAATTAAAACTAAAATACTTTTACTTTTCCAGAATACAGAATTAGATTCCAACAAAACACTTTTAATAAAACAAGGCACAATGTTTGATAAGGCAAAATTCACACAGAGGGTTAATATTAGATCACATTCTTTTAAAAGGAGGTATAGAATTGAAGTAGCTTAAATATTCTTTTTAGAGCATTTCCATTACAAGGTAATATATAAATCTGATGCAATAAACTACATCTTATCTTGAAAATAAAATGTAATTATTGAGTCACATTGATGAATTACACTTATTATTACCATTGTTTTAAATATCTATATACCTACAGATATTCTTAATTCACAAGAATTCAAATACAGAAAATTAAGAAATCAGATAATAAAAAGTAATTTCACTAAAGTTAAAGTACATATATTTTCAATATCCTCTGTTGATACTTCAAAGTCCCAAACGTTATAAAAAGTTAAAATACTTGTTATTTAAAATATTTCTCCCATTATAGTTTCTCATGAATACAAAGTGGGCTCAGAAATGCAACAGACACCAATTGCAGGCACACAGTTCTCTTCATAGTTGTTGTAAAGTGATTGTTGACAATCCTTCTCCATAACACATCACTGTCAGCCATTCAAGTTAGTGACAGGATTCTCTTAAAACACCAGTTGCAGACAGAAGAATTAGCCAATTTAGTAATGTTTTTGTAGTACCAGCAATAGTGATGTCAAGCGTATCCCCAGTTTCTTCCCATAACTGGAATTGAAAATAAAATAGTTTTATCCAATGTATTCACAGCAAAAGGAAGAAAGTAACTTCTGGTGAATGCAGATAGTCTCTCCAACCATCACTTTCTGGTATAATGGTATATAAACAACCTTCATTATACTAACAAATTTTAACTAGATTGAATACTGCCCCTCACGAGACACTGAGACTGACAAGCAAGTGCTAGGTAAAAGTCTAGTAGCACCCAAATCAATATTACCCTGTGAGTATTCGATAATGTGTCATGTTTGTTGTTAGAGAACTTTTTCTACATCAATTCTTAGCAAATATTAACCAAGTACGGACAGAAAAAGAATGGGGACATTTATATGCAAAAATATTAAAACATACCCCCCTTTTAACCCAGTATTACAAAGAAAGCACAAAATATGCTAAGCCTCACGGCAATAATATCTTTATATAACGCTATTAATATGAATTGGTTAGGAACTGCTGTCATCCCTTAGTGGTAGCAGATATATTTTCTTTATAAAATAATATGAAGGAGAATATACCTTTCACTGATTTTATTTCGGGGACCCTAATCCTTCTATGACATATGCGTGATTGGGACTCCCTCTCCAGAAGCCCTGGACTTACAGATGTTAGGCCTAGTTTTATGGGAAGGAGTCCTTCAGGATCACAGTCATTCTCCCTCAATTCAAATGCAAAGGGTCATGACATAGTTCCTCAAACTTTGGCTCCAGAGAGGAAGATTTAAGGCACACACTTTCTAAGCACAACTGAGGGCACTGCTGCCTTTAAAAAGATCATAATTATAATAAAGAATACAAAGTTGGATGCTATTAAGTTCATCAGAGTAATGTTATACAGAGTATAGTGCTTAACACAGGAACAGTGAAGGTCAAATAACTTCTTTTCTATACGGTGGGAATCAGAACTATGGATTCCAGGTCATGTTGCTTACTGCCTACACAGCGGCCTTTACTGCTGTTAAATGCTCAACACGACTTCAAAGCTGACTATTTTGGACTAAATGGGGAGTGATATTTATACTGACATAATAAAATCTCTACTCTAGATAAGAAAGGGGGTCACAGGTAAAAATTATGTATTGCTAAATAAATGCAGCTTAACAAATTTTACACACTATATATACATACTATAACTGATAAAAAGTTCTGCCTACAAAGGGTCTTATTTAGAATAACTTTTTATATAAATAGCTACTGCTAAAATGCTTTACAAGATCAAACTTTATTTGTACTAATTATCTGTTTAGTATTTTTTCTCTTTTACATAGTGAAAAGGTAAACATTAACCAAGGGTGTACCACAAATTCCAGGTTAATGAGGTATTACTTTCTCCCTTTGGAAAGAGCAAGGTTGGCTGCAAGAAAATCCTATTATTTGCTGCCCCTTCATTATGGAGGGATGTGGACAATCTCCCATTAGCAGAAACTGAAGAAATTTAGTGATAAACAGGCTTTCAGATGGTAGTTAGTGGGTCACTTAATTTCAAAACAATTCAATATTACTTTAAAAAACTTTCTTGGCTCAGGGATCTCCCTGGGTGTCTGGTGACTTGCCTTTCCCTGCCTTTTCTGGTTTTTAAAGATTTCTTTCATTTAACATTCCAGCAATCAGCCTTTTCCTTGTCTTCTTTTGTTTAAAATTGGTACTTAACAATGTTTGGTAGAACTGGTCTGCAGTATTACCCTGCACTAGTGTGGAACTGCTTTTAACTTTAACACAAAAATTTCTCAAGTTTGAGGTACAGTTTATAATGCAAGGCTTTACTTTTACATTTAACTTGAAGTTCCAAATATCAGGAATTTTAGAGTAAGAGACTCCTTCAGCAAACATCTAGAAGTAAAATATAAACAGTAATCCTCAGATCTACATCCACTACACAAATACAGGGAATGCTGAGAACCCTGCCTAGCTTGTCCCTAGGTCAGCCAATCCCTGGCACCATGGAAGCAAAACATTATATTAGCTAATCTTCCTATTTCCTAAAATCCTAGGACTGTTTCACTGACTCAGTTTGGTGACACTGATAGAACTAGATTCCAGGAATAAAGATTATTAAGAATGTTCAATGTACCCATCTCAATTTCAAATATTAGCACTGAAGAATTCCATTCTAAACACATAAATGTTTTGGTTAAATAGTTTTATCCACTGCAGTTCTGGTCACTAAAACTGTCCAACTGGAGCAATATCAAAAACTTACACACAAACAAGTGACTCAGCAACTAGAGACTATCAAATACATAGACAGCTATAGGACTCTGGAACTGTATCTCACTTCTGGTTAATTTCTACAGTCACCAGTCATGAAAACAGGGAAGGTAGAGAAAAGAAACAGGGAAAAGCTTAGAAATTATTAGCAGCTTTTATGAAAGGTTAGGTCAAAGATTAAAAAAAAAAAAAGATAAAACTAGCAGCTTAAATATAGATTTCAGTAAGTCACCAAAGAGCTGCACACTGATCAGAGATTTTCAAATGTACATACAAAGAAGCATAATGAACGTTTTGTTGAAAGACATTTTGCTGTATACAATGCATATATCTACATTACACAGCAAAGACTAGGGACTGTTTCTGGTTGGACCTATTTACATCTGTAAAAGATCAATCAGTATATCCTCGTCCTGGAAGCTGGCAAGGTTAGGTACCGTATTTACACACCTACCTGTTTATTTCACAGAGACTAGCTCTTAGAAGATTACCCAAGCTGTTACTTAGATCAAACTGGTAATTAATTAGGACGTAAACTCAGGCATTTAAGCCAGAAAAATCTGGTCCTATCAATTTGAGTATTTTATTATGAATACATTATTGTCTATCTTACCTAAATCACTTACTTAAAACACTTTAAATGTTGGGCTTGCCACTTAGGCACTGCCTAAGCCATCTTTATCTTGCATATTGTGTAGTATGCAGCTTGCTGTGGCTCACATGGAGAAGAAAACAAAGACTTTTTAGTACTTCCATTTGATGACATAACCACCCACGTACTACTTTGCCAGGCAGTAGAAAGATACTACATTACTTCTACAGATACAGTCAGAAAATTTCTGGATTAAAAGGAAAAATGAATCTTATGACATCACAACGGAGTGGAGGGATTTACTGTATAGCAGCGTTTCACAACTGCAGTCATGAAACTCTCATGACGTTTCATGAATTAACATATAATAAACTATCCTACAGTATATTTTCTTCTAAAACAAAAAATGTATATATGACAAAAACCTAACATATGTACATATCATTATTATACAACAACCTGCTTTTAGGAAATGATGTGCCCCAATCACGAACGCCAGAAGTCAGAAGGGAGACCATCTGATGCTCTGCTGTGCTCCTGACCTGTGTATCACTCCACAGGTAGTATTTACCACCAAACCACTATGTTATTACAGGTTAGTTATCTAATGCTTGCTAGTGTGTGCTGTGTATTTTATTTTACAATGTCAACTTACAGTTGCACTATAACTCAATTTTTATTGCATACTAGTTAATAAAAATTTGGTCATTTCTATTGGCAATTTGTGAAACCATTTTTCTGCTATAGTTTAAGGGTATATTTTAATACACTTAAAATATTTTATTAATATATTATTTTCAAAAAGTATTTATTTCATGGTTAAACTTGTTTTGGAAACTGCTCTACTGTGTAAGAACACAATAACTGCTGCACCCAATTTTACTTCACTTGTAATGTTTCTCTAGTTTTTCTTTAAAATCAGAGGAAGTTACAGTTCAGTACACATAGGCAAAGGAGTCATACTGGACTGCTAAAACCTTTAAAATCATTTTCCCACTCCTTTAATGCAAGACATAAAGAAATTTCCTATTTTATATCTCCTTTCTGTTAAAAGAAATGACAGATTTTTCCATCGAAAACTATTATTCTGTCTTATGATGAACAGATTGGTCAAGATTGTGGCCTCCCATTAATTATAAAAGTGACTTGTTTAAACAAAAAGTGAAATTAAGGTGGCTATGAGCTCAGACGTCAGATATAGAGTTGTTTACGTAGTTCTGTTAATGCATATTTTAAAGTGTGCTGCATAGTATGTCAGGTTGTAGGCTACTCTGGTATCATTTCTTAAATAAATTTCTAAATCCTTGTTATGATTAAGGCACTGTTACAGTCACTGCTGGACTATACAAGGGTAACAACAATCATACAGAACACAGGAGCAGAGCTGAAGAGTTTTAAAACCCCATATAAAAGTTACATCCCTTACTTTACCAGTCAGTAGCTGAGAAAGGTTTAGGTCCTACGTAACCATCTGTGAGCTTATCTGAGTAACTCTAATCCAGACGTATGGGCAATACAAGAAAGGAGGGCTAATCCTGTTACAGTATAGCGTTCAACCTAAACTCAAGGACAGCTCTGGTAAAAATTATAGCTCTGATCATTTCTATCTTCATGTCAACTGTCACAAATTACACCACTCATGATTTATTACAGCACTGCTCTTCAGGATGTTTCATTCTGCTATGTCATTCATGTAAAACTTGAGTGAAAACTGCACACAATCAGCTAAATTTGAAACTGCCATTCAGAGTGAATTATATTCAAAGAATCCAAAAAACATGGAACTGGACTCATCCCTGCTGAATGGCTAGAAACACAAAATCTTTTATACCATCTCCAACTCTGTCATGGACATTTAAGATGCAGATACGATTTCTAGTGAACTTCAAAGCCTATTCTCTTCTCTAACCACCTCTGTTCAGTCTTTTAGTGTTTCACACACCCCTGCCCCCTTTTCAACCAAGAAGAACTTTCTGCATTCTGTGTGCCGCCACACTAGCTTCATCTTCCGAGTCAGATTCGCTCTGGGATGTGGAGCTGTGAGAGGCAGAACTGCAAGGCGAAGAGCATTCTGGCGAACACAGGTAGTGCATCAGAGGGAGGCGGTATTTCCCACAGAAGTCCACAAATTTAATTTGTCTGACACAGCAATCAAAGTAGACTCCTGGAGAGAAGAAGGAATAAGTGCAAAGTAATCATTACAAAGCAAAGAACCACAGTTTCTTTTTCAACCCTATCTCCAGCATTCTGAAGAAAAGTCTTACAGTTTTCTCTCTTGAGAGTCTTAAGCAGGGGTAGTGACTATTTCCACGGTTGTTTATAGAAATACTGGAAGGTCTTAGGAACAGCAATTTGACTACAAAGAGAAGGCCAGGAGATTTATCTTAAAGGGAGCTGGTGTCAAAAGGACACTGTTTACTTAGCTTGTTTTCTCTAGGAGACTTGGTGGACAGTGGTTGAAGGAGATTACAGGATACCTAAAGTGCCCTTTCTCCATCCCCCAAGCCACTCCTTGGTACTACTGCACAGTCAAGAAACTTAAAAAACAACAACAACAACAAGGCTCCTTTGATAATGATCTTAAGGAATTAGTTGTTATACCCAAAATTTGCAGAAAGGAGACGACTTTTGGTACCCCTATCCTTATGTATTGGGAAGGAAAAACTAAAAGTAACAAAATGCCATCCTATTTCCACAGGTCTAAATCTACAGCTTCAAAGCTATTTCATTATTGACCTCACTTGACTTTCGTGTAATTATACATTGCTAGATAGACTGAAAGTACTATTCAGCTCTTCTGATTCCTAATTTAGTGCTCCTGAATTGTGGCCCTTCAGCTAAGTAAAAATACAGCTAGAGATGACAGGAAAGCAGAGGTGCAGTGTCATGGGTTCTAGCTGCTCCTCCTACTGGATGTTGCACATCTCTAACCCATGAAGGCTGCCACAATGGTTGCAGTATAACCAGAACACCTAGAACCCTGGGTCCCATCATCTCTCTGGGGAAGAATCTCAACCTCTGTTCTCTACTTAAGACTCCTCTGGAACCAACTACTCTGTGTATATCATATAAGGGACCAAAATAAAAAGATGTGATCCAAGCAAAGGAGAAAAAATTTTTCCATTTATTTTTGTTTCCTGTTACTTCTCATTAACTTTCTTATTTTCTGATCCCATAGTAAGTTAGTATAACTCATAGTTTAAAAAGGGAAATTCATGGTATGTTACTTTAAATAATTCAGGAAAGTAAATTCAGTAAACTGATCAATCAATATTAACAATAAATCCCCCAAAATGTGTCAGCTTCTTGAAACAAACCGAATTTATAAAACAAAGCATTAAAGAGTTACCAAGAGCTAAAATACTATAATACTATCTTGTCATTTGTAAGATCTCAGACTATACAGACAAAGTATCTCACAAAATATGAAATTACTTTTTTTTTTTATCTTAGAGTTCAATAACTAAGGAATCTGAGGGGGAAATGTCAATGGTTCACTTCAATTTTAAGCTAATAATTTAAAAAGTATTTTTATTCCTAAGATAAATAACATAGCAGTATACTAAAGAACTCATTAAGAAACCATTTAAGAGAGAAAAGAGAATTCTTGTAGAGGCCCATTTCTAGAAAAGGACAGATTCAAAGCGATTAGATACAGATTAAGCTTGAAGGTCTGGTGTGAGTGTTGTCTCTTGCCACTGTTAAAGCCAACTTCAGAAAGGAGAATCACAGAGAAATTCTTAAGCACTTCTAACTTGGTACAGCAGTCTCTACTTCTAAGAGTAAGTGGCCAGAAATGGCCCAGCGTAGTGTCATTTTTTTTTTTTAAACTAGAAATATCTTTTTTACCTTTTAATATTCTTTGATAAATCTAAATCATCTTCTCTCTTTTTAGCCTTATAATAGTTTCCAAGGCATGAGGAAACACCTGGGGAAAACCTCAGCTGGCTCTGATCATATTTATGTAGCATTTCCTTGGCACCTACAATTATCTTACAATAATAAAAACCTTTCTGTACCCTCATTAAATTGAATTTTTAAAAAAGTAGTCTTTTATGAGGGAGCCAAAATAAAATGAGCTGCTATCATTCACCAACTCCCCTACACACCCTGGCACTTCAGGCCCTTCATAACCTGGCCTCAATGTATCTTTCACTCTTCTCTCATTACTCCCTTAACCGTACATTTGAGCCAAATTATTACTCACCCAACATTCTGCCCATATTGTTTTGTTTCCAATTTTACTTTCTCCATCTGAAAAGTTTTCTGTCCTCAATCAAACCAAATCAAAATTCAACTCATACTTTAAGAACTGTCTCATCTTTTCCAGATCTAATAAATGTATTCTCTCCCTCCTTTTAATGTTCAATAGTAGTTTGGATTCCTACTTTACTCTGTCTTACATTATATTATTTGTTTAATTCTCTCTCTATGCTCTGAACTCAAGAAACTGAACCATGAATTTAAAAGAATGTAAAATTCCAGGGTTCATTCTGAAATTGGCACACATCCAACCTATTCTCATACATCTTGAATTGTACTCTATAAAGGTACCTGATACTCAGAAAGGTGAGTCTAAGAAAACGTCCTTCAAATAAATATGAAAGGTGGTCAGACATTTTAGATACTCTTCTAAAGCAACTGGAACTCTTTATGCTTTGTGTTTCCTCTCATGTTACCAACTTACCTTATCTTATGACAGTTCCAAGAAAGATGAGACTTTCTGGGTATTTTCCTTGTGTATGAATCCTAAAGTATCATGAAAAGAAAAATAAGGAAAGAAAGAAGAGAGGAAGAGAGGGAGGGAAGGAGAGAAGGAGGCAAGGAAGGAAGGAGGGAAGGAAGGAGGTGAAGGAAGGAAGGAACCAACCAACCCAGAGAGGGTGAAATATCTTACTTTTTGGTAAAAGGGTGAAGGGATAAGGCAAACAGGAACAGAGACAAACTGCCTTTCTCTGAAAGAAGACAGATAATTAAAATAACATTTAGATCATTAATTTAAAAGTAACTAAATGAATGGGAAACAAAGACACTGAATTAACTTACCTCCACACTTTGGGTTTGGGCAATTGCTGGCTAAACTCAAGTATCTAAGAAGATTCCCAGGAAGATCATAGGGAGTGTAGGAAATATTTCGAATTTTAATGGTCCGTGCAGCTAACTCCAGGAGAGTTGGAGGATCATAGGTTAAATCTCTAACAAAACGAACAACCAATGGATTTCCTCGCAAACTCAATTCTTCCAAATGAACAAGGTTGAGGATCTCTCGAGGCAAGTATGTCAGCAAGTTATTGTGAAGACTGAGGGAACGAAGTGAATGCAACCTAGAACGAATGCAGTACAAAAATCAACAGCCATAAGCAAGAAAACTACTCAGGAAGTTAAGTGAAGAACTCGATTTCCCCGTAAGAATGAGTAATTAAGATTAAGGTCAATGGAAGTAAAATTAAAAGGTGCTGAAACTAAATTAGAGCCCATGTTTGTGTATGTCACGAAGGACTTTTGCCCATGGAATCTTAGAGAGCTTAAAATACTTAGAGAGTATTCTGATGTGTTAGCTGATATAAATGCTAGATTTAAAGGGTTTTGGTTTTTTTTTGGCATGCTTTATCATTCAGATATCTAAAAAAGGAAAGATTTCAAATGCAACAGGAATTGAAATGCTTCACATTATCTCATTAGGATAGGCATGCTTCATATCAAATATAAATCAATAAAATTCCATAAAACCTCGGGGAACCTATGCCAAAGTAATACTCTATTTTTGATTACAGAAAAGAGGCTCAAGAACTATGGAAAACAGTATGGAGGTTCCTCAAAAAAGAGTTGCCATACGATCCAACAATCCCTCTCCTGAATATATATTCAGACGAAACTATAATTTGAAGAGATACATGCACCCCTATGTTCACAGCAGCACTATTTGCAATAACCAAGACATGGAAGCAACCTAAACATCCATTGACAGATGAACGGATAAAAAAGATGTGGTACATATACACAATGGACTACTACTCAGCCATATGAAAGAATGAAATAATGCCATTTGCAGCAACATGGATGGGCTTAGAGATTATCACACTGAAGTGAAGTAAGTCAGAAAGAGAAAGACAAATACCACATGATATCACTTATATGTGGAAACTAAAATATGACACAAATGAACTTATCTACACAACAGAAACAGACTCACAGACACAGAGCACAGACTTGTGGTTGCTAAGGTGGGGGGTGGGGGGCGGGGTGCAAGAGGGAAGGACTGGGAGTTTGGGATTAGCAAATGAAACTATTATATACAGAATAAATAAACAGCAAGGTCCTACTGTGTAGCACAGGGAACTATATTCAATATCCTGTAATAAACCATAACAGAATAGAATATATATATGTATAACTGAATCACTTTGCTATACAGCAGAAATGAACATAACATTGTAAGTCAACTATACTTGAATAAAATTAAAAAAAATAATAAGTTAAAAAAAAAGAGGCTCAATGATTTTGAGGACTATATCAGAGCATTTAAAAGTAAAATTTAAAATAAGCAACCCAATTCACAGCAAACCTCAGAACTTGCATTCTCATGTATCATTTACTTTGAGAATACTTAATTCTTTTCCGTGTACAAATTATGTGGGTAAATGCAGGATGATAATTCCTAAGCCTGGATCTCTGTGTACATAAGCTGCCTGAACATACTCACTGTGAAAGCTGAGGAGGCACACTTTGGATTTTGTTGTCACATAACACCAAGTAATTTAGAGAAGGCAAATTTCCTAGTTCTGGTGGGATTTCTTTGATGAAGTTTCCTCCAAGATATAAACACTCTAAACTGCAAAAATAAATGAAAAAAAAAAAAGTTGAACAAATACCCCACTGTCTTTATCACAATGAACACATATCATTTATTCATTCAGCAAATGTTTCACTCAGGATTTCTCTGTGCTATTAGTCTCTAGAGGACTAATGCAATCTTCAGGGAGCTTATATCACAGGTAAGTAGATAAGACACACCAGTTAGACAATATTATAGTTAAATGCAAAACAAGGCCCAAATAAGCACAGCATGATTAAAATGCCAAAATAAGCAGAACAATCCATAAATGATATAGGAGTTTAAAAAAAGGAGAGAGAGAGAGAGAGAGAGAGAGAGAGAGAGAGAGAGAGAGAGAAAAGACAGTTCTGATTGGAAAGGCTCCCAAAAGTGTTGTGACTCCAGTGGGATTATGAATTTAGCCCATTTAGGGTGGGAGGAAAGAGGACCTTCAGGTTGGAAGAAGGTTTTTATGGGATAATGAGTATACCTTTTAACACATAAGAAGAGAATTCACATTGAGGAACCCAGAGATACAGGTGGAGACAGGCCAGATTATAGGAGCCCTGTATTCGGGCTGGTGGGCTTGGATTCAAGGCAATACTAGGCAATAGGAAAATTACTAACTTTTTTTGGAGGAGTGGAAAAACACAGCCTAAGTCTATGTTTCTTCCTTGCTCTTATTATAGCAAATGCAGTCTTCAAGAAGCTAACTAAATAAATTATGTAAAACTGACCACTATCATGAAATTAAAGTTCCAGATAATTATCCTGTTTTCTAATAATAAGTTAACAGCATTTTAGACAAAGCATGTATTGCACCAAAATGTACTGTTACTCCTTGTGGTAATGACTGTAGAAAGGCTCTCTCCAAAAGATTTTTTTTTTTGGGGGGGGGATGGGGGTGGTGGCAGAATCAGTTACATTACTATATAAATATCAATTTGTCTTCCTGTTAAATCTGCTCAGTAGACACTATCATCTTTTAAGACACCTTTAAATATAGGGAAAAATACCCTACTAAACTGTTACCCAAACTTCCAGGGTAAGAATTAACTGGGATACTTTTAAAGCTACAAAATCTATGCCCCATTCAGATTCACTAAATCAGAGTTCCGGGGGAAGGGCCTGAGAAGTGGCAGATTTTAGGGTACAAGCTATAATATCAAAAAAAAAAGCCAAATTACCCTGCAGAGTTATAGTTAATTATAATCTACAATTAGCATTTAAAAGCATGCCTTACCCTACAGCCCTGCCAACACTTAACATCATCACATGCTTTAACTTTTTTTCCCCTACGTTTTACTATTTAGCTGGTGTGAAAATGATACCATTCTGTAGTAGCAATCTTCTCTAATTATTAGTGAAGTTTAGCATCTTTTTATGTTTCGGGCCATTAGTACATCTTTAGAAAATTGCCTGTTTCTATCTTTCACCCATTTTTCTAATAGGTTATATGACTTTCTTTTACTAATTTGTTGAGAGGTTTGCTGTTGTTAAATGTTTGTTCTGCATAACCTAGTTCCTCTGTGGCCTAGAGCATGGTCCATTTTTGTCCACATTTTATATGTGCAAGAAGAATATGTAGCTATTAGGATTGCGCTTGTTAACTGCAGTTCAAATATTTTATAGTCTCTCTTATTATTTCACCTTCTTACTCTGGTGGTTAGCTTCCTACCAGAACCATGGTTTTCTTAGTGTACTTCCCTCTGTAGTTCCTGTCAAGTTTTACTCTCCTTCTCCTCAAAATATGGAAGCTATACTGAAGATACATTCAGGCTCATGATGCTTAAAACTTCTTGCTGCATCATTCCTGAATTCATATGAAGCATTTCTCATTCTTCCTTCTAATCCATTTTGCCTTAAAATTTACTTCCTCTGATTATCAATACTGCCTACCACTTTTTTTTGTTGTTGTCGTTAGTATTTATTTAATTTAATCCTAGCTTCACCACTTACCAGTATAAGAACCTGGGCCCATTACATAATCTCATTATGCCCCAATTTCCTGTAAAATGGAATAACATTACCATTTATCATATAGTCAACAAATATGAACTAGGCACCGACCATGTGCCAGGCACCATTCCAGGGAATACCATGTAAATAAGACCAAGTTCTTGACCTTAAGAAGCTTACATTTTAGTGAGAGGAAAAGTAAATCAATGAATGTATATATATTATGCCAGATAGCTTTAAGTGCTATAAAGAAAAACGGAGGTAATCAGATGGTGATGGCAGCAATATTGTAGGTAGAGTGGTCAGAAAAGGTTTCTCTTAGGAGATGCACTTGAATAGAGAGCTGAATGAAATGACTGAGCTTGGTGTGCTGTGAAAGAGCAACACAGTCAGTGTGGGTATACCAGGGTGATAGAGTGGGCAGAGTGGTGGTCAGAGAAGTCAGAAAGGTGGCCTGGGAAGGCCAGATCACCGGGGGCCCTTCAGGCCTTGGCAAAGATTACGAATTTATCCTAAGTAGAAGGGGTTTGAACAAAGGCTAGTTGTGAAACGTGACTTACATTTCCCCAAAGACACAACCATGCTCACTGCTCTGTCACCTTCGTATCATCATCTAGAATTAGTTCTACCTTGATTTGAAAATAAATTGAAATTTATTTATTCCCAATCAATAATTACTCAGTCATCAATATGTTTTACCAATTTCTCTGTTCACCACTGTTTTTGGCACTTGCCATTTCTTTTAAAGTTCATTTTTCTTGATCTACATCCTTTAGAAGTTCTTTTGGTAAGGACTCAGTTGTTAATCTTTGAGTCCTTTATCTCTGATGTTCTTATTTTTTTCCTTCACACCTGAATAATAGCTTGGCTGGACATAAAATTCTAGGTTGATGGTTACTTTTTCTTAGCATGAGGAACATACTTTTCTACTATCTTATTACAGCCCATATTACTATTCCTTTGAAGGTAATCTGCTTTTTTTTTTTTTTTTTTTTCTTCTTAGGAGTTTTTAGGGTCTTTTTCTCTATCCTTCTTGTTCTACAGTTTTATTATGATGTGTCAAGATACCAGTTTAGAGTGCTCTCTTTAATTGTGGGAACTTCTCAACTACTATTATTTCTGGCATTTGCCTTTCCTACATTCTCTCTATTCTCTTTCCGGAATTCCTAGTAAACAGCACTTTGAACTTCAGGATCTATTTTCTATTTCTCTTAACATACCTTTTACACTTTCCATTTCTTTATCTTTCTGTGCTGCATTCCAGAATGCCTCAGTAAGATCTTCTAGCTTACTGACTCACTATGCACCCAGCTGACTTCAGTCTACCATGCAGCCTACTGAGTTCGTAATTATATATTTTTATTTCTAGAAATTCCAACTGGAGTTTTCATAGTTGTCAGTTTTAAATCTTCTTATCCTTGTTTCACTGATGAAGTGCCCTCCTTTATCTCTCTGAAGTTAGGAAACAAACTTATTTTCAAGTCCTTTACAGACTGCCTTATACATATCTTCTCAGATACAATTTTTTCCATTTGTTGACTTTCTTATCTGTATTTCATAATCTCAGCCTTCTTTGATGTGTGGTGATTCAAAAAGCCAATTTGAATCAGAAGTTCTGTCATTTAAAAAATATATTAACAATACTCTCTTTTCTATTTCTTACTGTGTAAATCTTTTCAAGACTGCATTTCTCTCTTTAGATTTACAATGCTCTGTAAAAGTAAGCAGAAAACTTTAACCCTGATAGCCTATTTTTTTCTCTTTTAAGGATTACCTTGTGGCAAAAATCAATGGTTTGGATACAAAACTGAATCCCCCTACATATAAGTGTTTAAGCACTGGTGAAAAGGGTCCCTAGGCAGGATTTTTTGATCCTACAGATTACGGTATAAGTTATTGCTCAGTTACTCAAAAATTTCTATTTTTCAATGATGAGAGCTACTAGAATAGAATAGAGTAGAAAATAATATTTGGAGTCCAAAACGGAAATTTCTCTGGAAAGAAAACAATTTTAATGAGGCCACTGGGAAAAAATTTTTCGCAAACTTGGAAATCCTTTTATAAGGATTCAGTAGTTAAATAACAACTTGCAATTTAGTCTATGAGGGAGAAAAGAAAATAAAGTGATGAAAGGGAAGAGTGAGTCTGAGAGCAAATATAAATATTGTCCTTTCTATATGTTTAAGTCAGGAGCCAAGAGAAACTAGTGTCTGGTGGTCAGTCACTACTCACTGTCTTCTCTCAGTGTTTTGGAGTTAGGGGGGTGGAACACAAACAGAAAGGATGCCAAACCTTAGTAGTTACTGTGACTTTGGCAGAGAAAGATCTGATGTTCTAAAATATAACCAAGTTCATGATTTCAAAAACATATAAATCTCTTTCGCAGCTGATGAGTATCATTAATTAGAGTATACAACCAGCATATTAAATTTACATTTTCAGGCTTATGTACCACTTTGAAACTCAAATAATTTCCAAAGTTCTTGGACTTAAAAGCCTTTCAATGATTTGTGGGCATTAAATTTCTAAAACACACTCTCCTGTTTCCAAATACGCTTTTCTATTAAGGAGAAAGCAAACTATTGTTGAATTTAAAGCAAAACTGTAGTGTTTAAAAGTTCTTGTGTTTGTCAAAATTGGACCTCTGTAAGTCAGCCCTGAAATAATTTTATTCTTTTGGTGTTTGACAAAAACAAAAAACAGGAAAATCATTCACAAAATTGAGAGAATTCTTCCTTTCTTTTTTGTTTAGGGTTAACAGACCAACCTTAAATTTATTTCTTGAAAACTATCTCACCTCTCCAATCCTTAGGGATACTGAAGTGGGTACCTTTCCTCTAGGAAGGGCCAGTGACCCACTGGAAAAATACACTGGGTCCCCTTAGTGCCAATCAACTGAACCACAGGTATAAGTAGGAACTGTTTTGCTTCTCCACCCAAACAAAAATGACGTTAAATATAACAAATGTACGTTAGTCCTATATTACGGTTGGTTAAAGGGAGATGGAATTAAAGTGAGACACGCTTGTACATAAAGAGGCAGAAAATAGAAAATAAGAGAAACACAGAAAAATAAGAACAATACATTTGTGGATAAAGAAAGTAGTTTTTCATTTTCAAATATACTCACCACAGGCTTTTAAAGTACATTATATGTTCAAAAGTAGAAGCACAAATGGAGGAATCATCTTTTGGTACTTGCCCCAGACTAAGGCATTGAAAGAAAGAAGTCAGAAGGAAGAATTGAGAGCCACAGAGAAAAACTCAATATGTGACTCTAAATGGGGAAAAGAGTTTTTATTTAAACTTTACTGCATTCTACTTATCATCTGGTTGTCTCTTTTGTAGGATATCAACCTAGTGCACACTAGCTTCAAAACATTCCAGGACATTAATTTCTTTTATTTCTATCACAATCCTTGTATCTTTAATTTCTAAAACCATGTCAGGCAGATGGTGAAAGACGGGTCATGAACAGAAAAAGGAAGGCATTACTTGAGAAGAAAAGATTGTGGGGAGTAGTACCAACGAAACTCGCTTGTCCTCAAACCTACTCTCCCAATGTCTAGCGCCCTGGATGCCAAAGAACCCTGGAGCTTTTGTTTCCTCTAATAAAGTCTATTACTTGCTGGGTGATAAGTTATTCAGTTCTTCCCCAGTTAATGTCTGAGCTAGTTGAGAGGAATAAAAGTTGAGTTCAGAAAAAGAAACAGGTCAAAATATGAATTACACCTACTCTTTCAACATTATAAAAACAAAACCAAGTTTCTCCATATACTAGCCGAACAGTTATTATACCTACTTGTTGAAGAAGAACCTCGTATTTTGATGGAAAGAGTCTACATCTAGAACCTCACGATTCACACCAAGCCTAATTTACTCCAGGGGAATGAAGTTAATCATAAAAATAAGTTTTCACCATCTACTTATCTGTTATACTTCAAAATTATCTTTCAGAAAACACTTTTCAAAAATTTTGCCACCAGGGAAAAGGATCAACAGAATACAGAAAATATACATGAAGATCCCCTGCTAAATCTGGAGGCTCAGATACACCAATTAAGCTGGAAGTATTTATTTGCTATTCCCTCCCGGAAGGATGGAGGGTGAGGAGAAAGGGGACCTTTATGTGGATTATATACTCTGCATTATTTTTTAAATTGCTGTTAAAGAGAGCAGATACAGTCCAAATGTCTAGAAACACCTCACTTTGTTTTAAAAGCAACATGGCATAGTATATAATATACATCAAGGTTACCAATGAGGCCTAGGGATTCTGCATATATTCTAAGAGAAGATGGTACTCTTGGGCAGGTACCTTAGCGTTTGAGTAACTGCACCTTCACGTCTACATTTCTGAAGCTTTAATGTATTATTTTAGCTGTAAGTAGTAAGCAGCCTTTGAGGGTTGAACCACATGAATCTCACTGTCATTATCTGGCCTCAAGTAAGTAACTGATACTAAATCTCAGTTTCTTTACCTGTAAAAAAGAAGGGGGTGAATCAGGCCAATATACTCTACTTCTAAGAGTATATTTCTACATGACCCTTTCAGCCTATATTCAACTAGAGTTTATATTTGGAGCGGATAATCTAAACCTTTACTGATTCTTAGCAGTAAAGAGAAATAGAGCGTACAACTGAAAAATGAAAACACTGACATAAAAGAGCCTACACACAACTGGAGACAAAGGTACAATGACCAAAACCCACAGTGAGTAAGCCCAGAAAATCGGGTCAGTCAGGAAAATGGCTTTAGCCAATCCTCCTGATCACATATTTAACAGAACAGCAGTCAGAAGAACTAGGTTCTAGCCCTTACTCTGTTGCTGTGGAAAACTCATGGGTTTGAACCCAGAGATCCTAAAGGTCAAATCCAGTTCTACCACTCACTGGCTTTGTGATCTTAAAACTTTACTTCTCAGCACCTCAGTTTCTTCTCATGTCACAGAGTCATTGTGAAAATTAAAAAGCATGTTTAGAGGACCTACCACAGGGCCTACTGCACTGTAAGTATTCAATAAACGGGACTTTTGCCTATGTTTCTCCTGTGATGGAAATATTTGCTCTGAGTTTTTCTCAGTATGTTAAAAAATTCAAGTGAGAATGTTGAAATTACATAACAGCAAAATTAGAAGGAACCAAGGCTTGAGAATTTTGCATCTAAATCTCTCACTAACCCTTCTATCAATATTTCTTACTATCTCTCCCAGCATCACCCTGGTATAAGCTACCACCATCTCTCATTCTACTAGAATAGCCTCCTTCCAACCATCCTTCAAAATCTCTTCTCATCTTTCCACCCACTCCCCACTCCATTCCTGCACAGCAACAAGACAGATGTGCTTTTTAAAATCTCTTTCATGCATATTTGGAATAAAATCCAAGCTTTACCATGGCCTTCAAGATATGACATGGCCTGGGATCAGGTCCAAATTTATATTTGCCACTTTCCCTCCCTATGCTCTAGTGCAATGTCCTCCTTTCAAAATTTTGGCCTTCAGTCCTTCTTGCCTCTGGGTTTTCATGCACACCGTTCCTTCAATCTGGACTGATCCCACCCCACACTCTCCTGGTTAATTCTTACTCTTCCTTTAAAAGCTGGATTCAAATGCTACTTGCTCAAAGACCAAACTAAGTTACTGCGTTTCAAGGCACTCTGTACTTCTTCACAGAACTTCATAACAACCGTAATTAAATAATGAAGTTAAGAGGTGTTTAATGTCTCCTCTGTTAGAATGCTCCACGAGGGCAGGGTCCTGTTAACCATTGTATCCCCAGCACCTAGGACAGTGCCTGACACCAGGTAGGTACTTAATAATAATCTGTTGGTGAGTAAACAAAGGGACATCTTGTCCAACTGCCTCATTTCGCTGATTAGAAAGCTGTAGTCAGGATACTTTAAGTGACTTGCCTAAGGCTGGGACATCAAGAGTTCTTATTCTCAGGTCAATGTTCTTTTCACTACACTTAACTCTGAGGTCCCTTTCAGCTCTAATATTCTGTTATCTCAGAAAATTCAATAAAGGGTGAAAATATTTTACAGATGGAAGATACTTTTTTTTTTCTCCCACTTTGGATAATACACTTGCTCTTGTTTTATTTCTCACTCCCCTGCAGAGCCCCTTTAGGGGACTTCTGTTACCCTGCTTCTCTGCTTCCTTCTTCCATCTAGCTCAACATATATTCACCGAACAATCTAGTAGATGAGGCAGATTTGTAAACAAGGAATTATAAACAATAAGTGCAATGGCAGGGTGAATGAGGTACAGAAGAAGTACAGTTTAGGCAAAATTGTTGTCTAGGAAGCAGTAAAGAAAGAAAACAAAGAAATGACCCTCAAAACACGTTTTGAAGGATGAACAGAAGTTTGCCAGATGTAAGCAGCATTCCAGACAAAGGGAACAGCAGCACAGGGTCATTACATCCATTCAACACATATTTACTCAGTGCCTACAAGGTGCTGGTAAACAGCACAGCTCAGTAAATTCCATAAATAGTTTTGCTGGTAACGCTACAGAGAAGATGGAGCAGGAAATGTAGTGGAAAGCAAGGATGAGATCAGAGCACGTTGTCTGTCAGGCTACAAGACATAAACTTTGATCTACAGGCATGGAAAAACCACCCAAGACTTCGGAGCAAGTAACTATCAACCTCAGGTTAACATCTGAGTAGGTACTCAGTTCGATTCACTTCCCCCAAACCCCAGAAAGACACCAGAAAAAAAAAAAAAAAAAAGCCTCGAAAATCTGCACAGGGCAAAACCCACAAACCAAATGCTGTCACCACCACGATCTTATTAGATCTTCACTGCAACTCGCTGAGCTGGCAGGGCCGTACTCGCAGCCAGAGAGTTCAAGAAGAGCCTGGACTAAGGCAGGTACGTGACAACCGAATGGCGCCCAGAGCGGGCGCGGGGCCCGGGGCCTCCCCACGCTCAGGCAGGCCACCCACTCACCTCCTCAAGTTCTCGATCTCGGCCGGGATGCTCTGCAGCTGGTTGCCGCCGAGGCTGAGGGTCTGCAGCGCGCGCAGCTCCAGCAGCGGGGCGGGCACCTCCTGGAAGCAGTTGCCGCTGAGGTTGAGCACCTGGAGGCTGCGGCGGAGCGGCGACTGGGCCAGGCCCTTGGGCAGCGCGCCGGGCCCGCCGAGCCGGTTGTTCTTGGCCAGCAGCGTGCGCAGGCCGCGCAGCGCCAGCAGCTCCGGCCCCAGCGCGCTCAGCGCGTTGCCGCTCACGTCCAACAGCTGGAGGTGCGGGAAGCCGCTGCCCAGCGCCCGCGGCAGCGACACCAGACGGTTGTGCGGCAGCAGCAGCCGCAGCAGCGCCTCCCTCGCGCCGCGCCGCTCCTCGCCCCGCGCCTCCAGCTCCGACTCCAGCGTCTCGGGGGACACGCTGACGCGGGACAGGTTCAGTTCGGCCTCCCCGGCCGTGGCCACCGCCGCTCCAGCCTCCTCCATCGCGGCCGCCGCAGAGCGCCGCGCGCGACCCACAGGCCGGGAGCTCCGCGGCGCCCCGGAACCTGAACCGAGGGCTGCGTCGGAAGTGGCGCGCGCGGGCGGGCGCTCACCCCGCGCGGCCCCGCCGAGTCACGCGACGCGAGGCGGCGGGGTGCGCGCGCCGGTCGGGGGGCCGGGCTCCGCCTCACGCGGCCCGCCGCGCGGACGAGGCGTACGGGGCGGGCCGGCGGGGGCGGGGACCCGGCGGGCCCCAGTGACCCTCCGAGCTGGGCCGGGTGTGGGTCGCCGCCCCCTGTAGTTCCTGGCGTCTGGTGACCGGAGTCCAGGGCCGCCTCGGGAAACTGCCCGAGGACAGCTTGGCCAGGTGGCGTTGAGGGGTCGCGCGTCCCGGTGCGCCGCTCTCTTGGTTCCCAGCGGAGGAGCGGGAACGCAGGAATTCAGCGATGATTCCGCCCCGTGACGGCAGGCCCCCGGAACTTCAGGCGCCGGGACTAACCGAACCGACTTTGAAGTGCGAAGGCAGCTGGACCAGATGGCAGAACTCTTGGATCTTACCTCGGGCTCAGCCGTTAAATAGCCTTGTTTCCTCCGACGTGGGATTTGATTTCAGTGTCTCCATCCATAAAATACGGATAATCCTTGCTCTGCGTGCCCCGCAGCATTTTTTAAAAAAAAGCGTTTGAAAAGGAATGTGTGTCAAATAAGGACGTTTCGCCATGTTAGCTGTAGAAGCGCTTCTGTGGTTTTTTGGTTTAAGGTTTAGTGGCTAGGAGTGAATTTGGGAGCCATGGAGACGTTTTCGTTAATTTGAGAGAGCTCAAAGTAATTGATCAGTTTAAGAATGCAGTGTCACTTGTGGTTAAAACTGGGAAAATCCACACTTTGGCCTCAAGTTAGTACTTCTAATGAACACATTTTCTGCCTTGCCCTAAACCCAGTCTTTTCTGAAGTTACTTTTTATAATTTTGAAAAGTCATGAATAGAAATGAGAATATTTAGCGTATTTTTTTCTTTACAAAGTTTATGAACAGAAATGTTAAAAGACTGTGTATAACCAACGCTGTTAAATTGCTTTCTTTCTAAAAAGGAGAATAAAGTAACTTTTTTCTTGCCAGTCATTTGTGTGAGAAATTTTATGCTTCTTACCCACTGCCAAACTTCACCTTACTTTCTGATTGAGTTACAGTTGTGGGAGGTTACACACTGTGAGTTTAAAGCAGGGATGGAATGTTTTTTTAAAACCGATGGAGTGTCTTGAATTTGCAACCTGTTTTCAAAGGGCCCTTTTCAAAATGAGACCTTCCTTATTTTGGATCAAGATTACATTCTGGCAGAAACGCAATATGTGAAAATTACAAGTGTTTAAAGTAATACAGTTTTCTGCTTTTAAAAACGTGTATGTGTCTGTGATAAAAATAAAATGACAGGAATGTAGTGTAAAATGAGAAAAAATAATTCAAATATGATTCAGAAATAGAGTTAAGATCACAAATCGGTGAAATTAAGAGGGAAAAGAAAGATAGGAATAGTCTCTGTATTAGAGAATACAGCTACCTGGTAGAAAGTTTTGCAGATGTGTTAAGAGTGATGGGAGGATTCCCCTTATGGCTCATTATAAGAACCCTCTCTGTCTTAGCTACCATAGATGCATCTTTATGTTGAAGCCAGATGGGTCTAAATAGAGCAGCATCCCTCAGCACTGCAGTGGGCCTTGAAACTGTCCAGTGAGCGTGGGGAGTTCTGAAAACTCCCTGGGAGATGGAGCAGCTTTGTTATCTTGTGAACCTTCACCGTGGTGCATGCAGTGGGGGCACCAGAAACTGACGGGAAAAGGAGACTACATGATGCATTATCTAGAGAAAGGGAGATGGATTACAGGGAGTTGGGAAAAACATGGCATACTTGCCCACTTATCAAAACTTCACCACTGAATCACTTTTGGGTCAAATTGACTGTTTCACGATAAGGCTCCTGACTAGAATGTTACTGAGAAAAGGGAGACCAAATGAAGAGCGTTCCTCCTTCAGCCCCCCCCCCCCCCCCCCCCCCCCCCCCGTCCAGGTTTTCTGAAGGCAGGAACTGTGTCTGTTTACCTTGGCA
Organism: Hippopotamus amphibius kiboko; assembly: GCF_030028045.1. Taxonomy (NCBI): domain Eukaryota; kingdom Metazoa; phylum Chordata; class Mammalia; order Artiodactyla; family Hippopotamidae; genus Hippopotamus; species Hippopotamus amphibius. The sequence goes on along the minus strand of NC_080195.1, from coordinate 51,944,693 downwards.
CCGCCCCTGAGGCATAGTAGGCACTCAGTAAACAGTAAGTGAATGGAATGAATACAGGAATAGGTTTTGGTATACCTGACTAGGGTGGCTGTTGTTGCCCAATTGACTGCAGAGAAAACAAGAAATAGCGGAGTGAAGAATCCTTTCATAAACCACACTAGCTGGGAGGCAATGTACTAAGTATATAAAGGTGGGCTCTGGCTTTTATCAGATAGAGGTTTCAAATCACACATCTGGAAATCAGATTTCTCTTAATCTGCATTTTGTTACTTAATCTCTTTTAGCCTTGATCTCATTATCTGATTATTGTCTGTTTTGTGGGTGATTATAAGGGTTAAATCTAAAGAGTTCAGCTTAGTATCTGGCATGAAGTAAATAATCTGTAAGTAGTGGCAATTATTATTATTAGCAGTAATAGTAATAGCAGTTATTGTTATAATGATTACCCTCTCCCACTTTCTAGATCATGATCAGGGTAAAGAGAAACAAAGTTGAGAACAATCTTATGATGGCACAATTTCCTGCATAAACCGTGATTTTCTGTTCTGGGCCAGGGATTGTTTTGGGGATTAGAATTTGAGAGGTTGGTATGAACTCTCCTTGCCCTTGGTCTTGACACCCAAGATTTATTCTTATTACCCTATCTATCTCCAAGTTATATCAAGACCTCATACCTCCTAAACTGGACTCCTACCTCCATTCCAGCTACCTCTGATGAAGCACTGCTTTTATTATTTCAAGCTATGTCTCTCCTCCCCTTACCCCATGTCTCTTCATTCCTTATTAGGTGAAGGTCAGTTGCTTAGCCTGGCATGCAGGGTTTTGGATTATTTCCATTGCTGAGTCATTCTCAGATTGGCTTATCCAATTTGGCCTGAGATGGTTTAAAGTTCTGCCATCTTCCTACCAACTGTAGTCCAAATCTCAAACAGTTACTCTCTGTTCAAGGCAGCACTGAAGGCAGAGGGAGCTGTAGTCTTTCAATCCATCGTGAGGAGGCATCCGCCTCTATGTTTACAGGAGCCTAGAGTGAATCTGCAGACAGTTTTGTAATTCAAGGTCTATAATTTGGTTATTAGCAGTTCCTTCTTCTGCCTCAGTGTATTCTTGCTGCAGAATTGATAGATCAATATTAATTGGTAGATTAAGCTTTCCTCAGTACCTTTCCCCAAACAAGTCTTTATTGAAATATGGGTTCTCTTTATTTTGAAGATTCAAATAATGACATGACATTTTTGGATCTGGGTGTCTTTGACTAAGAGCTATAAAAGCATCTTCATGACTACTTCCATTGAATTCACTTCATGTAGGGGTCTTCTCACACCTGGTGAACTGTTTTCTTTGGTGATTGTTTTGGGAATTCGAGTGGCTATGCATCTTTTAAATTTTATCCACTTGTTCAGCCTGTGTTCAATAATTGGGTTGTTTTACTTTTTCATAGATAGCTAGTCATGACAACAACTATAAACAAGCAAAAATACTTCTAGTCCCTAATTTATTCATTTGTAAATACTTACTGAGCACCTCGTGTGTAGGAAACTGAACTATCCACTGGAGATGCATAGAGATAACCAAAAATAATGGCTAACATTTATTGAGTGTTTTCTCAGTGCCAGGCACTGTCCTAGGGGCTTTGTAGTCATTATTTTATTTAATTCTCATACTCATTCTGTAACATATTATCCACATTTTATTGACAAAAAAACTGAAGTGTGCAAAAATTAACTTGCCACATCACAGTTATGAAGGGGCTGGATACGAGCATATTAGAATGTGACTCCAAAGTTTATGATTTTTTCCAAATACAATCACTGCCTTCAAGAGATTTATAGTATAGTAACAGAGATTAAACATGAACCCATAAAACCCCAAAAAATCCAATTTAAAATTGGGCAAAAAAACCTATAGACATTTCTCCAAAGAAGATCTACGAATAGCCAATAAGTACATGAAAAGATGCTTAATATCATTAGCAAATGCAAATCAAAGCCACAAAGAGATACCTTTCACACCCACTAAGATGGCTAAAACCAAAAGATAGATAATGAGTGCTCACGAGGATGTGGAGAAATTGTAACTCTCATACACTGCTGGTGGGGATGTAAAATGATGCAGCCACTTTGGGAAACAGTCTGAGAGTTCCTCAAAAGGTTAAAAAAACAGAATTATCATATGACCCAGCAATCCCACTCTTACACATATACCCAAGAGAACTGAAAAAATATGTCCAACAAAACTTGTGCACAAATGTTCATAGCAGCATTACTCATCATAGCCAAAAAGTAGTAACAACCCACATTTCTGTCAACCGATGAATGGATTAAAAGAATGTGTTTATCCATGCAATAGAATATTATTTAGCAATAAACATGAAGTACTGATATGTGTTACAACATGGGTAAATATTTAAAACATTATGAGAACACAAAAGTGGAAGAAACCAGGGACTTCCTAGGTGGTGCAGTGGTTAAGAATCTGCCCGCCAATGCGGGGGGCATGGTTCGATCCCTGCTCCAGGAAGATCCCACATGCTGCGGAGCAGCTAAGCCCGTGCGCCACAACTGTTGAGCCTGTGTCCCGCAACTACTGAAGTCCATGAGCCTAGAGTCTGTGCTCCGCAACAAGAGAAGCCACGGCAATGAGGAACCCACGTACCACAATGAAGAGTAGCCCCCGCTTGCTGCAACTAAGGAAAGCCCGTGTGCAGCAACAAAGACCCAACACAGCCAATAAATAAATAACTTAATTAATTAATTTAAAAAGTGGAAGAGACCAGTCACAAAAGACCACATGATGTATGATTCCATTTAAATGAAATGTCCAAAATAGGCAAATTTATTTATTTATTTATTTATTTATTTATTTATTTATTTAATTGGCTGTGTTGGGTCTATTTTTGCTGTGCGCGGGCTTTCTTTGGCTGCGGTGAATGGGGGCTACTCTTCTTTGTGGTGCATGGGCTCCTCATTGCTGTGGCTTCTTTTGTTGCGGAGCACAGGCTCTAGGTGCGTGGGCATCAGTAGTTGCAGCACATGGGCTCAATAGTTGTGGCACACGGACTTAGTTGCTCTGCAGCATGTGGGATCTTCCTGGAGCAGGGATCAAACCCGTGTCCCCTGCATTGACAGGCGGATTCTTAACCACTGCGCCACCTAGGAAGCCCCAAAATAGGCAAATTTATAAAAACAAAAAATAGATTAATAGTTGCCAGGGGCTGGAGAGAGGAGGGAATGGGGATTGACTGCTAATGGGTACAGAGTTTCTTTTTGGGATGATGAAAATATTTTAAAGTTGATTGTGATGGTGGTTGTATAACTGTGAATATACTAAAACCATTGAATTGTACACTTTAACTAGAAGAATTGTATGATATGTGGATTCTGTCTCAATAAAGCTACTATAAACCCAAAGCAATTAAAATATGAAGTAGCATTTGGTAACTGTCATATGGAGGCATAAACAAATACTATGAAAATTCAGAGGAAAGAGACCATTTCAGGCTCCTGAAGTTAAGGAAGCTTTCATTGGGTTGAGGCATATGAAATTGGAGAGAAAGAAAGAAGAAGGTATTTCTTGAGAAAGAATGGCAGAAACGAGAAGGAAAGCTTATGTCTGGGAAGCGATGAAGGGTCTGACGGCTGATGTGCTTGGTGCTGGTGATTATGACAGCCCAGTGTTGGTGCACTTTGGAGAATAATGGGAGAAAATATTTTAAATTGTAACTTTGCCCCCCAAATCTAAGGTGTACTGTTATTATATTGTATAAAGGAAGGGTAACGCTTACTGATAAATTGGTCTAGATTATGGTGGGAGATGTATGAATACCAGGTGAGGAGAGCATCTCTAATTCTTTCCTTACTGGAAGCCTGAAATCCTGTTTTCTTATTAGCTCTTATAGACATACATGAAAAACTCCCAGGCCTGGCAGAGTCTATGGAGTGTGGCACCTATAGAAAGAACTTTATATATGAGGACAAAGTATTCTTCCCCATTTCTCAAGACTGTGGTAACATTAGGATGTTTCTCCCCTGCCTCAGAGTGGAAATCAAATGTATCAATAGATCGAGCCTCAAAGCCTTGTAGCAGGAATTAGAAAAGTGATATGAACTGATCACAATTATTTCATTCCATTATGTTCCATTCCACAGTTGTTTTACAGAGCAGCTGTGTAAAATATCTATGTTAGATGTTGTAGGAGTTTAAAAAAAAAAAGACATTCTTCAACGATTCATGTTTGTGGACGTAGCTTTAGGTTTACTTTGAAACGTCATCCGTGTTTCCTTCACTCAACCACTAAAGATGGTTCGAGGAATGGAGTGGTTCTAGAGATGCAAAGGGAGGAGCTAACTGCTTCATTCGCAGTGAGAAAGGGCCAGGGATCCAGGGTGAAGATGCCTCTGGCCCTGATCCCCCGCAGGAGACCTCCCAATTGTGTCTTTATCTTTTTGGCCAAATGTTCTCTCACATCCTTGTCTGTAGTTCACCTGGGTTGTGTGCTGTGTGCGAGGATTAGGGCAACCCAGTTCAGACCCAGATCCAGTAGTTCATTTGCTGTGGTGGTGGGAGAGGGAAAGGCACCCTAACACAGAGCTGGCCATCCCTGAATTGAGTTTAAAGGTTAATTGGAAAGGCTTTAAACAGGAGACACAAGTCGTATGCATCCCTAAGAGGAAGGCAATAGAGAATAAATCTCATTTGCTCTGCTTCCTGTACCCTCACTCTTTGAACCACATTATGGGCATAAGTTCTGTCTACCCATTTCGTTATTTTTCCAGTTATAAACTATTTATTGTAATGCAAATGTAAAAGGTCATTACAGAGAATTCAGAGATGTGTAATGAAAGCAACTAAAATCACATATAATCTCACCATCCAGAAATAGCCACTGCTGACCTTTTTCCTTCCTTTTCTATATGCACATATTTTTTCCCACAAAGTTAAAATCATACATGTGTATAAACAAATATTAAATTTTGTATTTTGATTTTTTTCGCTAAAAATGTACAGTGAGCATTTCCCGTGTTATTTAATGATTCTTCAAAAATGTGATCTTTAAAAACCAGGTGTAGAACGATTCCCCAGTATTGGACATTATAGTTCCACTGTTAGCCAAATGCTTTACAAGCATACTTTTTTAGCCAACAAACATATCCATTAGAAATATTAAATCTCACAAAGCTCTTTGCTGAGCTTTTGCTACAACTGCTTGGTAATAACCAGTATCACCAAGCCTTCTCCCTGGGGACAGCCACACACCTCTCCCTCTGAAGACATGCTGACTCCACCTCACTTGCTTCTCCCCTGGCTGGTCAGAGGGACCAGCTGTGATACAGGTAAGCTCTTTCAATACATAGATTATTTATTTGGGAGAAATTGTTGGCCTTGATTGTGAACTGGAGAGCCAAATGAAGGATAACATAACTGAAGTATTTAGATATTTACTCCATCTGTATGTGGTCCCTTTACACATATGCCTCTATTGAGCTATTTCATAGTCTTCTCATAGTTTTCCTGTAGAGGAGAGATGAAAAGGGTGCAAGCCCTGGAGGCAATAGCGGGGTACACTGCTGGAATTTTCTGCTTTGGCATAATTCATGCTCATCTTTAATAGTGTATGAAATTCTTTTTTCTGTTTTTTTCTTGTTTCCTGTCATGGAGTGAAAATTTGTAAGAATGTTACACCAGATTAAATTTAATATAGTTAATGCAATAAACACGTATTGGGTCTCTACGACTTATGGAACACAATGATGGACATGGGAAAGGCAAGGAGGACCCAGGCAAGCCCTTGGGGACTCACAGTCTAGCAGGCATGATAAAATATGCGCGCACATAACTGTAAAACAGAGAAGACCAGGTTATAGGTGTGTTTTTAATGATGAAGAAATGCTCACCAAACAGTGTCAAGAGGAAAATTAAACCAGACACTAAACTGTATGCAAATTAAGTTCTCTTAAAAAGTACGCACACTGGGTACATGTGCATACCACCAACATAGTTGTCTGGAAGGACTTAAAAGCGGTTGTAATATTCTTCTTTATTCTTTTGCATTTTTATAACATTTTAAAACAATGAACACATGTTACTATTAGAACTGTTAAAAATATGCTCTATTAAATGTGTGAGAGTGCTATATAAAAGCACAAAATACGGTGGAAGTATGGAGGAGCAAAGGTTATATCTCATTGGGGTGGGGGAATTGGGAAGGCTTTAGGATTTATGTCTTTAATAATGAAAAACTTTCAATCTTGGAAATAGATAATGAAATTTCATTGAGTTGAAAAGGCATTTTATATTTATGACTTTTTATGTCTATGACATTTGGCTACAGTCTCTCTCTATTAACTCTCTGTAGCTCTAGTAGCTGCTATCTGGCATATTACCTTTTATACTTTTTATTATTTTAGATATGTCTTTAAAACTTTTTGCTACACATACCACAGACAGATATTTTCTAAATCAGTAGTTGTAGTCAATCACTGGTCATATTCCTAGTCAAAGTATGTATTTTTGGCAAAGAATCTTTCCACTTGTCCCACTGACCCCAGAAATGCTTTATTTGGACATTTGCTGGCAGGGGTGGCTCCTTTATCCTCTTCTTCTTCAGAAGATTTCTGTATCTGTTAATATTCAACCCACAGAGCACCTATTCTCCAGGGTCCAAAAGGCCTCTAGGAAAGAGACACTGTAATATACCACCAGCCATCTGCTTCATCAGCCATGAGCTTCCTGTTCTTTTGGTGGACACCTTGGGTGATGGGTCTTCCCATGGTGTGTGGCGAAAGTGCAGGGGTTTGTCAAGACAGAATTTAGGTGACATGACAGGCTTCAGCTAACCTGAAAGATGAGTGTCTTGGTTCTGTGCGACCTTGATGAATTATTTACCCTCTCTATGCCTTAGTTTCTTTACTTATAAAATGGAGATAAGGGAACAAGTGAGGCAAGGTGATGGCCCACCAGGCAGGAGCACTGGCTGAGTTGCCTGTGGCAGCCGGGCCTGACCAGGAGACCACGTGCGCCTCAGCCTCTGGGGGCCTGTCCGCCCGGGTCCCCGCTCCGGATCTGGAACCTGAGGAGACGCTGGGTCTGGGCCAGCTGCCCATGGAGCTGCTCGAGATGGTGCTGGTCCACGTGCCCCCCCACCCCATGCTGCTCGGGCACTGCCGCTCTGTGTGCCGGCCCTGGCGCGACCGGGTGGACTGCCAGCACCTGTGGCTGAGCATCTTGGACCGAGACCACGCCTCCCTGTCACCCATCCTCCGCACCTACCTGCCCCCCGAAGACAGCGACCCCAGGCCGCGCGTCTTGGGCTGCTTCTGCGCGCGCAGACCCATAGGACGCAACCTCCTCTCGATCCCCAGTGGCGAAGAAGGCTCCTGGAACAGTCCGATGCAGAGCGGTGGAGACGGCCGGGGAGAGGAGGAAAACTTGGGGGACAGGCCTGGGGCCATTTCACAGACAGGCTTACGGTATTCCTACAGGTGTTGTTACAAGGGAGAAATGTTGAACTTGGAAAAGGAGGGTCTGTGGCCGGAACTCCTGGATAGTGGAAAGATTGGTATTTGTGTCTCTGCTTGCTGGAAAGAACTACAAGACAGTGACCACACGTATCATCTAGTCATCGGACTTCTGGATGCCAACCATGACGTCCTGCATCGTTTCTTTCATGAAGGTTTTCCCATCCAGAGGCGGAGAAACCGTGTCTCCTTTAAGGTCAGACCGTGTTCTCCAACCTCAAGAAGGGTGTCCGCTTTGTGTTTTTTGACCACAGTGTCTGGGGCTTGGATTATTGGCTTGAGCAATATGTACTCTCTATGTCCGAATCCGAAGTCATCGTGCGGTTCCGTCTGTCCTAGTTGAGGGTCGTCCTTGCAAAAACTAACTTGACTGGTGCTTTCCAGGAGCTGGGACCATGGGCAGGGCCATCTCAGTAATCAAGGGCTTGTAGCTCTCCTGGCATCCGGGGATCTCCTAGGTTCAGTCGAGCGTCCTACTGGGCCCTATCTTCAGATTCTGGAAGCTGCTAGAGGAACGTTCTTCCACCAGATTTACTGGCTGCTGCTGCTCTAAGGCAGCCCCTGTTCTACCGAGTGGAGGCGCAGGGGGGAGCACAGGCAAGTGCTGGATCGGGAGAGGGCTCCTCCCCCTCCCCCCACTGCCAGGCCCCCGTGGTTCAGCCCCAGTGCCCTCTGCCCTTGTCTCCTGGTTCTGCATCAGAGGCTTTATTGGTCCCTCCTGTGTGTACTAGAACCTTGTCCCTGTAGCTGAGAAAATTCCAGCCCCTAACCTCCTGATGTTTTAAGACTCAGGGCTCACAGCTGAAAGTCAAACTAGCTCAAAAAAATGGAGACAGAGGGTTCTGCCCACCTTGTGAACAACGAAGTGGTCCTGTGAGCCCAACCCTGCCCTGAATTGTATGGTGTATGAAATTATTTTGTTATTTTGAAATTCTTTTCACACATGGAGAGAATAAATCAGGAATATATCTGCCAATCATAGGTAATAAACATAATATTATTTTGCCAAAATAAATAAATAAAATGGAGATAATAAGAGTACCCATTCCATAGGCGTATTTTGAAGATTAAATTTGGCATTTGTTAACATTTGATAAATAGTAGCTATTATCATGATGCATCACAGACCTGGGGGATTGTGGAGTTTTATTTTTCTCCTTAATAGATTATAGAAAGAGGCAGAATTTTGAGTGATGAGTAGTGGAGGGCAGGTGAGGGTGGTGGTGATGGGGGATGTGCCAGGTGAGGAGGGTTTGGACAGCACCATGATTTAGGGATGGTACTGGTGGAACTTGAGGTGTGGGGGAGTAGTGAGAGATGAGACCAGAGAGGGAGACTGGATCCAGACTGTAAGACTGGCTTTCCCTGCTGCAGATGTACATTTATGTCAGAGCTTCTTAAAGTGGCTGAGTGCTCCCCAAGCCCTTTCTCCCACCCCCTCTGGAGCTGTCCCAGGCTTGTTAATACCATTCCCATTAAAGTGCAGCCCTGGCTGGGCTGACGTGTTTAGTACCGTCTCTTGGTTACTTTTCTGTTTGAGAAGCATCACTCCATAACTTCCCAGATACAGCTGTATATCTACTAATTATACCTCCCTCACTGCTGACTTTCCCCAAGCAACATCCAGAAAGGCCAGTGACAATTGCTTGGGAAGCTGTCACTGATCCCCCGAACATCATTTCAGAGCTAACTCTGATCCAGAGGAATTCAAATGTAACTCACCTGCAGGGCCATGTTTGCATATTATAGAAAGAGAGCTCCAGGTTCATACAGCAAACCAAACAAATCTGCGTAGAATCAGCCTGTGGGAACTTGACTCAGTGGACAATCCCACACAGAATGTTAAAGTGCTGGAAGCCTCTGTCTGCTAAGAGAGCATCTGCTGGGCGTGGAGTCTGGCGGTGGTGCCTTCGGGGCTTCCTTGGACCCAGCAGGGTGGGGGCTGGGTTGTGCTGGTTCAACACTCTTTCTCAGCTGAAGCAAACGTTCTGCCTTTCTTTTTGCTCCTTACAGAATGTCTTTCTTTTTGGTGACTGTCAACACACTTCTACTTATTCATAATGTCGGTGAGTCACTTTTCAAAAATCTTTGTGGGTAATTTTGAAACAACTTTGGGGATAGTAAGGAAAATAGCAATTTGGAGATTTAAAAAAAACCCCAAGCAAATGACTTAATCTCTCTGAACCTCAGTCTTTTCATTTTTTTTAAGATGGGAGTAACAATGCTGTATTTGTTTAACAGGAAATGGTGAAGAACAGATGGGAAACTCTAACAGACCCAAATTGTAGAGCATTATTGTTTATTCTATTTTCATGCTTTTAAATGAGAAAAGCCTCCCCACCCCCACTGCCATTTTGAGTTGCTCATTTGAGGCCATATCTGGATAACTACACTTATTCACATCTATAATTTGAACTACCGCAATTAAAAAATATCTAGACATTCCTTCCTACTTCAAGTGCCTGATAAGTGCTGATTCAGAGCCTAGCATCACAGAATATTTGAGATCAGGTCTGTCCTGAAAAATCTGGATGGGCAGTCAACAGAGTTTGCATAACTTTTTATACTCAATTCTTCAAAAATGTTGAGATAAACAGTATATAGATGTTGATAATGTTCATATAATTCAGCTAGCCAAAATATACATGCAAAAATTTCTTTAGAGAAAAAACACATATATCCAAAACCTGCAATATAACTACTCAAGAAGTGGTCAAACACATTCATAGGTTTCAGGTATACGCAGTTTCTCAGGGAGCTACAGCCGTTCTGCCAGTCTCTTAAAGTTGGCAGCAGCTGGATGGCATCTTCAGGAGATGCATCCAGAGATCAACTCAGGAGTTAGTGCAAGGCCTGGGGTCCTCCTAGATTATATTTACTGGTTCTTTTCTTTTTTTTTTTTTCCTTTTTAAATTTATTTATTTATTTTTATTTATTGGCTGCATTGGGTCTTAATTGCTGTGCGCAGGCTTTCTCTAGTTGCAGAGAGCGGGGGCTACTATTCATTGCAGTGCGCAGGCTTCTCATTGTGGTGGCTTCTCTTGTGGAGCACAGGCTCTAGGCGCACGGGCTTCAGTAGTTGCAGAGCACAGGCTCATTAGTTGTGGCTCATGGGCTCTAGAGCTCAGGCTCAGTAGTTGTGGTGCATGGGCTTAGTTGCTCCGCAGCATGTGGGATCTTCCCAGCCCAGGGATCAAACGCGTGTCCCTTGCATTGGCAGGCAGATTCTTAACCACTATGCTGCAAGGGAAGCCCTGGTTCTTTTCTTTGATGCTTGGTTTCTCTCCCTCTCTCTCTCTCTCTCTCTCTCTCTGTGTGTGTGTGTGTGTGTGTGTGTGGAAGGGAGCAGTAGGCAAAGTGAGTTGGTAATCCACTCAGAGTTAGGAACAGCTCAACCAAATAAATTAAAGGAATGGGTATATATGTAAGTTAGAAAGAGAAAGGTGTGTTGGTTCTAATAATATCTTATTTTACAGCAATAGTGAGAACCTAATACTAGGTGCTAGGTACTATATTAGGTGCTTCAGATATAGTATCTTTCTGCAGTTTTCAAAATGTTTTCCCATATTATTAGCTTTTTTGCTGACTTTTGCCTCAGCTTCTTAGGCCTTGGGAAGCTAAAGATACAAAGGTCTGGAAATAATACAGATTGAAATAGACAAAAGAGTTATTCAGATTCAAGTAGGACCATCTGCAGACACATCAGTCAGAATTTGGCTTTTATATTACCAGTTACATCATCGGCAGATCCTGTTTCATGATTCATTGGCTACCGCCTTTGGATTCCTGAGTCTGAGACCCTTTTCCTTGGGGCCAGAAAGTGTACAGCTGTAGCAAGACCTCCTAGATATAACCTGAAAAGCTAGAATCAAGGATGTCTCATGGGTGAGCTACATATTTTTATGAGACAGATTGGGAAGAGGGGCAGTCTGTCCCTCTGGAAAATGACTGAACCATGTCATATAAAAACAGTCCCTGAGATCTCAAGGTATTTCATAACAACCTTGGGGCAGGTGTTCTTACCCTAATTATTCACAAGGAAACTGTAACATAAGAGAGATTAAGTGAGTTGCCCAATTCCAAATAACTAATAAAGAAAACTTAGAACTAGAGCTTGGATTTACAAATCCACCAAGATTTTTTTATACCTGCAATCCACTGCTTCTTGATTATAACCACGTCAGATAAATAACAATTTGAGCAGGAAAGCACTTAATTTTTGATATGCAAATCCATCCTCTTAAAGGGTAGATAGACAAGGTGTTTCTCCCTGCTTCCTTTTTTCCATTGTTGTCTTTCTTCATATTCAGTCAGTCACTTATTTCATTAGTCATTTTTTCATTCATCAAACTTAGAAGGCATGCCTACTGTTAGAAGGTGACACCCAGCTCAGACTGAGGGCTGTGGAGCCAGACTGCCTGGGTTTGAATCATGGCCCTACTTCTCAGTAGCCATGTGTCCCTGACCAACTGCACCTCACTGTGCCTTGGTTTTCTCAGTAGTGCATTGAGGATAATAGTAGTACCCACCTCAGTGTTAGTATGCAGATTAAATGAATTAGTTCAGGAAAAGCTCTTTGACTATGCCTAGGACATTGTAAAACTTAATAAAAGTTACCCGATATATTAGAGTTCTCCAGAGATACAGAAAAAATAAAATCTATATAAAGAAATCAAGTGATTATGGAGGTAAGAAGTCCCCAGAATTTCAGTGGTCAAGTCGGAGACCCAGGGAAGCCCATGGTATATTTCCAGTCTAAGTCCGAAGGCTCACGACCCTAGAAGAGCCTACGTTTCAGTTTGAGTTTGAGCAGGAAAGGACCAAAGTCTCAGTTCAAACGGCCAGGCAGGAAGAGTTTCCTATTACTCAAGGGAGGGCTGGTCTTTTTGTTCTATTCAGACCTTCAACTGATTGGATGAGGGCCACCCACATGGGAGAGAGCAACCAACTTTACTCAGTCTACTGACTCAAATGTTAATCTCATCTAAAACCATCCTCACAGACATGCCCAGGATAATCTTTGACCAAATATCTGAGTACCCTGTGACCTAGTCAAGTTGATATAAAATTTATCATTACACCTGATATTTTTTTACTGTGTCAAGTCCTGTGCTAGGCACCGGTGAAACAGGGTGGTTGATGTGCCCTCTGCGGACAGTCTATGCCCAGCCCCATCAATAGTCATGTGGTTGCTGCTGCTGAAATGAGCAGACTGCATCTGTTATTCGGTTGGAATGTCCTCTACCAGATGTCTCTCTGGCTGGTCTTTGCTGCACTGATGGCTTAGAAGCTTCCTTGCCTATTAACTTTCACCATTTGGATTTTCCTTGGTGCCTCACCTATTTCTTTCTTCTATTTAGTCTCACTTCATTATATCAAACAATATCCTTACTTAGGCTTATATGACTAGTTCTTCTTTCTTTATGATGCTTCTTACTTGCATAGTGTCTCTAGGAAAAAAAAAAAAAGATTGTCTTCTTATTGGAGTCCCTACTTTCTTTCTTTCTTTTAAATGTATTATTCCGTAGCTTACTTTTTTAAAAAAATTTATTTATTTATTTATTTTTATTGATTGCATTGGGTCTTCATTGCTGCATGCAGGCTTTCTCTAGTTGCAGTGAGCAGAGACTACTCTTGATTGTGGTGTGCAGGCTTCTCATTGTGGTGGCTTCTCTTGTTTTGGACCACGGGCTCTAGATGCATGGGCTTCAGTAGTTGTGGCACTCGTGCTCAGTAGTTGTGGCCCATGGGCTTTAGGCGCATGGGCTTATTTGCTCCGCAGTGTGTGGGATCTTCCTGGACCAGGGCTTGAACCCATGTCCCCTGCATTAGCAAGCAGATTCTTAACCACTGCACCACCAAGGAAGTCCCTGGATTCGCTACTTTCATAATGCAGAGTTTCATTATTCTGTCTTACTCAAGTTGGGAATTTAGTCTTTTAGGCTCAAAGGTTTGGTAACTATGACCCAAAAGGTTCTTTTTAAATTCTTAGAGGTCTTTATTTCTGTTGTGCTACCAGTATCTTACTTTGTGATCCCAAGCAACTTGCTCCCTGGGTTTCAATTCTGTCTTTTAGTAGCAGAGACGTTTGACAGAAGAGTTCTGACTTGGAAGCCCAATTTATAAAGTAAATTAGAGAAGGATTGTTCTGATTGAAGTGGTAAAGGAATGCAGGGCTCACTGATTTGTTTTTCACCTGGTGTCAATGAGGTGGGCTTTGGAAAGATTGAATCAGATGATCCCTACGCTTTCTTTCAGCTCTAACGTATCAGGATTCTATTCCAGGCCATGATTCTATGAACAGTACACAGTGCATGGCTATATTCCCCATAGCCCTCAGCCCCTTCTGTTGATAACTCTGCCCAGACCAGTAGATATTTGTAGCAGGTAGAATAGACTGACTTACTGAAATTCTGTTTTTGCCTTTTTAACGTGCCTTCCTGGACTGCTGAGACGAGAGAGTAAAAATCAACATTTCCAAGATTCCTTTGTATTTTGGGTTCTGGAAATGACGTAGGCTCTGCTGAGCACATACATTTGCTAAAGGACCAAGTTAGCAACTGATTTAAGTGAGGAGAATGGTGATAGTGCATGAAGCATCCTTTCTGTTTCCAGTGTGAATCTAGAAGGTTCACTTTGACTCTGGAGCCAATACTTGCAGTGAGAACTTCCTGATTTACCAGCTTCCTGATAATGACAGAGGCAACACTTCCATTGGCAGGCCAGCTCAGTGTGTTGTTCTGAGCCTATCATAATTCAGGGAAGGACAGAACACATACATTGTATGTCTTACCTTCGATGCCCTTCTTTGGGCTCATTCCTCTAGCTTTCCAATGATTTTGTAAATGTTTAATTCCCTGTACTAAACCGCTTTCTGTTTGAAATAGCTAGAGTGATTTATTTTACCTGTTATTAAACCCTACCTGATGCAGTATTCACTGGTCTTTACAAATTCTTTGCTAACTTCATTTCTTCTTTGACATCCTCAGTGTCTATAGAAGAGTTACGGGCCCATCCTTTCACTGATGTTACCCTTTCCTGTCATTTCTCCTTTGTGGAGGGCACAGAAAATCTTGAGTTTTCTTGGAAAAGAGAAGACATCAAAGAGGAATATGAGGTAGAGGATGATAAAGAATATTACCGATTTTTTAGATACTATGATTTTTTTGAAGTTTTCTCAAAGTTGGTTTACCAGTTTGGCAATAACACAGAGCAACTAGAGGACCAAAACTCCTTGTATGAGGGAAGAGTCTCTGTGGATTGGGAGGAAATTTCTGAGGGGACTCTATCACTTTTATTAAGAAATGTGGATTTCATGGATGAAGCTATCTACAAATGCTCAGCCATCACACCAAATGGAAGAGGCGAAAGTACAATTCAGCTAATCGTAGAAGGTAAGGAATTTATTGGATTAACTTGGTTCCAAGCTCTGCCTCTGTTCACAAAGATAAACTACACATTTCCTTTTCTGGTGTTCTGACTTTTTCTTTTCTACTCAAATCATTATAATTACTTCTTATTCCCATTATGAGAGTCAGGTATTTGGAATGTCAATTCATCTTAGCTAAAAATATTGCTCTGAACCAAAGGTGTTATATCTGTACCTGACTACATCATTTATTCATTCATTCATTCAAAGAAGCAAACAAAACATAAGAAAACCAAAAACACTGGTCCTATCCCAAACTCACCAAACAAATTGTAACACCAAAAAACCAAAATGTTGCATAAGATTCCTACATGAAAACTCTGAGATATGATGTTTGGTTTGGTGAGAAGAGCCCTGTGTTGGGAGTCAGGAGGCCCAAGTTCTAATTCTGTGACTCTGGACAAATCACTTGATTTTCCAGGCATCATTTTCTCACTGTTAAAATGTAAGATTGGACTGGACCAGTGGATCTCCATAGTGCCCCAAGGATCCTCACCCTTTTCAGGATTACATGGAGAGTGGTCTTTTCCTCATGAGAGATCTCACAAAGGTAGGGGGAGGCGTGGCAGAATTCCTCAGGGTAAGAGTTGAAAGAGATGGGAAGGTGGCGCTGAGAGTCATTTATCTTCCATGATTCTCATCAGGGTTATCTGAGTGCAGCAGAGAGTCTGAAATGAACACCCTCTCGTAGAGGAAGGTTCCAAAAATAAAGACATCAGTGGTAGTGAGACCTGGAGGTGGGAGCATGTGTGTAATCCTGATATTCTCTCACTGTACCTGGATCAAAATTTTAACCCACAAGGGTTAATGTAAAAACTCAGGGCAAGATTTCTGCTGGCCTGATCCTCTTGGGGCCAAAATTTAAAAAGGAACTAATTGTTTTGTTATTTTTTCCAACTAGACTCTGAAATGCCCCAGATGCAGTTTGATAAGATTGATGAGGAGGACGTGGCCATGTGCGTCTCCAAGGGCTGGTACCTCACGCCCAATGTGACCTGGCTGGACCGGGCAGAGAGGGACCTGAGCAACCACAGTACCGTGGAGGTGCTGGAGGAGCAGGTGAACGGCTTCTACCGGGTGTTCTCTGTCCTGAAGTACCCTGTCAAATTAAATGAGAAGTATGTCTGCCAAATAAGAGAGACCGATGTGAACAACCAGCCGTCCAGAATCATCCGCAAGTACCCAAGTAAGTGAGTTAAGGCAGGGTGTGTTTCCTCACAAAGAAGTCATTATTCAGTAATATTTACCAAACGCCAAATGTATCAGGCACTTCTGGGCACGTTGGAGATTTAAAGAAACTCAGGGACAGAAGCTCATGGCCTGGGGCAAGAGAAGGTGGTGAGGTGGAGTCTCTCTGGGTTTGAAAAAAGACCACACTTCAGGGACTGACAGCTTTCATCCCAAATGATGTGGCTGTTACTGTTGGTAAGGCTTCTCTCCCACTGTTAAGGACGTCAGCTTTATGATGTGACAGGCTGAGTGAGCATAGCTGCTCTCACCGTGTGCCTGGCACTTTATGGACGTCATTTCAAGTCCTTGCCTGAACCCTGCAAGATAATTGGTATTGCTGTCCCCCTCCGGTGTGAGGGAAGCAAGACAGCAAATGGTTTGACCAAGGACATGGCTAATAAGCACATGACTTGGAATTCAAATCCATTCTTTCTGAATCCAAAGCTCATGTACTTTATTTTCTTACACCACCCAGCATTTATATATGTAAGATTATAGACTCCATGAACAGATTTAAATCATCTAAGTCTGAAGAAGGGGAGCCCCTGTGCAATAAATAATGAGACTAGAAATGAAGTCGCTGCTCCACTCATGAATCACGGAAAGTCTTAACATTGCTCTCTAACTATGCTCTGCGGAACCCTGCAGCTCCTTGAGAGAAAATTTGATGGATAATTTTGTGTGTGTCGGTTCTACGACTTCTAAACTGTGCCTGCATTCTTCAAGGAAGGGTTCAAGGACTTGAACACGCATATAAGAAAGCAACATGTATTTATCGAACACGTACTGTGTGATGGGGTGGACCCAGATACCTTCTCGTGCCATATTTAATACCACAGTGACATCTGAGGTAGATACTAATATTACCCCATTTGGCAGAGGAGGAAACTGAGGCTGAGAGAAGGTAAATTACTAAAGGCTAAACAGCTGAAAGTGTAAGAACCTAGGATTTGAACCCAGGATTAACTATTAACAAGGCCTGGGTACTTTCCACTCTACCGTGGCTGATTCAGGGGCATTAAGTTCCTTGTGTTATAACATGCAGAGCCTCAGATTGGTCTGTGTTACCATGTGTGGCCCCTCCTGCCTCTCCTTTAAGGAGGAAGGTGATGGTGATGAGGACATTTGCACGTAAGCATTATGATGCTACTTTCCAGTGTCTCTGACTTAGTCTGCCTTTGGAAGGTTAGATCTGGCAGTGACGTTAGCTGTCATCATCTACTAACCACAGCGTGTGGGAGTGAGGAAACGGTAGTCCAAAGAGTTGGGGTACTTGTCCAAGGGTGTAGAACCTCTATACAAGAGGTAAGAAGGGAGTCATGCAAAGGTTTCAGGTCTAGTCTATATGGACCTAGCAATTAATTAAAGTGTTCAAGACACTTATAATCCTGGATCTGTCAGTAACTAGCTGTGACTATTATACAACTCTTAAAATTATTCACTAAAAATTTTAATGACGTGGAGAAGGGCTCACAAGATACTGTTAAATTTAAAAAAGCAAGATGTAAGCCTGCATGTGAAGCATGAGCCCAAGTTGGTTAGCTGTATGGAGATTAAACAGGAAGTATAATAATTATTATTATTAACAATGATTACTGGCTACCTCTGCATGATGGGATTATAGGTGATTTTTGTTTTCTTCTTTGTATTTCTCTGACTTATGCAACATTCTATAATGAACACGTATTATTTTTATAGTCCAAAAAAGCTATTCTTTAAAAAAATTTTTTAACATCTTTGTGAAATATAACTTGCATGCTATAAAATCCATCCATTTGAAGTGTTCACTTCTTTTAGTATATTCACAGAGTTGTACAACCATCACCACTATCTAAGTTTAGAACATTTTTATTATGCTAAAAAGAAGCCTCATATCTCTTCACAGTCACTTTCCATTCCTCCCACCGTGTCCTCCAGTACTAGGAAAGCATTAATCTACTTTCCAATTACATAGTTTGCCTATCTGAGCCTTTCATATAAATGGAATCATACAATGTGTGATAACTGGATGCTTTCATTCGGGGTAATGTTTTCAAGGTGCCACATGTTGTAGCATGTCTCAACACTTCATTTATTTTTATTGCTGAATGATATTCCTTTGTGTGGATATACCACATTTTATTTATTCATTCGTCAGCTGATGAAAGTTGGGTTGTTTCCATGTTTTGGTTACAGTGAATGATGCTGCTATGAACATTTGCGTACGAGTTTTTGTGTGGATATATTTTCGCTTATCTTGGTATAGACTGGGAGTGGAGTTGCTGAATCAAATGGTACCTGTTTTTAACCCTTTGAGGAATTACCAGACTGTTTCCCAAAGTGGCTGCACCATTTTACATTCCCACCAGCAGTCGATGAGGGTTCCAATTTCTCAACATCCTTGTCAGCACTCATTATTAGCTGTTTTTTTTTATTTCAGTCATCTAGCAGGTGTGAGTGATATCTCGTTGTGGTTTTGATTTGCATTTTCTTGATGACTAATGATGCTGAGCATCTTTTCATGTGCTTATTGGTAATGTGTATATCTTCTTTGGGGAAATATCCATTCAAATCCTTTGCCCATTCAAAAAAATGGATTATTTATTTTTTTATTATTGAGTTGGAAGAGTTCTTTATGTATTTTGAATACTTGTCCGTTATCAAATATATGATTTGCAGATATTTTTTCCTCTTTTGTGAGTTATCTTTTCAGTTATTGATGATGTCCTTTGAAGTAGAAAAGTTTCTGACTTTCATGAAGTCCAACATATCTATTTTTACTCTTACTGTGCTTTTGGTGTCATACCTAAGAAAGCATTGCCTAATCCAAGATCACAAAAATTTACTCCTATGTTTTCTTCTAAGAGTTTTATAATTTTAGCTCCTACATTCAGGTCTATGATCCATTTTAAGTTAATTTTTGTATACAATATAAGATAGGAGTCGAAAATCACTCTTTTGTGTATAGGTAAGCAGTCTTCCCAGGGCTATTTATTGAAAAGACTATTCTTTCCCCTGTTAAAATAAATTCATATTTTATGGTAAAACAAGAAAAATTTAAACATATAATTTTTCTTTGCCTGTTTGGGCCTCCTCCCTCCCCTTTAATGTGTGTTGTGTATCTGCATTAACTGGGCCTCCTTAGGAGATAACATTCTTTCTTAATCTCATAAAGGGTAACCTTCTTTCTTAATTTTCTAAGGGGCTACAATGAACCATAATCCACTGTATGCTTGGTATTTGTAGATCTGGATTGTGTAAACCATCAGTAATACGTCATTTGATGTACAGCCCTCTGTCTCAAAAACTTAAATAATTGTGCTTTGACCTCTCATGGGCAGAAGAGTCCTCAGAGCTCTCTGAAAGATTGCTTTTTGGGTTATAATCCTCAGTTTGGCTTGAATAGAATTATCCACTTGTAAAAAAAATCAAAGTGTAGTTGATTTACAATTCCATTTTTTTTTGGATCGACTATTAATTTTTTTCATCGACACCCTTATTGCATTGTCTTGACATCCTTGTCAAAAATGAATTCACCATAAATTAGGGTTCATTCCTGGATTCTCAATTCCGTTTTATTGAACTATGTATCTATTCATATGCCCACACTGTCTTGATTTCTATAGGTTTTTATTAAGTTTTAACACAGGGAAGCGTAAGTCCTCCAACTTTGTTCTTTTACAAGATTGTTTTGGCTATTCTTGTTTTGACATTTCCAAATGAATTTTATGATCAATTTGTCAATTTCTGCAAAAAGGCATCTGGGATTTTTTTTTTTTTTGGCTGAGGGGCTTTTGGGATCTTAGTTCCCTGACCAGGGATTGAACGCCAGGTCCTCAGCAGTGAAAGCACAGGGTCTTAAATGTTGGACAGCCAGGGAATTCCCAGCACCTGGGATTTTGATAGGGAATGTCTTGAATCTATAGATCAGCTTTGGGAGTACTCCCATCTTAACAATATTTTCTTCCAGTCTATGAACGTGGATACTTTCCATTCATTTGGTTCTTTTAAAATTTCTTTCAGTGATGTATTATAGTTTTCAATGTGTAGTTTTCAATTGTATACAACTTCAATGTATAATTTTGTTAAATTTATTCCTAAATATATTATACCCTTTAATGCTTTGTAAATGCATTTGTTTTCTTAATTTTATTTTTGGAATGTTCTTTGCTAGTATAAAGAAATACAATTAATTTTTGTATATTGATTTTGTATCTTGCAACCTTGCTGAATGTGTTTATTAGTTGTATAGTGTTTTTGTGTGTGTGTGGATTCCTTAGTATTTTCTATTTACAAGATCATATTATCTATAAATATAGTTTTATTTCTTCCTTTCCAGTCTTGATTACTTATATTTCATTTTCTTGCCTAACTGCCCTGACTAGAACCCCCAGTACAATGCTGAACAGTAGAAGTGAGAGTAAATGTTTTGTTCCTGATCTTAAGAACAAAACATTCAGTCTTTCAGTATTAAGTATAGTGTTAGTTGTGGGTTTATTATACATGGACTTTATCAGGTTGAGAATATTGTCTTCTGGTGCTAGTTGCTGACTGTTTTTTATCATGAATGAATTTAGGATTTTGTCAAATGTTTTCTCTGCATCTGAGATGATCCTGTGGTCTTTGTCCTTTATTAATATGGTATATTACACTAAGTTTTGTATATTGAACTGACCTTGTATTCCTGGGATATATCACACTTGGTCATGGTATATAATCCTTTTTTTTGTTACTGGTTACCATTTACAGGTATTTTGTTAAGGATTTTTCTTCTATATTCTTTTTCAAATTTTTTTCTTTTTTTCTTTTTTCTTTATTGCTTCTATATTCTTAAGAGACGTTGGTCTGTAGTTTTCTTTTCTCATAATTTCTTTCTTTTTCTTTTTCTTTTTCTTTTTTTAAAATTTTTTCTTTATTCTCATGATTTCTTTGATTTTGTTATCAGGATAATACTGGCCTCACAGAATAAACTGAAATGTGTTCCCTTATCTGCTGTTTTTTTGGAAGGGTTTTTGAAGAATTGGTGTTAATTCTTCTTTAATTCTTCCACTTTTAGTTTTCTTTATTTTCTCTACTGTTTGTCTATTCTCTAATTCATTTACTTCCACTTTAGTCTTTATTATTTCCTTCCTCCTGTTTGCTTTGGGTTTTGTCTGATTTTCTCTTTCTAGTAATTTGAGGTAGAAGGTTAGATTATTGATTTGAGATCTTTCTTCTTTGTAAGTATAGGCCTTTACAGCAGTAAATTTCCCTCTGAGCACTGATTTAGCTGCATCCCATAAGTTTTGGTATGTTATGTTTTTATTATCGTTCATCTCAAAGTATTTTCTAATTCCCCTTGAGATTTCTTCTCTGACCTATTGGTTATTTAGGATTGTGTTTGTTTAATTCCTATATTTGTTTTTTATTTCCTAAATTTCATTGTTACTGCATTTTAATTTCATCTCATCTTAATAAGCTTTGAAAATGAAAGTGTTAGTTCTCCAACTTTACTCTTCTTCTTCAAGAATGTTTTGGCTATCCTGTTTGCCTTGCAATTCCATTTACGTTTTATTATCAGCATGTCAACTTCTGACAAAAAGGTAGCTGGGTTTTTGATAGGGATAGTGTTGAATCTGTAGCGTGGCTAGAGTAATAATTTAAGTCTTTTGACACGTGAATATGTGATACCTTTCCATTTACTTAAAGGTATACTTTTTAAAAAATATAAAGTAAAATGTGGAAGCCCCAAGGTAAAGTGAATTTGGAGAGAAAAAAGACTGGTACGTGACACACTAGAGAAGTGAAATCAACTTTAATATTAACTTTGCTACTGTTAAACATTGTTAAAGGGTCTAATGACTCAAATCCACCCTGCTGCAAAAAAAGATAAAAACAAGGGGAAAAGTGAGGATGAGAGAAAAGGGAAAGGAGGGAAGACGAGAGGGAGAGACAAAGGTAGGAGGGAGAGAATGCAACATGTACTGACAAGTTAGATAAAGGCAGAGAATGCTTATTTCATTTAGTGCCTTGCAGGTCTTTTGTGACTTTGGCAAGTGGTGCTCAGTGGAGCAATCGTTCAGCAACCACAGCAGAAAAGATTGAGGATTGACAATGACAGTTTTTTTCTCATGGCATTAATATGAGAATGAAAAGATTTAGTGACGTTAAAAGTTCCTAACACAATTGCTGGAACATCATACACTAACAATAAATGTTAGGTGTTACTGTCATTAAGAATGTTCTTGTTAATATTTTTATTTCAACGTATTTACAGTGCTTGTCTTTAAGAGAATAGGATTATAGATTGTGCCTTTTATGCATTGCTTCTGAGTCATAAAATCACTGACTAATAGTGGGCAAAATTTAAAATAAAAATCATGAAATTCATTTAAATAAGCTGACCAGGCATAACTGTCTGAGTATAAAAAGACAAAAATAAGAAAAGGAAACTCCAAATTTAAAAAAAGCAGATGCTTAATTTACTTTATATATGTACAGATGATATTGCAAGAGGAAAGAATAATCTTTCTCCTCTCTATAAGCTTATTATAATAAGCATATATTTTTCTAACTAGAAGAAAAAATAAAATGTGGAGGAAATAGCAGGCTTTAGAGAAGAGGAACATGTTCATATAGTAAAAGATCAAATAATTAGAACCTAATCTTAAGAAGAAACGATTAGGAGACTGTTATTTTGGCCTTAAATATTTAAAGCTGATCTGCTGTTTATGAGATTTGCAGAGGAGATAATAAAATGGAAGTCGTAAATTAGAACATAAAGATTTCAAAATATCATTTAAAAGTTTGTCAGAACTGAACTAGGCAACTGAAGAAGAGTGTTACTGTATAGCCAGGTGTGTGTGTGTGTGTGTGTGTGTGTGTGTGTGTGTGTGTCTATGTCTGTGTTGTATGGGTACAATAAAAATAATAGCAAATACTGAAATAGAGCTCTTACTTGGCTTGTCTTCAGTTGCTGTTCTAAGGCTTTACAGGGTTTTTTGGGGTTTTGTTTTGGCTTTTTTTTTTACATTTTAATTACTACTTATCCTCATGGGAACCTTATGAGGTAAGAAATATTATTATCCACATATAGGTAGGTTTGCCAGATTTAGTAAATAAAAATAGAGGATGCCCAGATAAATCTGAATTTCAGATAAACAATAACTATTGCCACATACATATGCCAAAAAAAGATTCATTATTTACCTGAAATTCAAATTTAACTGGGCATATATTTTATCTGGCAACCCTCTGTTTAATAGATAAGGAAGCTGAAACTCAGACATGGTGGGGAGGGAGCATCCAAACCTCACCGGAAGAACAGAAAGGAGAAACTGCAGAATGGCCACTCTTTTACACTCTCTGTGCTTCTCTGTAGAAGACAGGGGGCTGGAACCACGGGTTTTGGAGGCCTCATCTTCACTACTGGTCTTTGTCTCTAGGAAGCCAGTTGGAGTCATTCTTCTATTAATTCAACAAATATTGGTAGACGGTTTAGTCAGGTCCAGACTTTGGGACTGCACCATGAACCTAAACAAGATAGGCGTAGCTCCTGCCCTCATGCAGTGGACAGGTTAGTGAGAAGACACAGGTTGTATGAGTGAACACTGCAGAGCGAGGGAGGTTGTGATGGAGAAATTGGGTGCAGCCCCCATGCAGAAGGCCTCCTCTCCTGGCTTCGGGGACTACTGTCAGGTAGAGCAGTGGTTCTCCAAGTGGTGCCGCCCCCCGCCCCCACCCCCTCCCCAGCAACACTGGCACTACCTGGGAGCTTGCTGGAAATGCAGATGTTCAGGCCCCACTCATGTCCTCTTGATCAAAACCTCTGGGGGTAGGCCTAACAATCTGTGTTTTAATAATGCCTCCAGGTGACTTTAACTCTCTCAAGAACCACAGATGTAGAGCATTGGCCATTAGAGGAGGTGAAGATACCCAGAGCATCTCTGGCTTGTCCTCCTCTGTGAATATGGGGTGCTATTCCCTCAAAGCCAGTTGAGGGGAGCAGGGCTTCTGACTCCTTGCCCCATTCCAGTTAAAAAAAAAGACTAACTAGACAGACGCAGTGACTTAAATGTCCTATTTAGAGCTATCCTTTCCTTAAGAAAGGAAAGGAAAGGAAAGAAAAGAAAAGAAAAAGAAAAGAAAAGAAAAGAGGCAGTTGCTCATTCCCCAGACTCTTTCGCCTTTCCCACACATTCAGGAGTAGTTACAGGTCTCTGATCCTTACAGTGGCCTCAGATGCTCTTCTGAGACACTAGGATGAGTTATCAACGAGCTGACTTTTAAGGAAATCCTTGCTTTATGTCCCTCTAGATTTCCACACTTAAAAAAGGTCCTGGAAAGGTGAGAAAGGCCCTTTTAGTTTACTTTTCCTCATCTCCTTCCATGGACTTATTTGTATACAGCCCTTCGAGATCTGGTGTCTGCCAATTTTTCGAGTCTCCTAGGTCTCTTTTTCAACACACGGCTATCGCTCATTGCTCTCAGCTTACTGACTCCTTGTGGTTTCTAGTCCTGTTTACTTTTTCATTCGCCAAGCCTTTGAAGAGACTCTGCCTGTGCTTGGAATGCCCTTCTCGGACTGCCTCATGGCCTCTTCTCATCCTTCAAGATTTCATTCCCACGTTAAGCCCGTCTTAACTCTCAGCTCTCATTTCCATTTGTTCAATATTTCATTCATTTATCAAATATGTGCTGGGCTGCAGCTCTGCGTGAGATACTTTTTTAGGCTTTGGGGATGCAGCAAGGAAGGAAACAAATCCCTGCCCTCGTGGAGCTTACACAGTGGCAGTGGGGCAAAATGGGCAGTAAATACGCACATCATTAAGATACGTAGCATGTCACTAGATGAGTCCATGTATATGAAATACACAAGCAAGCAAAATTAATCTGTGCTGTCAAAACTCAGGATAATGGTTACCCTCGGAGTGTGAAAGGGGGATGGTAGCTAGAAGAGAGCATGGGAGAATCCGGAGGTGTTAGTGATGTTCTGTTTCTTGATCTGGATGCTGGTTACGTGGTTGTATTCAGTTTGCAAAAATTAATTGAGCTGGACATTTACATGCCCTTTTCTGTATGTATATTACATTTCAATAGAAAGTAAATATTTGTGTAGTATATCAGATGGTGAAGAGTCATATAGAGAAAAATAAAGCAGGGAGGGAAGATTGGGGAGAGGGGAGTTAAGGGGGGGAGGAGGGTTGCTACTTAAAATGGGCAATCCAGAGAAAGCCTCACGGACAGGTTAAATTTTAACAAAGATTTATAGGAGGTGAGGGAGCCAGGCCTTGAGGTGGGTGAGGGCTGGTGGATTTGAGGGGCAGCAAGGAGGCCAGCGGTTGGAACAGAGAAAAGGCAAGGGGAAGTGTAAGAGATACCAGAAAGTTAACAGGAGACTGGATAGTGTGGTGCTTTACAGGCCATTGTAAGGGTTCTGGCTTTTGCTCATACTATGGGACAAGATGGAAAGCTATTGGAGGGTTTTGAGCAGAGGAGTGAAATGGTCTGACATATTTTAAAAGTATCTTTCTGGCTGCTTTTGAGAAAAGATCCAAGAGAGGCAAGCATGGGAGCAGGCTGACCAGTTGGGAGATGGTTGTAATAATCCAGGTGAGGGAAGATGATGGCTTGGTCCAAGGTGATAGTAGTGGAAGTGGTGAGAAGAGAGTGAATTAAGCATATATTTTTGAAGGTAGAGGAGATAGGACTTTTTGACAGGTTAGATGATGGGTGTGAGGGAAAGAGGGAAGTTAGTGATGACTAAGGTTTCTGCCCTGAACAACTGGAGGAGTGGTGTCACCATTTATGATGATCAGGAAGTCTGGAGTTTGGACTGGGATGTGTTAAGTTAGAGATGCCCATTTTAGAGATGCCCAGGTTGAGTAGGTTGTTGGATATGAAATTTGGGTTTAGGAGAGAAGTCCAGGCTTGAAACATAAACCTGGGAGTTGTCAACAGATAGATGGTATTTCAAATTATGAGATTAGATGAGCTCACCAAGGGAGTGAATAGAGGTCCAGGGACTGAATCATGGGACACTGCAACATTTATACATCAGGAAGGTGAAGAGAAACCAACAGAGGAAAATGAGAAAAAGTGGACAGTACAGTAGAAGGGAAACTACAAAAGTGTCATGGCCTGAAAGCCAAATGAAGAAAATGTCTCGGGGAGAAAGGAGCGATCACCTGTGTCAAAAGCTGCTGATGGGTCAAGTAAGATGGGGACTGAGAATAGATCGTTTGAGAGAAGGAGTGTGGGGACTGAGAATAGATCACTGGAGAGGTAACACGGAGGACAGTTTGCTTCAGAGGGGAGCAGCAGAGAAACGTGTATTAAGTGAGAAAGTTATAGGGTCTCATTTTTCTTTTTCTTTTTTAGATGAGAGAAGTAACAGTGTTTGTATGTTGATAATGAACAAATGGGGGGGGGGTAAAGTCGATGGTGCAGGAGAGGGGCGAGAATGACTGAGTGATGCCTCTCTGTAGGCAGAGGGGATGGGGTCTAATGCACAGGCAGAAGGGTTTGCCTTAGGTAGGATTACGTAAAAGGGTAGACAGAGTATGTGGGCAAGATGCAGAAAGGTGAGTGGTGTGGCAGCTGGAGCCTGTGGAAGTGATCTTCTGCTTGCTTCTAATTTTCTCAGTGGAACGGGGCAAATCATGAGCAGAGTGTGAAGCTGGGAGTGGTGGTGTTGAAGGTTTGAGGAGGAAGAATGGAGAGCAGGAGAGAATAACTAAAGAAATATTAACAGGCTCCCTGAGCAGTACGAAAAGCACTTTTGAAGTTTGTGGTTGTAAGTTTAACGTGAGAACGCTCCGCATGGTTATGTATTTTCCTGCAGCCACATCCCGTTGCCTGTGTGCGGATACAGAATGGGAGGAGAGTCAGATGTTGGGACTTGGCCATGCAAGTATGACAAAGGAAGCAGATGAGTGCTGGAAAGAGAGGACAAAAATCAATTATGGGATCTAAGCTGGATTAGAGGATGAAGGATGTGAAGCACAGGAAGGACAGTGAAAAAGTGGTAGGATAATTGGGTTTTAGGTCTTGATGGCTGCCAAAGAATTCTAGAGTCGGGTACTAGAGATAGTGAGTGAGCTGGAAGGACAGAGGTAGTGGTTGGAGAGTTTCAGTGCTTGAAATTGAGGTAATGGCATGGTTTTCATTATTGCTAATGACAAAATCTAAGTTCTAACTGTGGGGAGGGTGGCTAAAATAAGATGGGAATAAAGGGTCCTTGGAGGAAAGTAGAAGGGAAACTACGAAAGTGTCCTGGCTTGAAAGCCAAATGAAGAAAATGTTTTGGGGAGGAAGGAGTGATCACCTGTATGATGGATGTATCATACATGAGATAGTGACACCAAGAATTACGACAGAAGTAGTGCTGGCAGCTTGACAAAGCCAGTAGCTAAAATCAAGGAATGGTGGGGGCTTCCCTGGTGGCACAATGGTTAAGAATCCGCCTGCCAATGCAGGGGACATGGGTTCGATCCCTGGGCTGGGAAGATCCCACATGCCGAGGAGCAACTAAGCCCGTGCGCCACGACTACTGAGCCTGTGCTCTAGAGCCTGTGAGCCATACTACTGAGCCCACGTGCCATAGCTACTGAAGCCCGCCTGCCTGTGCCCTGCAACAAGAGAAGCCACCACAATAAGAAGCCCGTGCACCACAATGAAGAGTAGTCCCTGCTCGCCAAAACTAGAGAAAGCCCGTGCACAGCAACAGAGACCCAACACAGCCAAAATAAATAAATAAATAAATAAATAAATAAATAAATAAATAATAAAATAAATCTTAAAAAAATAAAAAAGAAATGGTAGTAGGGAGCAGTAGAAGACTGTAACAAGGAAGGGTGGTGCATGACAGTCTAATGGGATGAGATTTTAAGCTGAGGTATACAGAGAGGAGGACAGAATGATGTAGAAGCCTGATGAGAATGAAAGAATTCACTTACGAAGTGCATGGCGAATGTTAGAAAGAAAACCAGTACCCCTTGAAAGGACTACATGGGAAGAAATGTCCTCAGTGGAGAGTCAAATTCCAGTTAGAGCCACAAAGTGCAGGAAATGTTAACAGAAGAAGTGGAAAACAGAAGGGGTTTGCTGATGATTCATAGCAGGTTCCAGAGGGCACAGTAGAAGTGTCTCAGAAGTTGGGAGCAGGTTGGAAATGGGGTCAATAAAGGGAGAGTAAAGCGCCATATGGTGCTCAGAGTCCGTGTGGTGAAGGATGCACTGAGGGTCTTGGGCTTCTTGTGGGGGTAAACATGCATTGGGAAACAGACCTGATGAGATTCCATATGGTGGTCTCGAGGCAGACTCTGACGGCAAAGCTGTGAATGTTGTGGGGGTGAGAGGGTGAGGGTGTTGTCAGGAGCACCCAGAGCGATGTGGTCCCCTCTTCATTCTCCGTGATGGAGGTGCAGAGGCCAGGGTGGAGCAAGCTTACCTGGACTCCCTTTTGATTCTTGTGGGTGACGACGTGGAAACTGGAGAAAGAGAAGCAAGATGGCTCAGGTCGTGCATGTTACAACTCAGGAGTGCTCCACTGACATAGACTCTGATGTGCCTGGCACCCCTGGAGAAGGGCAGTGTGACTGCCCTGGAAAAACACACTCTTCAAGCACCTCAAACACATCGTGCGTGCAAACTTATGGCATTGCTGAAATTCATTCTTATTTATCTTGTCACAAGACTGTGAATCCCTCACAAGCGGGAGGAACCCTGTTCCTCTGTCCCTCTTCTCTGGCTCCTGATACACAGTAGGCTCTTGGAATAGATGTTGTTACCTCTTAATTTCTGAGTCTTTTGTCATGGCCCCAGAGATGCAAAATAACTTGGAAACTTGAAACGGAAATGCACAACCCTGTTGTTCCTTTTCTCAGGACACATCAGGAGCATCCTCCCTCCTCCCCCTGTAGGCTCGCAAGCTAATAAGCAGACTGTGCAGTCAGTCATTCCTTGGCCTGGGATGTGTTCCTTCCAGTGTATACTGGAATATGGTGGGATCTGGTGACTGAGGGTATCAGTTCCTCTTACATATGTCTCGGTCCCACCAACCTAACAGACACAGTAGTATATTCCAAAGCCCTGGGCCTATTTTGCTTCTCTGTCCCTTCTGTCTCTGAAAGTTGGTGGGAGATATCTGATTCACTTCCCTTTTCTCTTTTTGCTTCTCTCATTGTCCCCCTAACAATATTGTTGAATTAATGAATGAGGAAACCAGGATTTTGCCTTACAAATGAAGGAGAGTTGCTGATGGCAAGTGAGTTATCTGAGGGCTGCTGCTCTTAGGAGGAACAGAAAGGACTCATTTTTTCACAACTCTTCTTTCCTGTGTGACTTTCAGGAATGCACTGTAGCTGAAGCAGGGTTTGCCTCTAGTATACAACAAGCCTACCATGTTTTTTTCTTTTTTACAGGGAGAAAATATCCCCGTACATAGGACTACTATTAAAAGATTTGTATAACATCTGCCTGAGGACCAAACTGTCTTGCCTTTAGCCTCTGGAGCTACTGGTTTTCTCTTGTGGACCATATTCTCTTTGTCCTAGGCAACTACCTGTCATAAACATAAAAAATAAGGAGGTAACAGGTCCAGTGTACTGGATGTTGACTAAAACTATAGGAGCTCCCCTATTTTGTCTCTCTTAGGTCTGTATATTGATAAAGTCTTGTTCGTTTATCTCTAATTCTCTTATCTATAAGACTTACTTTTATTTGATCTCATGCCTCACACATGCCAAGTTCTCTGAATAAAATTTAAAAATCTTTACTGTGAGATGAAATGTGATTAAAAACCTGATGAACCTTCTACACTGTGTATGTTTCACTGATGTGGTGCTGCGGTGACAGACGACTTGTTGGAGACTTCAGGGCAGAGCAGGTTTTCTCTAAGCCAGATTTTTTGGATTTTGGTACTGGTGTTATTACATGGGCACTTTGCTGATACAAAGTTGAGAGAGAGACATCTTCCTAAAACTGATTATGAATGGGAATTACTATATTTGTAAAAACCTTCTCTGGCATAACTAAAGAAAGGCTATGGAAATCTTGGGAAGTCAAAGAAGGTGAGACTAACTCTTGAACTTTTCTGATTTGCCCAGTTGATTTCAGAGTCTTTATTATTCATAAAACTCACCTTCCAAATCTCTCCTCTCTCTATGCTTTTTGTACAGAATCTTCTCCTTCGTTCCTTTTGGAAAGGGGCGGGGGTAATACCTTTCCTGGGCCTTGTGGGAATCAAGCTTAAGTTATGGGAGAGAGGAGAGAAAGGCATGTAACGGAAAAGGAAATTCAGGGAATTCCCTGGTGGCACAGTGGCTAAGAATCTGCCTGCCAATGCAGGGGACAGAGGTTCGAGCCCTGGTCCCGGAAGATCCCACATGCGGCAGAGCAACTAAGCCCGTGCACCACACCTACTGAGCCTGAGCTCTAGAGCCTGCGAGCCACAACTATTGAAGCCAGCACACCTAAAGCCCGTGCTCTGCAACAAGAGAAGCCACCGCAATGAGAAGCCTGTGCACCACAACTAAGAGTAGCCCCCACTCTCTGCAACTAGAGAAAGCCCACACACAATGAAGACCCAACACAGCCAATAAATAAATAAATAAATTTATTTAAAAAAAAAAAAGAAAAGGAAATTCAGAAAATCATCCAGAAACCAGAGATTTTAATTGGCTTAAACACCAAGTTCTTTGAATTACTGGATTCAGGTGATAAAATAATTTTGATGGCGGTAAGACATATGTCTGCTTCTAAAGCCTCCACACAGAATGTCACAAAAAGAAGGCACATTAGAGAGCTTTCCCACGACAAACCTCCGAGGTGTGCACTGGAGGTTGCTGGGCTCCCACACTGGCTGGCATGACTCCTGGATGCATCACCTCTGGGTAGAGCAAGCTGGATTGAGGCTCATGCTTCAGGGAACTTCAGGGGCCTGGCCTGATCTGTACTCATATATCTACTTAAAAGTGAGAAGACATGCAGACTGTTATTAGAACTAAATAAAAAAACTTGTTAATTACTTATATGTGATCAGCAATTACATAATTAGAGAACACTAATGAAGAATGGACAGTTCACATTGATGTAATAATTTTTAAAATAAAGGGAAAGATTGTGGCAAGGTGGAATGAGCACAAGAGGGACCCAGGTTTGAATCTGGACTCTGTTCTTTGCTAATTGTGTGGTCTTACATAAGTTCCTTAAACTTTAAAAACTGTGTTCCTTATCTGTAAAATATCTTTTTCACAAAGTCATTGCGAGAATTATAAGAATGTATAATAGGTGAAAATAATTGGTGATAATGATATTTTACACTTACACAGCACTTTCTATGTGCCAAAGACTATTAAAAAAAATCATATATATTAGCTCATTAAATCCTCGAAAAAGGAAAAAAATGAGGTAGGTGCTATTGTTATGGCACTTTAAAGAGGAAACTGAGACACAGAGTGGTTAAATAATTCCCGGAAATACAAAGGACAGGGGCAGAACCAGGATATAAACTCAGGAAGTCTGGCTGTTAAACATTACATTATACTATCTCTCGGCAAGTTCTCAGTCACAATGTTATGATACAGGTCAATTAGAAAGAAGATGAAACATGAAACGAAGAATGGCATTTATGAAAGACGAAGAATATGTGAAGTTATCAACATTACTGGCTACCAGCTTTAACTATGGAGAATGGTGGAAGAATTTTGGAGCAAGCATTGTTTTGAGTTGTTACTGCTCCTTGGGAAATGACAAATTCTGCTAACTTCTGTCATTTAAAATGAGGCTAGGCACTAGAAGGATAAAGTCCCTTCTCTTTTGTAGGCAGAAATTGCCTTTCAAATATGTCTCATCTTCTTGACAATGTTATATAGGGTTCCTGGTTAAATATTTTATTCTTATCCATTAACAATCTTGTCTCTTATTTTCCTGGCAATACGTTCTTTTTACAAGCCCTAACGTTGTCGTTTCTTATCTGATCACAGCAGGTCAGTTAAGACCTGTGCTTTCCCAGGTATCTCAGTGGTTAAGAATCCGCCTGCCAATGCAGGGGACATGGGTTCGATCACTGGTCGGGGAAGATTCCACATCTGTGGAGCAAACTAAGCCATGTGCCACAACTACTGAGCCTGAGCTCTAGAGCCCTTGAGCCACAGTTACTCAGCCCACGTGCCACAACTACTGAAGCCTGTGCTCCTGGAGCCTGTGCTATGCAACAAGAGAAGCCACTGCAATGAGAAGCCCGTGCACTGCAATGAAGAGTAGCCCCCACTCTCTGCAACTAGAGAAAGCCCGTGTACAGCAACGAAGACCCAAAGCAGCAAATTAATTAATTAATTAATTTAAAAAATTAAAAAAATAATAGGGCAATGAGTTACTGTTTTTCCTCTATTAAAAGCCCCAAAATTTGAAGGCACAGTGCTTGCAAAAATTTGGGAGAAGACAAACTCAGTGTATGTATTTTTGGTGCAATTATAAGTAAATGCAAGCAATCTCTTTGAAGGACAATTGGCAGTTATAAGCAAATTTAGAACAGTACACACCCTGGGGACTTCCTAGATGGTGCAGTGGTTAAGAATCCACTTGCCAATGCAGGGGACACAGGTTTGATCCCTGCTCCAGGAAGATCCCACTTGCTGCGGAGCAACTAAGCCTGTGTGCCACAACTATTGAGCCTGTGCTCTAGAGCCCGTGAGCCACAACTATTGAGCCCATGTGCCGCAAATACTGAAGCCCATGAGCCTAGAGCCCATGCTCTGCAACAAGAGAAGCCACTGCACTGAGAAGCCTGTGCACAGCAATGAAGAGTATCCCCCACTTGCCGGAACCAGAGAAAGCCTGTGTACAGCAATGAAGACCCAACACAGCCAATAAAGAAATTAATTAATTAAAAAAATTTAAAAAAATTTAAGACGTGTACACACCCTCTAAGAGGATGAATTTTTTTCCACTGGATTTTCTTTGACACAATTTGAATTTTTCTTTTACCATGTGCATATATTAATTTTTCAATAAGAAATGTGTTAAATAATTAAAAAAAATGAACTCGAGGGTATCTAAGCTTAGACCTACTCATTCAATAGATTTGTTTTTTTACTCTCTTCTTCCCCTTATTTCAGAAATAATTTAAGAAGACTGATGGGAACTTGACATAGACACTCCAAAACTAAAGTTAATCAAAGTAATTTGTTCTAGTTTACAGAACTCATAATGTTACATTTTGATTATAGGAAACCTCCCTTCTGTATTATGCTTCTTCTAGGCTATTTTAATTCATTTTCATTTCCTAAACACATGCATACTGTAATAACAGGAAAAGTGGTTGCAGAGCATGGTAGAAGGTTGGGAGAGGCCAGCCGGTACTTAAAAGTGGTGGGGGGGGGGGGGGGGGTTGGGAGGGAGTGAATTGGGAGACTGGGATTGCCATATATACACTCTAATAAGAAAAAAAAATCAAATTGTACACTTTGAATATATGCAGTTTATTGTATGTCAACTGTATCTCAATAAAAGTTCTTAAAAAATAAAATAAAATCCTAGGCTGGGGAACCCCCCCCCAAATAAAATAAAAAATAAAAAATAAATAAAATAAAAGTGGTTGTGAACAAGGTACCCTTCAAATTGGGTTTAAGAATTCTGAGAATGGAGAAAGGCTTTTGTGCCCAGGAGCCCCACAGGGTCCTGCTTGATATCAGTCTCCAAGCTTGGCAAGCAGATTCCCAGGCTTATTGTCTCAAGAACCAGTGATCACTCTGCAAGAATGGAAGCAGCAGATGTTGAGCACGAGGCTGAGTATCTATGAAGACCAAGGCACTCCCTGGAAGATGCATCAGGAATACATCAAAAGATGCAATAAATCCCACAGAAAACTGGCTGAATGCTAGCAGAAGACTTTGGACACCAGAAAGAACTGCAAAGATCCTGACATAATTGGGTAGGATGGAGGGGAAAAAAAAGAGAGAAAGAGGAGAAGAAGAAAGGAAAGGGCTGGCTCCTACACCCTGGGGCAGGGGGAGCTGAAACAGAGGAGAAATTGCCAAATTTGAGGAAACCTCCCTTATCTGACAGGGAAACCCCCTCTGCAATGGGGAATCTGATTGGGTCAGAAGGGAGGCCTTTGGGACGGTCCAAAGAGGGTGAAGTGGCCGATCTATGGCAGACGGGAAAGAGTGAGAAACACACGGAAGGTCCGTACCACAGCCCTGCATGTCCCAGACTGAGACATAGGTTCACAGCAGTACAGGGGATCTGGGAGCTGGAATGTGGGAACCGGAGAACTGGTTCAGGGTGAGAAACATTGTTGGCTGTGGGGAAATGGACTGAAGGGACAGGAGGGGAGAAATCCACAGTGGGGACTGCCTACCACAGAAAGCTGGGTGGCCATGGTGGCGGGGTGCTACTGCTGACTCACAGGCAGTCGGCAGGGAGCCATGGCTGTAGCCTCTCTTTCGGCACCTGTGACTAACAAAGGGAGGCCCCCTCTGGGCCTGGATGTTGTAGTTGACAAGCCATAGAAAAAGTCCCCTGAGGGGGCTGGCCTGGTGTGCCTGCTGCTGAGAGCCAGGAGTCCACAGAGTGGGCCATCTCTGGAGACATTCTGCTTACACCCGAGCCTGTTGGCTTCCCTGTGCAATTGGCACTGCCACCGCTGCCAGGGCTCCTGTAATGCAGGCAGGGCACTACTGCTGACTCACACAGGGGAAGGAGCCACTATTTGTACCCTCTCTCTCCCCACACATCGGCACCTACAGACGAACAATAGAGGAAGCTCTGCTGGTCACAGAGTAGTACAAAAAGCCCCCAAGGGCTGCCCCTCAGGCACCTGGCGCCAGGCACCAGTAAAGAACCACACTAAGGCTAGATTTCCTATACCCATGCTGCAAGCATCCCAGCACATTCAGCATCATCCCCAGGGCTCCAGTGATCCAAGCAGGGCACTACTGTTGAGTCACATGCAGGGAGAGGAGCCACTATCAAATCCTCTCTCTCCCCACACATCTGCATCTGCAGATGAACAATAAAGGAAACCTTCACTGAGGCAGATGCAAAGAGCTCCAAGACAGCCTCAGGACCAGACTCTGGTGGTTAGATCACATGCAGAAGCAGGGACAAAACCAAAGCTAAACGCCAGGGACTGGGGGACTAAGGAAGAGGTTCTAAAATTTTCCCACCAGATATACACACTGCAGACTAAATCGCCACAATCCGCTAGTAGACCCTATGTCTTTGATTTTAACGTGATTGCGCCCCTCCTACCATCTCATTGTGGCTTCTCGTTTGTCTCTGGATGTGGGGTGCCTTTTTTGGTGAGTTCCAGTGTCTTTTTGTCAATGGTTGTTCAGCAGTTAGTTGTAATTCCGGTGCTCTTGCAAGAGAGAGTGAGCACACGTCTTCTTACTCCGCCATCTTGAACCATCTCCAACCCTATGTCTTTGGAACATCTGAGTAGACAATGAATGTTCCCACAAATGAAAAAGGTCTATCTCTGGCAGCTGTGGACTTAAGGAGCAAGCACACACAGGAATTGGGCCAGATCAGAGCCTAAGTGGACCCCATAGGACCCACAGCATGTCTAGAGTCCAACCCAGAAGCAGGGGAGGGCCTCTTGGGGAGGTGAAGGTGGCCTGAGGCTCAAGGTGTGTACAAGGAGACTCATAGCTGAGACCTCAAGGAAGCAGAATTATTATTAATTCTATTGATCCGATCCATTCTGTTGTTAATTCTGGTTTTTTGTTTGTTTTGTTTTAATAAGTACAATCTTAGTCCTAAGGGATCTTCACATTTTATAACGTATTTTTTATTCTATTTTTTACTTTTATTTTTATCCTTTTTATATATTTCTATTTCTAGCTAGCTTTTCTGTAGTGCTGAGTTTATCTCCCCATCTTCTTTTCTTCTTTATCTTTAATACATTTCTATTTTTTTCTTTTTCTTTTTATATTTCCAGTCATACTACGCTCTTCTGTTGCTCTGTGTTTTATCCCTTTTTATTTTATTTTACTTCATTTTATCTTATACTTTTAATCAATATTATTGGTCTGCTCTGTTTCCTTGCTTTACTCTTCAGATGACATACTGCGTTGGTTTTCGTTATTAGGTTTTTTTTTAAATTAATTAATTTTATTTTATTTTATTTTTTATTTATTTTTATTTATTGGCTGTGTTGGGTCTTCATTGCTGCACATGGGCTTTCTCTAGTTGCTGTGAGTGGGGGCTACTCTTCATTGTGGTGTGCATGCTCCTCATTGTAGTGGCTTTTGTTGTGGAGCATGGGCTCTAGGCATGTGGGCTTTAATAGTTGTGGCATGTGGGCTCAACAGTTGTGGCTCATGGGCTCTAGAGCACAGGCTCAATAGTTGTGGTGCACGGGCTTTGTTGCTCCGTGGCATGTGGAATCTTCCCAGAGCAGGGCTCAAACCCATGTCCCCTGCATTGGCAGGCAGATTCTTAACCACTGTGCCACCTAGGAAGTCCTAGGTTTTGTCTTTATCTTAGTTCCAATTATAATTGTTTGATTTCGTATTGGGATCTTCAGTCTATCTGGTTGCTCTCTGTTATATTTGCTCCTTGTTTCTATTTGGTCCCTGTTATATTTGGTCCTCATTTCCACAATTCCTCTGTTTTTTGTTTTTTTTTTTAAACCATACTTGTTAGTTTGTTTTGTTTCTTTGCAACAGTCTTTTGTTGGCACACTGCTTAGGCTGTGGGTTTTTTTTTTTTTTTTTCTTTTTGGTTTTGAATTTTTGTTGGTTTTCTCTTTAATTGTCTGTTTGCATTCCGGGGTTCTTCTGTCAGGTTGTTCTAGTGTTTTATGTTCTATTGGGTTGTTTTTGTTTTTCTTGTGTGTGTACGTGTTTCCTTGATTCAGTATTTGTGTGTTTGATCTAACCTTCTACAATTAGTCTGGGGCTTGGGTACTCTTTTTTAATCCCCTTTATTGCCAGAATGAGCAACCTCTGGAGTCTGGATTCCTCTATCAAAAGTCAAGTCAGAGGCTCTGGAGGGAGCACTGAGTCCAGGACATTGGACCAATAGAAAGTCCACAGCCACAGGGAAGATTAATCACAGAGAACTCTCATGGAGGCCTCTATCAGAGTCTAAGATCCACTACACCTGACTGCCTACAACTGCCGGCGCTGGATACCTCACACCCAACTACAAACAAGACAGGAACACAAACCCATCTGTCAGCACACAGACTACCTAAGCCATATTAAGCTCACAGATACCCTAAAACACACGACCTGACATGGCCCTGCTCATCAGAGGAAAAAGACTCAGATCAACACATCAGAAAGCAGGCATCAGACACTTCCGTTAGGAAGCCTACTCAAGACACTGGACCAACACCACCACAGGGGGCAGAGAACAGAAAAAAGAGGAATTACTACTAGGCAGCATAGGGAAATGAGACAGCAAATACTATACATTAGACAAAATGAAAAAACAAAGAAACACCTTGCAGGCAAAGGAGCAAGATAAAAACCCACAAGAGCAAATAAATGAAGAGGAAATAGGCAAACTGCCTGAAAAAGAATTCAGAGAGTAATGACAGTAAAGATGATCCAAAATCTCGAAAACAAAATAGAAAAAATACAAGAAACATTTAATAAGGACCTAGAAGAACTAAAGAGCAAACAAACAGTAATGAACAACACAATAACTAAAATTAAAAATACTCTAGATGGTATAAACAGCAGAATAACTAAGGCAGAAGAACAAGTAAGTGAGCTGGAAAACAGAATGGTGGAAATAAATGCCACAGAGCAGGAAAAAAAGAATAAAAAGAATGGAAGACAGTCTCAGAGACCTCGGGGACACCATTAAGCATACCAACATTTGAATCATAGGCATCCCAGAAGAAGACAAAAAAAAAAAAAAAAAAAAAGAAAAGAAAGGGTCTGAGAAAATATTTGAAGAGGTTATAGTGGAAAACTTCCCCAACATGGGAAAGGAAATAATCAATCAAGTCTAAGAAGCCAGAGAGTCCCATACAGAATAAACCCAAGGAGAAATACACTGAGGCACATATTAATCAAACTAACGAAAATTAAACACAAAGAAAAAATATTAAAAGCAGCAAGAGAAAAGCAACAAATAACATATAAGAAAACACCTGTAAGGATAACAGCTGATCTTTCTGCAGAAACTCTGCAGGCCATAAGGGAGTGGCAAGATATACTGAAAGTCTTGAAAGAGAAAAACCTACAGCTAAGAATACCCTACCCAGCAAAAATCTCATTCATATTCAACGGAGAAATCAACAGCTTTACAGACAAGCAAAAGTTCAGAGAATTCAGTATTACTAAACCAGCCTTACAACAATTGCTCAAGGAACTTCTCTAGGCAGGAAACACAAGAGAAGGAAAAGACTGTAAAAACAAACCCAAAACAATTAAGAAAATGGTGATAGGAACTAACATGTCAATGATTATCTTAAATGTAAAAGGATTAAATGCTCCAACCAAAAGACACAATCTGGCTGAATGCAAGATCCTTAAATATGCTGTCTACAAGAAACCCACTTCAGACCTAGGGACACATACAGACTGAAAGTAAGGGGATGGAAAAAGATACTCTATGCAAATGGAAGTCAAAAGAAAGCTGGAGCAGCAATACTCATATCAGACAAATTAGACTTTAAAGTAAAGACTATTATAAGAGACAAGGAAGGACACTACATAATGATCAAGGGATCCATCCAAGAAGACATAGAACAATTGTAAATATCTATGCACCCACCATAGGAGCACCTCAATACATAAGGCAAATGCTAACAGCCATAAAAGGGGACATCGACAGGAACACAATAATAGTAGGAAACTTTAACACCCCACTTACATCAATGGACAGATCATCCAAACAGAAAATCAATAAGGAAACACAGGCTTTAAATGACACATTAGACCATTGCGACTTAATTGATATTTATAGGACAGTCCATCGAAAAACTACAGAATACACTTTCTTCTCAAGTGCACATGGAACATTCTCCAGGACAGATCACATCTTGGGTCACAAATCAAGCCTTGGAAAATTCAAGAAAATTGAAATCATATCAAGCATCTTCTCCGACCACAATGCCATGAGACTAGATATCAATTACAGGAAAAAAACTGTAAAAAATACAAACACATGGAGGCTAAACAATATGCTATTCAGAAATCACTGAAAAAAAAAGAGGAAATAAAAAAATACCTAGAAAGAAATGACGATGAAAACACAACAACCCAAAACCTATGGGATGCAGCAAAAGCAATCCTAAGAGGGAAATTTAAAGCAATACAATCGTACCTCAAGAAACAAGAAAAATCTTGAAAAAACAACCTAAGCTTGCACCTAAAACAATTAGAGAAAGAAGAAGAAGAAGAACAACAACAACAACAAAAAAAACACAAAGTGAGCAGAAGGAAAGAAATCATAAAGATCAGATCAGAAATAAATGAAAAAGAAAGGAAGGAAACAATAGCAAAGATCAATAACACTAAAAGCTCATTCTTTGAGAAGATAAACAAAATTGATAAACCATTAGCCAGACTCATCAGGAAAAAGGGAGAAGACGCAAATCAACAGAATTAGAAATGAAAAAGGAGAAGTAACAACGGACACCACAGAAATACAAAAGATCATGAGAGACTACTACAAGCAACTATATGCCAATAAATTGGATAACCTAGAAGAAATGGATACATTCTTAGAAAAATACAATCTTCCAAGACAGAACCAGGAAGAAATAGAAAATATGAACAGACCAATCAGAAGCACTGAAATTGAGGCTGTGATTAAAAATCTCCCAACAAACAAAAGTCCATGGCCAGATGGATTCACAGGTGAATTCTATCAAACATTTAGAGAAAAGCTAACACTTATACTTCTCAAACTTCCAAAATATAGCAGAAGGAGGAACACTCCCAAACTCACTCTACGAGGCTACCATCACCCTGACACTAGAACTGAAGATGTCACAAAAAAAGAAAATTACAGGCCAATATCACTGATGAATATAGATGCAAAAATCCTCAACAAAATACTAGCTAACAGAATCCAACAGCACATTAAAAAGATCATACACCATGATCAAGTGGGGTTTATCCCTGGGATGCAAGGATTCTTCAATATATGCAAATCAATCAATGTGATACATCATATTAACAAACTGAAGGATAAAAACCATATGATCATCTCAATAGATGCAGAAAAAGCTTTTGACAAAATTCAACATCCATTTATGATAAAAAAAAAAAACGCTCCAGAAAGTGGGCATAGAAGGAAATTACCTCAACATAATAAAAGCTATATATGACAAAGCAACAGCCAACATCGTTCTAAATGGGGAAAAATGAAAACATTCCCTCTAAGAACAGGAACAAGACAAGGGTGCCCACTCTTACCACTATTATTCAACATAGTTTTGGAAGTTTTAGCCACAGCAATCAGAGAAGAAAATGAAATAAAATAAATCCAAATTGGAAAAGAAGAGGTAAAATAGTCACTCTTTGCAGATGACGTGATATTATGCATAGAAAACCCTAAAGATGCTACCCGAAAACTGCTAGCACTAATTGATGAATTTAGTAAAGTAGCAGGATACAAAATTAATGCGCAGAAATCTCTTGCATTCCTATACACTAACAACGAAAGAGCAGGAAGAGAAATTAAGGAAACACTCCCATTTACCATTGCAACAAAAAGAATAAAATACCTAGGAACAAACCTGCCTAAGGAGGTAAAAGACCTGTATGCAGAAAACTATAAGACACTGATGAAAGAAATCAAAGACGATAGAAACAGATGGAGGGACATACCATGTTTATGGATTGGAAGAATCAACATAGTGAAAATGACTGTACTACCCAAAGCAACTTACAGATTCAATGCAATCCCTATCAAATTACCAATGGCATTTTTCACAGAACTTGAAAAAGAAATTTTACAGTTTGTATGGAAATGCAAAAGACCCCGAATAGCCAAAGCAATCTTGAGAAGGAAAGACAGAGCTGGAGGAATCAGCCTTCCTGACTTCAAACTATACTACAAGGCCATAGTGATCAAGACACTATGGTACTGGCACAAAAACAGAAATATAGGTCAATGGAACAGAATAGAGAACCCAGAGATAAACCCATGCACATATGGGCACCTTATCTTTGACAAAGGAGGCAAGAATATACAATGGAGAAAAGACAGCCTCTTCAATAAGTGGTGCTGGGAAATTTGGACAGCAACATGCAAAAGACTGAAATTAGAACACTTCCTAACACCATACACAAAAATAAACTCAAAATGGATTAAAGAGCTAAATGTAAGGCCAGACACTATAAAAGTCCCAGAGAAAAACATAGGCAGAACACTCTATGATATACATCAAAGCAAGATCCTTTTTGACCCACCTCCTAGAAGAATGGAAATAAGATAAAAAATAAACAAATGGGACCTAATGAAACTTAAAAGCTTTTGCACAGCAAAAGAAACCATAAACAAGACAAGAAGACAACCCTGAGAATGGGAAAAAATATTTCCCAATGAAGCAATGGACAAAGGATTAATCTCCAAAATATACAAGCAGCTCATGCAGCTCAATATCAAAAAAGCAAATAACCCAATCCAAAAATGGGCAGAAGACCTAAATAGACATTTCTCCAAAGAAGACATACAGATGGCCAACAAACACATGAAAAGATGCTCAACATCACTAATCATTAGAGAAATGCAAGTCAAAGCCACAATGAGGTATCACTTCACACCGGTCAGAATGGCCATCATCAAAAAATATAGAGAAAATAAATGCTGGAGAGGGTGCAGAGAAAAGGGAACCCTCCTGCACTGTTGGTGGGAATGTAAGTTGGTACAGCCACTATGGAAAACAGTATGAAGGTTCCTTCAAAAACTAAAATAGAACTACCATATGACCCAGCGATCCCACTACTGGGCATATACCCAGAGAAAACCATAATCCAAAAAGAAACATGTACCACAATGTTCATTGCAGCACTATTTACAATAGCCAGAACATGGAAGCAACCTAAATGCCTACCAATAGATGAATGGATAAAGAAGAAGTGGCACATATATACAATGGACTATCACTCAGCCATAAAAAGGAATGAAATGGAGCTATATGTAATGAGGTGGATAGACCTAGAGTCTGTCATACAGATGAAGTAAGCCAGAAAGAGAAAAACAAATATCGTATGCTAACTCATATATATATAGAATCTAAAAAAATGGTCCTGATGAACCCATTGACAGGGCAAGAATAAAGATGCAGATGTAGAGAATGGACTTGAGGACATGGCGGTGGGTGGGGGTGGGGGGCCCAAGGGGAAGCTTCAATGAAGTGAGAGTAGCATTGACACAGATACACTACCAAATGTAAAATAGATAGCTAGTGGGAAGCTGCTGCATAACACAGGGAGATCAACACGATGATGGGTGATGACAGAGGGCTGGGATAGGGAGGGTGGGAAGGAGTCGTGAGAGGGAGGGGACATGGGAATATATGTGTAAATACAGCTGATTCACTTTGTTGTACAGCAAAAACTGGCACAACAGTGTAAAGCAATTATATTCCAATAAAGAGCTCAAGAAAAAAAAAAAGAATTCTGAGAATGAAAGTTTAAAGAATCAAATTGTGATTAATGAGATCAGTAATTTGTAGCAATAACACAAGAAGAGATGATATTTTAATATCTTATTAGCATTTGAGTAATACCCCAAATCCAATTAAGTGACCTGGCTATAATTTTAGAGAAGTGAGACTGCTACACATTGTGACTAAAATTAAGAAAGCTTAAACCTCATCAAGGGTAATGAGCTCTCTTGGAAGAAAGAATTATTAGTGGTGGGGAGTACATGATACCTGTAAGAAGCAGTTGGACAAGGAGATGGAGAACAAGTATTGGTCACGTGTCTTCAAGATAGAGCAAAACAGAGGGTCTTAACCAGCCAACATTCAGTCCACTTGGAAATATTTAACCCTATGGGATACATGTGTATCGGGTAAACAGCCACTAAGGTTATTCAACCAGATCTTCGCATACTCCCTGTG
Organism: Hippopotamus amphibius kiboko; assembly: GCF_030028045.1. Taxonomy (NCBI): domain Eukaryota; kingdom Metazoa; phylum Chordata; class Mammalia; order Artiodactyla; family Hippopotamidae; genus Hippopotamus; species Hippopotamus amphibius. Next base: position 51,901,510 of record NC_080195.1, on the reverse strand, counting down.
CCACCTTCCCAGGTGTGTTTGGCTTCTCATACAGGTTTACCTGCAGCCAGCCTCACCTGATGCCATTCAGTCTCATAAGATCCACGGCGGTTTTCGGAGTCACTTAGTTTAACCTATTCCCAATACGGGAATGTTCCCTGACTTCTCATCACTTCCTAACCAGACCCACAATTGGTGATTCTTTCACATAAACTTGTGGCGATTTTTAAAAATAAACTATCAGTCCTTGAGTAAACCTTCCCCCCTGCAGCTGCCGTCCCAAGATTAGGAAAAACTTTTCAGGCCTCTTTTAAGCCTCCTGAAACTCAAATCCACTTTTATGAGGTAAACGGTTAATGTTTTCACAACTTTATTTGGCCTTAATTGGCAGGAAGGAAAACAATACACGTACTATTTTTATTTCTTTATTTATTAATAGTATCCAAAAAAAAAAAAAAAGAATTAGGAGTTACAAAAACAAGTTAAATGCAATATGGAAGCCTACTAAATACAAATACATTTCACAAATACACAGGCAACAGAAACCTGTCCAAATTGCTTCTTGATATTTGACTATTTAAAAACATAAGTGTAAAGGAAAGACATTCAGACTGGTCCACATGGGCTTATTAGCAGGTTGGAGGAGCCCTGCTTTCCAAAAACAGTGATGGAGTCCAGAGTCATGGCATATGAGAAGGTTTCCATGGACACTGAATCTTAACAGATGCTGTAATATGTTTATAAAAATCATACACACACACAGAAAGTCCAAGGAAGCTTGCAGTCTAAGCCCTGTGCTTTTAGAGCTGGAGGAACTGAACCCGATTTAATCCTGTTTATTTGCTCTATGCAAAGCTCCATGCAAGACTCCCCCAAACTAGGCTATTTAGCAGCTTTCCGTGAATGATTGTCAGATCATGTGATTCTATGGTGCAGACAGAAGCTTCCCTACTTACAGGAGGAATGCAGATTTGCTCTTGGGAATTCAATGTTGCAGGGTAGGGTCGTCTTGAATGGCAACCACTGACTTATATGTAACTGGAGAGGAGACACTCTGCCTTCTCGTTTTAAACAGACTGGTACTCCTGCCCTCTCTTCCATAGTGTCCAAGGGCTGGCAAAACTTGATCAAGACGTGTGTTGGGAGTCCTCCAAGGCACTTTGACAGGGAGGTGCACTTCAGACAGCATAAGTTGGGTTGGAAGAGAGCTTTTAAGTGGGATGATTTACAAAAGCTCAGAATTCTAAACAAGGTGGAATGTTCTCCTTTCAAAGGAGAAAAAGGAAACCTGTTTAGAAGGAATTCCATTTTCAGCACAACTTTCTCCGAATTGCTTGTGCGATATGGCCTACATTATTTCCCTCTAGTGGTCTGTAATCTGCTTTCTGAAAATGAGATCCTATGTCAAATTTTTAATTTTGTTATTCCAAATGCATCTTAAACATGGTATTGACTGGTGTTAATTATCGCAGAGGCCAAAAGACACAGAACTGACTTCTCCCCAATCACAGTTTTAAAGATTTGATTTCCATTTTTCCCCCCTCTTGAAATGTGAAACCCTCTTTTATTCTCATCTCTAAAGGGAAAGCCATTTCTGTTCCCAAGAAGGTTAAAGATGAAATGCAAAAGTGAAGACAAAGTGAAGTGGTTCTCTTTTCCACTCTCTTCCTGGGCAGGCTCTACCCGAGGGCTCTACATCACAGCACAACCTGTGGGGCCATTCAGACCGAGGTCAAATTTGGTCATCTTATTTTTGGCCGTCTGACTCTTACATAACAACAAGGTTTCATTTATCCTAAGGAGAAGGAGGAAAATCATACTGTCTCCTTCCCGGCCAAGTATCAGAACCACAGAATTTACAGTTTCTCAAATCAAAAGTTTAATGCATTCCTGCTTGCTCACTGAGGAAACTGAGGCCCAGAAATAGGAAGAGACCGGGACAGAGTCACTTTCCTAGTTAGCGGAGGATCAATGAGCATAGTGATAGGCTGCAGCATCTCAGCCTTGCTTAGCTGCACTTGTCTCCATCCTTTGGAATACTGATTTGCATGGATCTATCAGAATAAATGAAAACAAATCAGCTTTTTGGATCTTAAAAGCTTTGTATGGAGACAATTCTTCTCCTGGCTTCTGTCTGGGGCACTCCCTGCTCCTCTGGCAGACTGTTGACCCACTGGAAGCCGGGGGGGCAGACTCTGGGTTGCATCTAGTATGTGGCAGGGTTGGGGGAGTCCAGGTGACAGCAGTCCCTGCACAAGGAAGAAACCCTAAACCCTCCCGCCTCTGAAATGGTAGGACTAATGAAAAATAATTACAAAAGCTTAATTTCTAGTCAAGAAAATAAAATATTAAACAACAACAATAACATCATGATAATAACTGAAGAATGAAATCAACTTGCCAAAAAAAGTTTACAGAAAAATAGCACCTTTGGTAAAAAGTATTTTAAAAATTTGGTTAGGTCTCTAAGGGGCTCAAAGTCTACAAGCATCTGCATCATTTGGGCACACCCTCCCAGACACTGGGCAACGAGCAGGATGGCCGTGTATCTAGAGCCAGTGGTTGGGGCCATGAGGAGAAGCACAGATGCTAGACGATGACAGCAGGCAGGGCTGGAAGCAGAAAGCAGTCTTCTCCACTGAGGTTCCCAAATCCCAGCTCTGGGGACAGCCTGCTAAGCTCTCTCTCATTGCCTGCACCCCCCGCAGCATGTTCACAGCTGCAGCAGACTCAGAAGTGTTCCAGATGTGGGTCCACTCCTCTCCCAACCCTGATGCAGTCTCCTTACTTGCCTCCAGCCCCTGAGCACCATTTACAGTTTCTCTTAAAGCACTCCTCGAAACGAAGGCGATGGCCCTTCCCCTCCTAGCCAGCCACCCCCGTTTCCTTTATTGCAAAACAAATAGACAAAATAAAACTCGTCGCTATTACAAGCAAATACTGGTGATTTGGCGATTGTAGCAGACACGTGCGTATACTGGACTCAGCGCTGAAGTCGACGAGAAGGTGCCAGGCTCCGGACACCATTCCCAGATGCCGCCTCATTAGATCTCTTTGGTGCTCACTCTCTTGGTCTTTTCAGCTGTTTCCTTTGAGAAGCAAGAGAAAATTAGCACTATGAAAATATTTAAAAAATTACTGGCATTTATCTAGTTTTTAAGACTTTCCATAGCATTGATAGATACATGCTGATGCTGAACTTTAGTTCTGTTCATTTGCCTAGCTCGTCTGTGGATGAGGAACAACTTTAGGGCAAGGATCATGTCATACTCGTGGCATGGCTGCATAGGGACTGTTGCTAACTTAAGAGCTGACCCCATGTATATTCCTATGAAACAATCAGGTCAGACATTATTATGGTCATTTTAAAAATGAAGAAAAGGATCCTAAGTGGAAGTGCTACAAAATGTTCTGAATCCTAGTTCGGAGAAGCGTTAAGAGCAACAGGCTCTAGAGGCAGACTGTCTGAGCCTGAATCACGGCCGTGTGACTTTCTGGGGGAATCTGGGTGTATTATGAAACCTTCTGTGCCTCAATGTCTTCGACTACAAAATGAGGATAATAAAGTACTACCTCATATAACAGTGGCACATTTCTCCAAAGAAGACATTCTTACTTACGGCCAAAAAGCACATGAGAAGATGCTCAACGTCACCAGTCATTAGAGAAACGCAAATCAAAACTACGAGAAGTCGTTTCACACCTACTAGGATGGCTAATGAAAAATAATGACAATGACAGATGTTGGTGAGTTTGTGGAGAAAGTGGAATACTGCTGCTGAGGATGTGAAATGGTACAGTCACTTTGGAAAACAGTCTGGAAGTTTTTCAAAAGATGAGACACAAAGTTACCACATGATCCAGCAAATCCCACTCCAAGAGAACTGAAAACACGTGTCCACACAGAAACTTATACAAGAATGTTCACAGCAGTATTGTTCCTCATAGCCCCAAAGTAGAAACAACCTAAATATACATCAACTGATGAATGGATATATAAAATGTGGTATATTCACACCACGAAACGTTATTTAGCCATAAAAAGGAATGAAGTCCTGATTCATGCTACAACAAGGACAAACCTTGAAAACATTACACTAAATGAAAAAAGTCAGATGGAAAATGCCATCCATATATCATATGATTCCCTTTGTATGTGTCTGTAATAGGCAAATCTATAGAAATAGAAAGTAGATTAGTGGCTGCCAGGGGCTGGAGGAGGAGAGAATGTAACTGACTTCTAATGGGTGTGGGGTTTCTTTTTGGGATGATGAAAATGTTCTGGAATTAGACAGTGGTGATGGCTCACAATCTGGTGAATATATTAAAAACGATTGCATTGCATACTTTAAAAGGGTGAGTTTTATGGTATGTGAATTACATCTCAATAAAAAAATTAAAGAGGGAATGAAAAACAACAGTGTCTGGCATCCGTAGACACTGTCGGGGCCCCATCCACAGCCCCTGCCTGATGTCCCGGCACCCTGGCCTCGCTGCGCGTCGCCAGCACCTGCATCTCCTTGCCCGAGGCTTTCCCCGGCTGCTGGAGCCTGCTCTGCCCACACATGCTGACAGGCCAGACATGCCAGGGAGTTCATGTTTGCTGGTAGCTGCTCTCAGCCAATGGCTGATGGGAGTTCATGTAGGCATCGCTCGGCTCCCTCCCCCCCGTGCGCAGTAACTGTTCCCGGAGATCTGCAACAGGACAAAGCTCCACTTGCCTCCCGTGGAAATAAGCCTGGATACACACTCTTTATTGGTTCCTTCCCTTCCTGGGCTCACTTCCCAACGCCCCTTCTGGTGTTTCCTGGGACTGCCTCCCAAATAAACTATTTGTACTTGAGTCCTTGCCTTGGTGTCTGCTTCCGAGACCACTCATAAAACAGAGACACTAAAAAACGTTAGCTATTCGAATTCACTCCCCACCGTCTACTCTGATCATTTCTCCACCCTAGATGAAAGGAATTCCTATTAAGTTCTTTTTGCTTTTAAGGGTTTATACTCATCTGAAGGCTCAATGCTGCTGAAATACGGAAAAACAAAGGGCAAGGAGCTTCTGCATTTGTTTAAAAACCCAACATGAGGTTTCTACATTATCAGGGACAATAAGGACGATGCAAACGAAAAACCCGTCCAGAAATATGAGCAATTATCATTAATATGAATAATTCTTGATTTTCAGGTCAAACATTTCATCTCAACAGTTCTTGTGACCATTATATTCCTCTAAAACTTATATGTCAGAGAGAAGGTTTATAAGTTTCTGGCATCACCAGACCCAGTTTACAGACAGATGATTCAAGGAGCAACATCCTTTGTTAAAACTACAGGGAAACCAGTGGAAAGACAGGCCCAGGAGTCACCAGCATATCTATGTTTTCTCTCTAGGCCTTAGCAAAACATGTCAGTGGATCACTATTCTGCTAAGAGCCTTTTCCCCAAGAAGGCCTTCGACTTAATGACATAGAACCTGAAGAAAATTCTGAGTTGATATCTTCTCGTCTCTAAGAAGCAGAATCTCTTCTGGGTTCCCAGGCTATGTTCTAGCCAGCTTGGCATTTAACTTTCAATCCTTTCTGCTGTGGTCCAAATCCACTAATTTCATGCTCATTGAGAGCCAACTACACACCAGGCCCTATGCTGAATGCAGGGCTACCATGGCGAGCAAGGCACAGAGCCTGCCCTTAGGGGATCACAGCCTTTGGGTCTGGACACCGGTCAGGACAAGAAACAGGAAGCTTCTTTAGACTATGCTCATCTGCAAACCACTTCCAACTCATTTGCAAACCACCACCCAGTTGATTCTAACTTATAAAGCAATTTGCCACGTTGTAACCCACATCTGTTGGGGCATACTGGCCCCACAAGGACTCCGTCAGGGAACTCTCTGTACCACGGTTTGCATGATATGGTAAACAGGTATATCGTTCGGGACCTATTGTATGGAACAGAGCACCATCTCCTTGGTCACCTGGGGCATCAGGCAGTCTCTGAGTGGTAGAAGGGCCTGGTGGCAACAGGGATACCTGAACCCGCATGGAGGCTGCAACTCACCTGGTGCTTTTGGAGCTCCTGCACATATCTGGTCATCTCCCCCTCTGTCTGGGTCTGGGCCCCCTTCTGATTCTTTCCTGGAAGAAGAACCAAGGCTCAGAGCAGTGGTGGCGAAGGGAAGCCAGTTAGGGGTCCCACTAGTATCTACCTTTTAGGCTCTCAATTTCACCTCCCATTTAACTTCGGGAAGGAGAGGTGAATGACTCACATTTCTGTGTATGGAGTGTCCCAGTGCAATGGACACCTCCAATGGAACGTGCCTGGGTAGTACGTGACTGGGCCAGGGCTAAAATCCAGGCCAAGGGGAGAGGCATGGAGCTGGGGTTCTGGAAAACTTTCCTGGACGATCTCTTCGCAGAGGGGTGACAGCGGTGGTGCTGCCTCGCGCGCTGCCCCCTCCTCCCCAAACGGTCCCTGACATCTCTCTCCCAAGGCACCCTGCCCACGTCTCAACTTCCTCTTTTTTTTAGGATCACCCAATGCTGTGAACTCAAACATGCCTATGAACATGCCTCTTCTTCCTGCTGGGCATGGATGACAAGCGAGTCATTTTGTCTTCCAACCACCTAAGTCTTTGACGTATAGGATTCGCTAAGCTGTCATAAGGATTAAGTGGGTTAACATGTAAGGTGCTTAGAAGAAATGCATGTAGTTCTCACTAATATGCGTTTGCTTTCCTTATTATTATTACCGTTCTAATCTCTTACCAACATTTGATCTTGTCCTGGGTCTTAAACCTCTCTTGTTCCAAACCTCTGGAGTGACTTTCCAACATACTGCATCTGACATAAACGCTTTGCCCTCAATGCTGCCCCCTGAGAGCTCTGACATTACAAGTTTGAGCCGGTCTCTTGCTCCCCAGTTTCCTTGCTGGGACCCAGACACTGCACTCTTCCCTGTCACCCCCACCCTGACTTCTCTCATGGCAATTTCACAAAGGACGCTCTCTCCCTGCTGTCCCTTCTTTCTGCGAGAGGTGCGCAGCTCACCATCACAGGTCATGGCTGTGCAGACCCAGTTTCCGCAGGCACACACGCAGCGGTTACAGTCCACCTCGGTCTCAGCTCCATCAGCGTACGTTTCGTCCTCCAGGGCACACTCTGGGGACCAGAAATAAGGGGCAACAGTTGAGGGTGAGAGTGGAACAGGACGTCTTGGCCATACTATGTGCACCTTACCCCTTTCCCAGACAAGACCTGCTCATCCCTCAGAGGCCCGTATCAGAAAAAACACCACCATCAAACTGAAGAGTTTTCGACCTGAACCTCAGCATGGACATGACAGGCTGGGGCCCAGTCTAGAATCGGGGAAGGGAATTTTCTTAGCAAGCTCTAGAGAGTTCCACCATCCCCTCTATCGCTCCCCCTCCAAATGCCTCCACTCCCTACAACCCCCTGTGTGTTAGGTTAGGCATACTCTTCTCTGGAGGGTTGAAGGATGGGTTGAGGCACTTGAGGAACTCTTGGAAGCTGAGTTTCCAGTCGGCATTTTCATCAGACAGTTCAATGAGAGCATCAACACAGAGTCCTCTGAAACGAAACACAGGAGAAATGTGTCAGCAGGACCTCAGCTTCACTCCTGAAGAAAGGAATTAAGCATCAGGATCACACAGACCTCGACCTCCACAGGCGCCAAGGGGACTGTTTAAAGAGAAAGTTTCTACACTGACCTCCTACAACCATCACGCATCCCGACTCCTGGAAGCATCCAACCTTTGGTTTATTACATGGGATGTCAGGTCACTCAAGCTGTTCAAACGATATGCCCAAGATGCCTAAAGGTTCCTGGATGGTTTTGTCCACTTTGATTGACAAATATTTCACCACTGCATACCATCCACTAGCAATTGTCTCTCCCCATGCTATAAGTGTCAAGTCAACCCAACTAGAAAAATCAAACAGAAGTGGTAGGAAGAGATGATATGAAATGAATGTGTGATTTGGAAGAATATAAGTTGAAGCAAGTATCACCACTATCACCCTTCTACACAGAGATCTCTCAGACAAGTTTTCTAGAACTCTGGCTCCCTCCTTCTCCACTTGGCCTGATTTGAGTCCTGGATCAATCACTTACAACCCAAATGGCCTTGGGCTAGTTATTCAACCTTCCTACACCTGTTTCCTCATCTGTGAAATGGGAGCATGGAGCCCTCCCTCACTGGGATGTTATGAGGATCAAATGTTGAACCTGTAAGATGTTACCTCATTGCAGGTGATCAAAATAAGAAGGATTTACAGATATTATACTTTAAGGCCACGGGCTATTATTAAGAAAGAATTCTAGAATCTGGACTTCATGCCTGGAAGTCTTTTGAACAAATAGGTGCTTTTCCTATTTTTAATTCTTACCAATATACTGGAAGCACACCAAAAGTTTCTTAGGGGTTAATTTTTATTAATATTTACTCTGGCATAACACCAGAAAAGGAGAGGAGCATGCTCACATGTGTAACAATTAGAGCTCTCTGCATGAAATAGCACTGATTATCTTAAAATCAGAACTAAAGCTATTTTAGACCTATCATTAAAAAGAATATTAAAGTCATTCCTTAAGAAAAGTAACCATTAAAACATCACCCACAATACTCAGAAACAACTTTGGTCGGATGTGATCATTTATTTTAAAATTACAGTCTTCTATTCCTTGCAAGTTCCGGCCAAACACAGTAACTACTTGATCAGATATCAGTGGTGCTCATTGTGTCAGTGCATAATATTCACAGAGAGACCAGGACAGAATCTGTATTTTGCTTTTTGCTTCACACTGACTTTGACACTGGTGGCTTCTTTGCTGGTAGGAAGGGGTTCAAATCCCTTCTCTTATCAAATCTCCCCTCGTGGACCTCTCCCTGACCCCCTCAACTCCACTCACCTAAGTAGCTTGTTGTTCTCCTGGTCTGCATAGGTGGTGATATTGATGGCGGTTTCATTTTGCTCCACGAATTTCAGAAATTCACTGGAGTCCAAGCGAGAGTCACCATTATCAAAGTTCTACAAAGGGGATGAAGAGATCTTTCAAAAACGTTTTGTAAAACCCCAGTTCGATCATTCTTCCGTTCAGCTTGACCCATCTCTGGTTCATCTTTGTCTTGACACAGTCCAACCCTGCTCTGCCCTTCAAGCAAAAAAGGCTCGAAGCCCTGGGGTACCCAGAGAAGGCACCTGAGCCCCAAGATGAGAGTATGAAAGTGTCTGGGCAGAGGCCACTGAGGAGGGCCTTTCAATCGCAGACTGCTCAGGAGGGCAGCCTGAACACAGGCCTGCACTGTCCAAGGAGCCTGGTGTGCTTGTGAGGTCTCTGTGGCCCCATCCCCGACACTGTCCTCCAGACATTCTTGAATTCACTCCACCACACCATGTTCTCAAACCCTAATGATCATGGGACAACAAACTTGTGAATCAGAATCTGTGTTGGAGCCCAGGATGTGTACTTCTAACAAGCTGCTTGGGAACAATGATGCAGGTGACCCTCAGAGCTCACTCTGGGAATCATAGGACCATTTCTTGCTGCTTGATTCCCAGCCTCACTGGCCTGCTCTCAGTGCTTACCTCTCACACTGGTACCCCTAGCTGACCTCATCAGTGAGAAGTCAAAGGCGAAGACCCTTGCATGGTATGTGCATCGATAACCTGCCAGTGGAGGTGGTGCAAGCCCCCTACCCCTCTGCCCTGCGCTGCAGGCCCTGCTCTAAAAGATGCAGCCTGTCCTCATGACCGAGCTCACATCCCATGAACGCAAGGCAAGAGTGTAGTGAGTTCAGCATTGTCCTCCCTTCGGCAAGATGCTGAACTGAGACCTTAGCTTCCTGGGACGGTTCAGGATGCCCAGGCCCTAGCTGCAGGAGGAGGGGCAATTTCAAGGCTCCGATCAAATTCCAAGTTGGATACTGCCGCTCTCCTGAACAGTTCTAGCAGAAAAAAAATTTTTTTTTCAAAATTCTTTCCCTAGGCTGCCTCATACTGCTACCCTGGGAAATAATCAGCACCCCCATGTTACTCTCAAGTTGGCTCCCCAGATGGTGGAAGGGATTCTGGAAGAAAAGTCTGTCTAGGTTTCCAGGTAGAAGGGAAAGATACTGCTACTGACTTGCCTTGTATGACTGTCACGTGTCATGTGTATTCCACTTGAAGGTTGTAAATCCTTCCGTGGTATGTATGACAGGTATGTATAAAACAACTCTGTAGGCCCTTGCTTAATACCTATTTGTCATTCTCACCCTAATTCCTAGGAAAAGGTCTCAGATGTTCTCTCATCACTATACTTTTACCCTGGCTCCAATTTAAGCCACCAGGAATGCAGGGTGTGTGTGTGTGTGCCACGGTCATAAAAGGTTCTTTCTACCTGGTCTTCCCCTCTTCACTCTGCTATGCTTTTGTCTAAAAATTGTGACTGAATCACCAGTTGAGATGGGAGTCTGATTCTGGTCTTATCCAAATTCCAATTAGATTTGTTCTGCAACTAATTGTGATGTAAGGAATGCCAACTGGGCTGGAGGGCAATTCACTGGTTCAGAAACAGTCTCTGTGAGATACAGATCTCTCAGCAACAGGCAGCTGTCTGCCTCGTGGGAGGAAGCCTCCCTTTGAAGATTGCACCATATGGTTCTTTGATAAACATCCAACAGTAGATAGTGACAGCCCTGTTCTCTCAGAGGACACTGGGAAGAGCAAGCTTAGTGTTTGTCAGTCATGAAATGAGCAAGCTTGCTTGGTTAGCATGAGCATGCCCTAGAGAAAACCTACGTTCTCAAGGGGCCTTGCAGTTTTTAGATGGGAGCCTGTTAGAGAAAGTTACTGCCAGAGGAGGTGGAGATGTGTGAAGCGGGGTGTGGGGCCCTGGTCCTTGAGAATCAAATTAATAGCAGCTGCCAGTGATGCCCAAAGCAGGCTGCCCTCAAGGGGCCACCATGAACAGCTACAAGGTCCCAAGAGGTCTCCTGGAAAGAATGCCCTCGGCCCCATGGCTCCTGTGCTATAATGACCATGGCAAAGTCACTGTTCACGACAGACCCAACAGGTGTTGTTCACTTGGCTTTCGAAAAATCATTTAAGTTACTTTCTGCTCCTGCCCGACTCTCCTGGCTCAGCAAAACATGTTTTTCTATAGACAAGGAACCATGCCTGCCTCCAGGGCTCCCTAAGGTGGGAGTGGTTGAGACAGAGGACAGAGTGAGGGGGCTGTGCTTTCTCTTCTCAAACACTTGGAATCCAGACAGACTTACTTCCTGCCACACAGAGAAACTTCTACCTAAAGACAATAACACAAATGAAGTGCTAAATGACCAATAGACTATTTCAATCCCAACCCAATATTTCTCCATCTGTTGGGGTCCATGATGTCAGTTAAAAAAGAGGAACCTGCAGACTCAGCTGGTGTTGACCACATTTAGTGGCCACAGAGCTGCCAAGAGACCCCTCATGTGTGGAGGCTGCTCCTGAGTCTGAGCTGGTCAGGCCTGGGACACCCCCTGGAGGCACGGGTGGGCGTCTGGGGATGAGCCCCTGAGGGCAACTACCCAGAGATGTGTGTCTGTACGTGATGGGGGCTTTTGCGGCTACGCGGGAATGTGGGCGCCAGAACACATGTGTCTGTGTGTAGGATGTCTCTGTGTGGTACGCTCATCCCTCTATATGGGGGGTGTGTGTGTCTGTGTTTCTGTGTGTGGTATGTTTATCTGAGTGTGATGTATTGATACATGTGTGTGTCCACGTTCTTATCAATCAGCTGGAAGAGTGCCTTAACTGCTTCTTCTAACAACGGTCTCAATCCCTCTGAAAGATCTCCATGTCATGGCAACGCTACCCATTACTAAACACGATTTCCTCCCTTGTTTTCTTTTTTGAAAGCAGCATCTCTCCTCCCTCCAACTGGAACAATCTGTCTCTTCAACTGAACATGATGGGAACAGCAATATCCAGGTTCATGAAGAATTCTGGACCCATGAAATACCAGTCCATTTACTCTCCTCAGATGAAGAGAAACTCTGCAGGCCACGGATGGTCAAGTTCAAGACAGAGAAAAGCCAAACCAGGTGCGAAAGAGGCTGAAGTGGCCTGGGTCTGGGTATCAGCAGCCAGCCCTACAAGGTGTCCTAGGTAGGAGGGCGATAGAGCCTGGCCACATTTCTCACGGGCAGGCTCTCCAAGACCTCTGTGGCTTTGGCTGCCCAAAGGGAGCAGCCCACGTGTGTTAGATCCCAAAGGCTTGACTCCTGGACCCCCCCTGATGAGGCTGGTCCGGCGGCATTGCCACGGCTCCACGGAATGATCTGTGAGGAAACTCAGGGACTCTACACAGGTTTGCATTTTCTTGGGGTCCGGGAAGATGTGATCAGGCAACGGGAGAGGAAGTCTCCCTTTCTCTGGGCTGAAAGGTCTTTGAATCCAACTCTGGATTACCTTAAAGTATTTGTCTAGGATCTCACTGTAGTTGCTGCCCTTAGAGAACCAGCCATCTGGAACGATCTCCGCTTCCAGCCACTGGATGATGCGACGACGGAGCTCATCACGGTTGGACTGATAGCAAACAACTGCAGGAGGGGGGAGGGGGGTCAGCGGAGTGGTGAGGATCCCAGTGTCACCAGCACCCCTACACGGGGGGCTCAGTGCCCAGGGATCCGCTGTGTCACCTCGCTGAATGGTCACAGCAATCCAAGGAAACAGAATTATCACACAGAGGAGTCAATGCAGGGCAGGCACTGGAAAGTATCTACCCCAGGATTCAAGCTCACGTCTCTCAAAAATTTGTAACGATTGAGAATGCCGAAACAGAGATTACGTGGCTTAGGTGAGAAAAAAAAAGGACATTTTCATGAACTTTAGGAAGCTGAGGGGAAAAAAAAAAATCAATCAATCAATCAAGCAATCAACAGAATAGCTCTCTTGGCTCAAAAATGAGCTAAAATAATACATAAATAAGTGAGAACATTATAATTCTTGACGCCACAGGATTTCTGATTCTTTCCATACAGCTTTCCCCTCTCTCCCACTTAAAAACGTCTCCCACTTAACCTTTTATCCTTTATGATACACAACAGAAAATGAGGTCAAGGAGGGGCACACTGAAGCTCTGCTCTGGACAGCTGTTAGTTGTAAGCCACAGGGCAACAACAGGTTGGGCTGAAAGTCCAGCGGATAGCGAAGCAGAGAAGGGAAAGCCTTGCAAAAGGCAAGTCCTGGAAGGCAACATACGTTGGGATGTGAAAAGGGCGCTGAAGCAGGGAAATGAAACTGTGGGCACTTTTCCCCCCTCTGCCACTTCCAAGCTGTGTGACTCAGGGAAATTCACTTAACCTCTCTGAGCCTCAATTTCCTCATCTATAAGGCGATTATAGTAAGAGCTACTTCACAAGACCATCGTGAGGATCTAAGGAAAACTGTATGCTAAAGGAGTCTGTAACTATCAATCATGACAAAATTTTAATCTGTATTCACAGAAAATCATGGAAGGAGTCTTACTGACATTTCCAATCATTCCCTTTCAAAAAGAGTTGTGCCTTCTGATTCTGCTTGTCCTGTGACACCCGCAGGTCTCAGACAGTGTTGAAGGAGGGACCCTGAGGCTTTCCCGTCCTTGCAGTTCAATCATTACTCAGCAAAAATGGAAAACACAGCCAACATTCTGACCCAACCAGCTGCTTCCAATGGCAAGCACAAAAAATGCAGTTTTGCAGCTTTTCTGGGCCGTGCTGAGGAGCGACCAGTTCTGGGTCACAAGTTCTGACACACTGAAGATCTCGTGAGCTTTGGCAGGGATTGTGGAACGTGGAATTTCTGTCATGAAAAGAATTTCCTCCTAAGATTCGCACTGTAGGAAAAACAGGCACTCAACTCACCAGGGCTGGCAGATGGACGTACAGATTTCTTCTCTGCAAGACAGAAAAAGAAAAATGCATAATGCAACGCAAAGAAAAAAGAAATTTCTCTGTATTGCTATGATTAAAACTGCCCACATGAAGGGGACCGCTGATCATCTTTTCATCATCTTGTCTTGCGTCCTTGTATCCTTCCCTTTCAGGTCCCAAGTATGGGGCTCTCTTCTTTTCTGATTTGTTCAACATTTTGAGGGCACTGAGGTGTCCTCCTGATCTCACACCTCCTGTGTTAGCTTGAGGGGTAGGGGGCTGCTGGGACTTTGAGAACTCACACGGAATCATTACAGACAAGGAAATGAAGTAAAGACCAACACGTGGGAAACGGCTTCTTGTTTCTCCAAGGAAGTTCAAGGCTGGCCAGGAGGCTGATGCCTAATTAGAAACAAGCTTGGGACCCCCTCCCTCTTACCCTAACAGTAATGGTGTGAGTGTGAATTAGAGGAAATATAATATTATCAGGGCTGAGAGGTGCCCACTTTTAAAAAGCACAGGATATGTGAAACTTACTTGCTTGCTAAAAAGACAGAGAATCCATTTAAATACTACTGTGTTATGGACTGCGGATGCGGCTCCCTATTCACTCCCCATCTCCAGACAGCGCTGGAGGCCGCCTTGGGAATCTGACGCAGGAAGCACAGGGTAGAGGCTGGGTGACCCAGGGCAAACCCTGCAGGCTCGTGAGCACCAAGGGGGTGCCTCTCCGAGCAACTGGGTGGTTTCCACAGCTTTGGGCGCTGTGCTCAGGGTGGCAAGGACTCCAGGGAGCCAGGCCACACTGCTCCACTCCCTGGCTCCCAGCTGGGGCTGCGATGTGGTGACGGGAGCACTCTTTACCTTTGCAGTGTCCATCATAATCCACCTGGATTTTGGATCCCGTGAGACAGGCATCTCTGTGCAGCTCACAGTGGTTGAGGTAGGTCTTGCCGTTGCTACCACACACAGGCCTCTTGTGAGGTTTGCATTGCTGAAACAGACCACGGAGGATGTCGGCGCAGTTAAGGCTGCGTGTGTGTGTGTGTGCACATCCACACACACCCACGGAGCCATCTTGTGAGGGGAGTCCCCACCAGCAGAGAGGACCTCTATCCTGCCAGGACCCAGGGCGCCTCGGCTCTGGCATCAGGGACCCTACCCCGTTCAGTGTTGGAGGGACCACATCACCCTGCAGCCCCTCATGGTGCTCTGGGCTGATCCCTGCCCGGGTCATCTCTTCTATTCAGCGAAAAGAAATAAACCCCCTACCCCAACCCTGTGAGATTAGCAGGAAGGGCATGTTATTAGAAGTCAGGAATCTGGATTATCTGTCACTTTATCACTTTGTAGAAAGTCACTCCCTATCTCTGGATGGTCTAAGATCCCTTAAAATTTCAACATTCTATGATACAAAGCAGCCAGAGCTGAGAGCTGGGGATGTGGAGAGATTGGAAGGCAGGCAAACACACAGCCTTCCACCCCCGTCATCCCAGTTCCTCAGTTATTCCCAGGTCTAGCTATAAGAATCTTTGCTCTCTGGCTTTGTTTAGTATTTTGTTTTTCTCCTAATCTCACAACAGTTGTTGTGAGGCATGGGGTGGGGGTGCCTGGGTCTTTGTGAAGTACTACAAAGGATCATTCTGGACTGGGAAATGGACGAACGTTCACTTGGCAACTCGAATCTACTTTGGCTACTTAAAGTGCCATGGTGACAGGCAAGCTCAGTTTCTTTAGACTTCTGTGGTTTTTGAAAGGGGTAAGGGGGAAGCAAGTTCTGCTCAGATCTAATAAAGGTACCAAAGCAAAAAGAGAGTAGCTGCGGTAAAAGAACACAGAACCCTGGAACTGGAAAGTAGCCCAACCTTTCCAATTTATAGATCAGAAAACCAAAGCCCAGAAAGACAAACTTCACTTAACCAATACTTATCATTGGGTTCTTACCACGTGCTGGACCCTATGCAAAGCCAAACATGGTCTGTTTTTATGGCAACAAGTGGCAACTAATTTGTTTAAAATCACACAATGATATGTGGCCGAGCTGAGGCTAGATGCCAGGTTTCTGTACACTGAATGGTCACACGGTAGCAGGGTACACGACTAGTGAGGACCTCCCAGAGTCCCCAGCAGATCTGGTTTGCAGGTTTCTGAGTTGAGGGACTTCCTTTCTGGGACAATGGGTCAGGATCCTTCACCTGGGGACTAAGGCGAGTGTATTCACTTGTAGGATTACAGATGAATTTCCAGTCTTGGGTTCGTTTGACAGAAAGGGGAAAAAAGGGCACACATCCAGGCTATTTATGTTTGCCAAGAGCGAGAATCCTGCCTACAAAAGAAGTATTTCTCAAAAGGTCATTTTGTTTTTTAAATTTCATTAAAAACAAAACCAAACCTGAAAAATCTGCATTCTACCTAGTATTTAAAAATGTGCGTATCCTTGGACCTGGCATGCCCCAGTGTGACTCAATCCTACAGAAATTAAGCCAGCAGCATGTAATAACATTTGCACAAAGATGTCATTGTTTGTAGTGGTAAACAACCCATGAAACAACCTAAATGTCCATCTATGAGAAAATGATTACATAAATCTGGTTCTTGTATATCACTAAATATTATTGCACTATTAAAAAATGAGTCATAACTATATGTGCTGATCTAGAGGGTTGTTGTTATATATTAATGAGTACAAGATGCAAGTTGCATATATCTGTATCTGTCTATATTATGATCCCATTTTTGTATAAAATAGGGAGAAACCCTATATGTTTATAGTTGCATGTGGAACAAATATACACCAAACTGTTAACACTGGTTGTTTCAGACTAATGGGATTTGAGGGTTATGGGGAAGATTATTAATTATGTTTGCATAAATGTCTGTACTACTTGACTCATACAAAGCAATTGTTAATTTTGTAATTTAAAAATCTTATAAAGCTAAACCTTTTTTAAAAGGAAAACTATCCCTACATTCACAAATGATTTTTAACCCCTGAGATAAAAATTTCACTTCTTTCAGACAGACAAGGCATGTTTTTATAAAAAGAACAAGATCATCGGCACTGCTCTGCAGACTGGCAGCTCCAGCGAGGTAACCACACTGGCCTTGGCCACTGTTCTCTGGCTCCCGCCCTCAGGACTTACCTCGATGCAGAGGCAGGTGGGCTCTCCCTTCTCTGTGACTGCACATTCTCGGCCAGCTCCACAAAACACATTGGCACAGATCTTGGATTTGCTCCTTGGTTCCTCCTAAAACATAAAATCATCAAGGAAACCCTGTCACTGAAATGAGCCCATCTCCGGATGGGCCACTGGTGGTGATTATCTCTCAGGCTCGGGCTGTGGTCTAGAGTTGAGGCTTCAGGTGCTGAAGGGTCCTAAACAGCCAGACGTTCTCCCCAGCAGCCAGATTTCCTGAGCCCTCTTCCTGACTGGCTGGGCAGGCAGTCACCACGGCCTCCAGGCTCCCGCCCGCTGGGGTAGCATTGGCCGTGGAAGAACCCACAAAGAGGGCAGAGGCTGGGATGGGGTCATGGGGCTGGCTACAGCAAAGGTGGGGGATGGAACCTAAGATTCCATCCTTTAGGCCATGTCTGCTGTGTCGTGCAGAGAACTCACACCCACAAAGCTTGTAACTGTAAAATTCTTATAGTTGGTAAGTGTTTTATACCCAAAAATAGGTCAAAGAGAGCAATAAACAAAGTGGATGTTGAGAGCTGAGAAGCTGTGCCCAACCTAGCTGGTCTGCTGCCACCAGGAGGCTGCTCTGCAAACTCCAGGTTATTTTCTCTCTCAGCCCACTTGCTGGTCATGCAGGGCTCCCATTGGTCTAGAAACCGTTGCCATGCTCACATTTCATTGGTTCACAGGCTGTTGCTAAACTCATTCTTTTTTGGATGTTGCTAAGGAGAATTCAATAAAGCTGGCAGGGAGCAAAGAAAAGAGGAAGTAATTCCGAGCTGACTGGGGATACTGGAGAGCTGTTGTTTCCTAAACCAGGAGTGGAGATAAAATCGAGTATATTCTCCAGGCAGGGCCTTGTTGGAAACTGCCTGGGAATGGCAAGCAGCTCTAAAAGTGAAGAGGAAAAGGTTATTTATTGCTGACCAGTGTAAAAAAAAAAAAAACTCAGATAAGACCACCTTCTCCTCTCCACCTTCATGAAACAACATGCTGAGGGCTACAGACAAACATACACCCCCAGTGAGTGTGTCACATGTGTAAAAGACACACTAGTGCAAGATGCTCAGACACATGCCTACACTCAAAGACACACCAGCCGACAGTCCCACAAGCCTGTACCACTCACTAGCTGTACGTCCGTATTGAGTCATTTTAATTCTCTGAGCCTTGGTTTCTTCACCTGTAACATAGGGGTAAATACCTGCCCTCCTTTGTGAAGATGAAATGAGATAATATATTTGGAATTGCATCATAAACTGTGAAGCAAGCTGCCTGTTAAGTATTATTCATGTTAATGCTTATAAAGCTTCCTGCAGAATAACCTGCGGCATTTACAGAGCCTCTTTTTACCTTATGTTTGTTTTTAGTGAATATTAAAAATAAAAGCTTTTACTGATAGGTTGAATTCAACCCAAGTCATTTTTCAGGAATAATTATCAAAAATTCATTTGAAGAAACCGATACTCTTCCTTAAAATATAATGACTAATATTTGAATAGTACTATTAAAATTTACAGCGTTTTCATACACACAATTTCATCTTACTGTGGACAACCCTGCAAAAACACACGTATTATTAGTCACATTTTATAGATGAGGAAACTGAAGACGGGAAGGTCAAGTAACTTGCCCAAGGTCCCACCGCTAAAAATGAGAAGCTACGATTCCAACCTAGATCTTCAGACAATAGATGACTAAGCTCCCATTTATAAATGCCTGGCAGCCGGCTAAGTGATTTTCATTATATACCATCTTATTTAAGCTCTACACCACCATAAGCCAGACACCATAACTAAACCCATTTTACAGATAAGCGAACTGAGCCTTAAGAGGCTAAATACATAGAAAGTGGCAGAGCCAGGATTCTGCCCGACCAAGGGGAAAACTACCCTTTTATATTTGATTTATTTGCATATCATCTAGAAGACTGAAGGCTAAGGAAGTTATGATGGGGACTCGATTTGTGTAATGAGCAAATGTCGGGAGAACGTGCTCACGAGTATGACAGAGTTAGCTCTGACTTCCAACTTCCACCTCTGCTCCTTATTTGCCATGGTTGTGGGCAAGGTACTCTCTTTGCACCTCAGTTTCTAGGGTGTAAAAGGTGAACTCTAATCCCTATGAGGACCGTGGGAGGGTTCTATGAGATGTGCTACATGCAGCAGAGTACCTGCCGCACAACAGAAACTGGCAATTATTACGGTGGGCAACTGATTTTCAGACAATTTTCCCACTGAGAGGCAGTCAAGATCACCTTGGGCTGTCAAGTCCCCACCCATCCTTCTCTACCCTGAATGATAATACTGAGAGCAGCACCGACTGCATGGAAAAAACCAAGGGCCTGACGACCCTGTTATCCGGTTTGAAGACCACAGAGAAACGCTGGTTACACAAGCATTCCCCTTTGCAGGTGGCACATCTGTCAATAGGTGGCAATCTCTCTCTTTGTCTCACGGAGCTCAGAGCCGCAGTGCAGAAGCGCCGCTTTGGCTTCAGCAGCTCCTCCCAGCTGTCCTCCCACCGAGATGTGGTGAAGGGGGAGGGAGAACAGGCGGGTGCCCCGCGGGCATCAGGACACCAAGAAACAGGGATTTGCTGACTTGGGGAGAAACGTCTAACCTGAAGCCCTCATAGCACCCCAGCTCCCCAATTCTGCCCATTCACAGGCATGCTACAATGTAGAAATCAGTAAAGAAGAAAATTTCTGTGTCATTGAAAGCCCTTCTCCAAGCCCTGTCTTCTCTGGGAGCAGGGATGGCAGGAGCATCCCTGAGGCTCCTGAAAAGTTCCTTAGGGTGGTAGGTGGTCTTCCCCACCTGCTGAGTGACTGATTTTGAGTGGGGGAGAACGTGCTGAGGGGGGATAAACACAGCATGGTCACATGCATGGCACAGGACAATGGCTGCGGGGGTGTGAGTGGAGGAAGAGAGAGGAGGTGGGGTCATAGGTGGCAGGGGGCAGGTCTTGCCAGGTAATCCAAGGGGCTCTCCATGAATCTGATGCACAATGAGGATCCTGGGATGTTTAGGATGGGGCAGGTGACATGATGAAGGTGATGCTTTCCTATATTTTGTCTGGTCCCCTCCAGCTTGCAAATACCAACTCTCAGTGCAGGGCAGCCTTGACAGAGGCTGGAGGCAGAAAAACCTGCCAGCCATAAGGCAGCAGTCTTGTGGGGGGTGACCAGGGCCTAGAGCTTGTATTCATCAGAGCACCTATAACTGAGTGAGGCTCTTCACAGATCTCTTGGTCCTCACGACATCTGTGAAGGTTTCCACATTTTTAGTTCCATGTAACAGATAGGGAGGAATTTAAGATTCAGAAAAGCTCTGTGATGTGCAGAGGTCACAACTAGCAAGAGCTGAGTCAGAACTGGAACACAGGTCAGCCTGACCCTGGAGCCTCAGGAATCCCTTACGGGGAACAGTTAAAGGAATGAGCTGTGGGAGAGGGTATTGCTACAAGGGCTGGCACAGGCAGAGGTCACAGGCACAATGCAATTCTCACAATCAAAATAGAATTGTTTGCTTTACCATCATAACAATGTTAGGAATTAGGTCCCAAAGCTGTATGAGAATTTCATCTACGTAGAGATAACCACACTGGCATGTGAATGTTCTCTGGGAGGGTGAGGTCTCAGGTATGTGAACCCGTTAAGAATGAACACACCTTTGAGAGGATGATTGAGTGGGGAGAGAGAGTGTGTTCTGGAAGTGTGGACACCATGATATGTTGAGAGAAATCAACAAAATACTTGCTCCCTATGGAGAAACATCAAGTTTCTAGCTTTATCCTTCTGTATCATCTCCCTGACTTGCTTTTATGCTGTTTTCATTGTGTGTTGCAAGTCAGGTTCTGGAGGTTTGGTCTCACGTTAACCTGCACAATGCAAGTTCCCCTTGGTAAAAGATGACCGAGAACACTGCTGACCTTTACCAGGGAAAAACGTCCTTTCTGAGTCACCGCATTATAAAGCCATTGCGTTGACGATGATACTTTTTATTTGTACAGCAATTTTGACTAGTCTGTAATTTTTACTATTACTTTTATTTTCAAAACCTTTTAGGATAGGCAGGCAGGGGTTACCTCTAAGGCCCCTCCAGATGTAACATCCTGTGATAAAGAAGAAACGGAGGCTCACAGCTGTACTGACTGATCCAAGACCTCACGAGTACAGAGCTGGGTCCTGGCCCAAGGTCTCCAGACTTTAATTCCAGCCCTCTTCCCAGTAAACCACTTTGCCTCTTTATAAATCAAAGCTAGAAAAGGTGTTGTCTTGGATCCAATGTCTAAAAAAAAAACAAACAGAAATTATTTTTGCACTTGAAAAAGATCCTTTGCAAGTAAAAGGAAAACCAAGGTATTTGCAAAACCACTAGTAGAGGTGATAGTGTGTCTGAGTCTCTGGGCCGACCAGCATTAAGCCTGAACATAAAATATGCTTTGAATGTTTAAAAAAAAGTCTTCTGAAGTAAAACAGTTTCTGGAAGAACAGTGTGCTTTGGCAGGGGAGGAAGCTTATACGCAAAGCCATAAAACTGTCAGCTTAATATACCATCATTTCACTAATATGAACTGGGTCGGTCCCCTCCATCCCTTCCCTCCTTCCCAACTTTCTTTTCAGAAAAAAACAAAAAACTGCCCCACATATGCCAAGGTGGAATTTTGGCTCCCCTTGCCACTATTCTGTGACAGAGCAGCTTTGTTGACATGAGAAAGGCTCTCCTTGCTTTGCCAGAATTAGTCATGGAAACTTCACAGGAACCCCAGGGCCCCGCAGATATGCAGAGCACCAGAGTTGGGGACAAAGGAATTCACAGAACTGGGGAGAGCAGGAGATCTGGGTGGGGCGCAGGGTGGGATGGCCGTTCTGGAATGGAACCCAGTAGCACAGGCCTGAGCAAGCCAGGAAGAAAGCAAGGCCACTTCAGGACCTTGAAATCTGGCTGGAGCATCACGTGACCTTGCTCAGTCCTCTCTGATTCTTTTTTGCCGAAGACTGTGTTGCTGCATTCTACATATTCTAGGAAAGAGGAGGGAGAAATGATTTCTGGCAGTTGCTCTCATGGCAGCAGGCACTGTGTTTGCAGAGACAGTGTCCCTCCCTCGTGTGTCCTCACAACCAATCCCTCATCTCAAGGTTTAGGCACCAGGGCCAGACCCAGGTTTTGTGGGGTCTGAAGCTTAAACAATTAGAGAGGCCCTCCTTAAGAAAAAGAATACACACCTATGACTGCAAAACTGGCCCAGGGCTTTGGAAGGGGGCCTTACAAGCAAAAGGACCGAAACTGAGGCTTAATTAGCTTCTCAGTCAATCTGACTCACCACCTACCCTATACTTTCTTTATAAACAAGAAGGCTTTGAGGCCTTTCGTCTATTAGTCAGAGCCCTGTTTAATATTTTACGCACATACAGTTTATCTCAAGCAGACTAAGTGCCTGCACATTTTGGCTCCCCACAGACTCACCACATTGTCTTGCCAGAGAAAATGCTCAATAAACCTTTTTTACATTAAATGTCATTTGGGATTCTTCAGGTTGGTGTCAGTGTCAGTAGTGAGTGACAATGCACTCAGGATGTCTGGGGGAAGGCATAGCTAAGCTTTATGATATCAAAGTAAGGGCATCACCCCAAGAGGATTAGCCTTAAGATTAAAAAAAAAAACCCTCTATTATGGATCTGTCATTCAAGAATTATCTAATTTTTCATGGTATTAATTTCTATGTTCAGCCTCTGTCATAGCTTATGGGAGAGCACACGTTCTACTCATTATGTGATAACGTATTGTGTGCCTGGAGATGACTACTTTCAAATTTCAAATGGGACAAGCCTGTTTACCTTAACCATGGTCTTTATTATTTTACAGATCCTGTCACATTCTCTTAAGTGTTGACCCTGCCAGACAAGGATCTGCACTCTCACCCTCATAAGGAAGTCCTTTCACCTTCCCTGCTGCTCACCTGCCATCTCTGGAATGCCACCCCCCTCCTTATGCTGTGTCTTTCTTGCGGTGGCCCAGACACAGCATGGCAGCCTGGATGCTTGGTTTCTGCACAATGGTGAGTTCGGTTTTCTGTAATGGTCCCGTCCAGTCACAGCATAAGTACACAGCAGCATGTAGTAAGCACTTACAGAGTCAGCAATGTGTCAAGCCCTTTCACATGGCCTGAAAATAACCTCACACGGGCTGTGAGCTTGGACGACTCATCCCTGTGGGCAGCGAGGAGGCTGTGACTCTGGGCTGTGCTGTTGACTGGGGTGAGAGTCAACCCAGGGGGCACTTCTGCTCTCATGCCTTCAGGGTCATGATCCACAGAGATGAGCCGGGGTCTCCCAAGGCAGGCACACCCGGGACTCCACTCTGACAGATGGGGCTACTGGGCTCCCCACCACCAGTCAGCAGTCCTCAGAGTGACCCCTGGGAATTCCCAAGATAGCGTGTCTGTCTTAAAGAGTGCTTTCTTTACGTCCCGTCACTTCACAATTTCACCCTTCAGTTTCTTCAGAACCCGGAATGGAAACTTTTAGGCCAGACCACCCTCCACCCCAAATTAGTCTGTTAGCCTTGAGCGTGGTATTCATCTTCTGTTTTCCAACCATCTGCCGGAGACTTGTCCACTTTAAAGGACAAAGCAGAGGGTATGGCTAGTCCTCTAGCCTTCTTCAGTGAAGGCCAAGGTAAGGAGTTTAACCCCATCAGACAGCATATCTGATAATGCTGTGACAACAAACAAGGAGAACAGCCTGTGACGAGCATGGTGCAAGTCCCATGGCGTATACTCTAACAGAGCACAGGATGTGGCCTCCTGCCTGTCAGGAGTTTCTAACCTATTCCAGGAGATGAAACAAAAACACACAGACGAGTGCAGTCCTGAAGTAGATGGGGCTGACCCTAGGAGATGGGTTTCATGGACGAGATGGGACTTGAGCTGAGCCCTGAAGAATGGTAGGATCTGGACAGAAAACCCGTACGTTTTTCAGCAGGAGGGTTTTAAGAACAGCTGGGTGGTAGTATATGGGAAGAAATAGGTAAGGAGGAATTGGGGGCACAAGGAAACCAGCTAGAAAGAGTCTGGGGTGATGGGTCTCATGGAAGGTACTGACATGGATTCAGAGAAAGGAAGGAATCTAAGAGAAATCTCTAAAGAACAAGGGGATCCAGCAACATACCAGACCGAGGGCAGGAAGGAGAAAATCCAGGTTGCTGCCAAGATCGTTGGCTTTGAGGGCCTGGAAGGCTGCTGGTGTGTCTGTCAGAGATGGAGCCCCGGGAAGGGGCTGAATCAAAGAGGAGCAGGCGATGGTGAGTCAGTTACAGGCATTAGTCTCAAGGGACAGTAAAACATCCCACTGACAGATGAACATAAGGGACTGGAGGTGCACATCTGGATATCATCTGTGTAGATGATGAGAACAAATGAGCTCAGGAGGAGAGGGTGGGAATGGAGGGCTGAGGGCAACTGAGAGAAAGGGACAATACAAGCAGAGAGGAACAGGAAGGCAGGTTGCACATGGGGTCCTTGTGCAAATCAGAAAAGGTGTCTTCCCCTCTGGGCAGATGCAACACTGGGCCAGGTCACAGGGCTTGGCAAGCAGAGCGCAGGCTGGATTTCAGCCCCCCCTCACCTCCTTGTGCAGTGAGGAGCCTGCACAGCTGTATGAGGGCTCTGAAGGCAGACCAGCCAAGAAAGGAGAGTAGGCACATTCAGAAAACTGGGAGCAAAACCAGGAAGTCTGGAGAGCTCCCAGAAATGGGTGGTGAATGGCACTGCATGAGAAATACTTTGGCAAACACTGGGAAAAAGTAGCCCCATCCCTCCCCTGCAAAAAACCCCAAAACTTTTAAACCTCTGCTAAAACCTGAATCAGTAATCCAAGCAGCAGACCAGGCAGAGGCAATGAGGTCATATGTAAAGAGAACTGGTGCAAGAGCCTGGAGACATGCCCTGGACATATCTCTGCCTCTAACACACTGTGTGACTTAGGGCAAGGTGCTTGACCTCTCTGGGCTTCAGGTTCCCCGTGTATAAAATGCAAGTGTTGTGGATGATGCCGAAGTCCCTTAACTTGTTAGAATTCTCTTAACTAGTGAGCACAGGAATTTACCATTTCAGATGTTCCTGAATATCACTTTAATCTCCTAAGGAAACTAACCTAAATGCCCAAACTAAAGATACTGGTTATGTATAGACCCTCTTGAGGGTGTTTCGGGGTTTTTGCTGGGCTTTGGTGGGGGAATTGACATTGGCTTTCATAGTCAAAGGATTTTCATAAGCAATGATTCTTCATTCCCTTCTGGATCATGGCAGAGGAAGTCGGGGGAGCAGTAATGGGACCCCAACTGAGTGGCCTGATTCACTCTTCGCTAACTGGTTGGAACCCTCTACTCCCCTAGAATGCCATTAATAACGTTTTTATTTTATTTATGTTTGCCTTGCAAGAAAAAGAGGGAAGAAAAGAAGGGAGAGAATGGCTAAAGGAAATTCACATGAGATTCACAATTCTTCATTCCTGCCAAGAACCTGTCACTGAAGTATGTCTGGGACTGCCAGGACTCACATTTACTCAGCATTCATGCTCTAATTATTTCCACATGTAGTTCAAGGAAAATGGTTGATTAAAAGTTAAAAAAAAACCCCAAAAAACTCGTACACCTAAATCCCAATTCCCTCAACTAAAGAGGGGAGACAGCTCTAGGGCAGCTGTGGGAGAGTTCTGAGAGCCAGTTTTAGAAGTGTCCCCTGCAGTGCTGGCCACATCTGGACCAACATCCCCACACATTCCTTGCACTCCAACCCGAGCAAGCCAACTCTCCACCTCACAGGCTTCCCAAGCCCCGAACTAAATAGAATTCACATTCCTTGGACTTCTGAGTGGAATATAGGATTTATTCCCCCACTTTGGTGGAAGGCAGAAGAGATATGGATACAGGCTAAGAGCTACAAGTTCTCTTCCCCAGCCCTTTTGGCCTGGGCTCTTTTGAATTTAGGTAGTTCCTGATATCACATAACTCTTAAGGAAGGAATCCACTATGGTGGAGAACTTGGGTACTCTCCCTGAACTGAGGAATACCCATCTGTGGTTCCTTTCCATCATCCCAATTTGCACATGGTTCCCCCTAGAACTGAAAGGGAAGCCATCACTCTCCAAGGTGGTTCACATGACCTGGCACCGATGCCAACACTGTCATCTACTTGGCCACATTTAACCAGGTCTTTGGCACGTGGCTCAGTCTTCTTCCTGTCTCCTGGGTGACTTCATTGTTTACTTGGCCTTCTCACCTCCAGGAACCCTCATTTCTCAGGTCCTCTGGCTACAGGCACTTCAGGAGGTGTCTGTGAGTAGAGCAGGTGGCCATAGCAGAATAAAATAAAGGAGATGGGGCCTCCCCAGGTTCTACGTTTTGAAATAACTTGCTACCCTTTGAAAATGTCAACACCATGAGGTATTGTTAGCTGCTTCTTTAACCTTCAGATGGGCAAAGAATGTCCCACAAGACCAGCTAATCACTGTCACTACCTGGGTAGTCTGATTTACCGTCTGGATTGCCCCCAATTCTTCCTGTCCTTCAAGGCTTAGCTCAAGTCACACCACTCCATCCTCAGTGACTTTTCCCTTTTGGTTGGTATGAATTCCTCCTTCCTTCCCTGAACGTTCATTCATCTCTGTATGAACTCCTTTTGATCAATGTTTAAAAATTTTAATTAACTGTGCAGATTTTGTCTTCCCAGCTAAACTATAAGTTCCTAAAGGACAAGGATTATGTTTTAGAGTTCTGTCATAGGTCCTGGCACAGTACCCTGTGACGCTCAGTCAACCTTTGTTGAAAGAGGGACTGAACCCCACTGCCCTAAGGACTTGGAACTGGGGCAGAAAGACAGCCCCCATGTTGGCTCCTCTCTGGGGGCTGCCCCCTTCCAGGACCAGTCTTTGGGGGGAAATAGCCTCAAGACCCCAATCTTTTGCACCAGGCCATACATATTTAGTTTGGAATTTCACTAACTAGAGATTGTCTTAGACCCACAGAAAGACACTGGTGTATGTGTGTGTGTGTGTGTGTGTACTGATGAAGTGGACAGGAGAATGGGGGACGGAAATGGCTTTCAGTCATGCCCTTTGTTCACGATGAATGTAAAACCTAGCTGACATGCTGAGGGAATGAGAATCTGGTGGAGGGAAGGAGGGTGGAAGATGAGGTGATGTGGGAAATGTGAGGTCCCTCAGAGGAAGGCAAAATTGGGTGGGACTTCAAAGTGTAGCGTACGGGCCACCCAAGAGCCGCCCAACAAGGTGGCCTATAAAAGGGAGAAGTGGAGATGAAGAGAAGCACGTGAGGAGAGGCCAAGAGGAATTGTGAAAATGGGCTTATTATCAAGGCAGCTGTTTTGTGTTACCTCTTCTCAGGAACCCTGCCCCGACACTGGCCTATGAGGTAGAAGGAAGGCAAGATGGTCAGTCTCCCTAGACAAGAAGAAGATGCTTCTTGCCTTGCTCTGCCCCTCCTCCAGCCCCAGAATGTCTCTAGCCACTCCCCTCTGGTTCATCTACGAGGCTGTCCTTGCAGTGGGCTGGAGCACACTGAAATGTGAGTTGCCAGGGAAGGGCAAAGACTTAGCTGTGCTCAAGTGATTTATTTCCCCTGGCGCTTGGGTACCTTAAAAGGAATTGTGATGTCCAACCAAGAGCTGAGACCATCTGACAGAATGCAGGGGGCAAGAGGGTGGCGGGAAAGCCAAGAAGGCAGGGTTGACTCGAACAAAATACAACAGAGAGACCCAGAGACCCAGCATAGCAGAGCAGCCCGAGTCGCCTCTTTAAAGACATTGACAAAGCCCTGGGAATCTTTGGGGGCAGGGTAGCTGAAGAGCATCTGCCAAGGTTGCAGCACCCTGGCAATTATTCTCCAACCCAAGGAATGCAGAAGGGGTTAAAACCCAGCAAGAAACTCTGGGCTAAATGAAGTCTCCATATGTGTGGCTCGGTATGGTCCTAGGAGAAATAGACAGATGTAATTAGAAGTTCTCAGATACTGTGTTGCCATGGCAACTGCCAGACAGGGGCGGGGGGGGGGGGGCTGTGGGGGGGAAACCTGGAGTCCCAGGAATACAGTCTTTCAAGGAAATGCCCGAGGCAGGTGGTGATCACCTCCCTCAGGCTCCACAAGCAGGCTCTGTCTCTCTAGCCTACCCACTCCCAGACTCTTGAGGACCCTCCCACCCAGTGTCTCCTCATCCTCACTTCCCACTACCCTGATACACACCCAGAGCACTTCCAAGTGCAAATGAAGGGCTCCAGTCAGATGGCATTCAAAGGAAGTTGATTCTTGGAGGAGAGCTTGTGCAGGTGACTTTGTTCCCTGGACAGTCTCTGGCCCCAGGAGCTTTCTGGATCTGAGTCTGAGAATCAGCGAAAGAAGCTGCAGGCTTAATGGACGCATCACTGTGGAGCCTAGCTCCCCCAGGAGGGGGATGCGGGATGGGTGCTGAGGGCAAGCCAGGGTGTGTGAGCTTGAGCAGGGGAGCATTGGCTCATAGTAGGACAATGATACATTGTATCAGCCAAACTGGGACATTTTTTGAGAGTAAACCGGGAACTTTCAAATAGATGTACTTGGACAACAGGCGTAAACTGTAACAGGCGTAAACTGTGACATACGGTCACCTTAATTATTACGCTGCTGAAGTGGAAAGTGCTTTTTCTCATGTTATAATGTGGGAGTTCTTATCTGGTGTCTATGAGAACCTAGAAGCCCAGCTAGAGATTCTGGGACTCAATTTTCCTAGGGCATAACCTACGAAAGATGAGAAACCCAAAGAAAGTACTATTTGGGGCATGAACTGCCTCTTGCAGCTTTAATCTCCCTGATTCCACTGCCACATGAGGTTATTCATGGGGCCCTGCTGCTGCAAAGCTGGGGAACCTGGGCAGATGAGGCCCTTGCTACTTCAAAATCTTTGTCGTTACAAATCCTTCTAACTCCTTTCCTAAAGAGACAATCATTCATTTCATGCTCTGTTGCCAAAGGGAGATGGTTCTCAATGAATTTACGGCAATCACGTGGTCAGTGGAGTGGGATCATTCCACCGCAGTGAGACCCACTACATCCCCCCCTGAAGAGGGGAGGTATCCAGAGGTGCATTCTTACACATTCCTTTACAACCAAACCAGAAAACAGTGGCTCAGGGATCCTGTGGTCACAAACCCCAGGGAAAGGTCAGCCTCTCCCAGGGAACCAGTAGAAATGAGTGTATTTTGGGGTATAATACAGTCAGCCTAGAAATTATGAGCATGTGGTTCAGCCACAACCTCAGTTACAAAATTGTAGGATGTTGAAAGGGTAAGGCCCACCCAGGGTGCATCCCCTAGTGTTTTCTCAGGGACTCTGGGAATCACAGCCGTCTGGTCAGAGTTCCTGGCAGTTACTTAGCAACCATGGCTGGTGGTAGCCCTCTCCTTTCAACCCTGGTTCGAGGTTGGGAGCCACTGGGGCCAATGTGCCTTATTTACCTGGACCTATACCCCAACAGGTTCTGAAAAATGGGGTGCAAATCTCTGAGCTTAATGTGGAGCTTCCCCAAGATTTCTGGGTGGCAATTACAACCCTTAATCATCAATTAACACCGTTGCTCTCTGCTGGGTGGGAGTGTCAGGAAGTTCCAGCACCCACCGCAGGTCTCCTGGGTTTTAATAGTCCAGTTTAGAGGAATGTTAATCTTTCTGGAACAAATTAAGAATTACATAAAATCAATCCTTTTGAAAAAGCTACACTCCAAACACAATTTAATCTGCACTACCTTATCACTGTCCAAAGTGGAATTGGACAAAACCTATTTTGGAGAAAGTCAGCAAAACATGGCACAATCAAGCAACAAAATACCAAACATCATGCTAGATGCCAGGGACTCAAGGAACAGTAAAGCATAGTCATGTCCCTAAGCTGTTGACAGTTTAGATGAGGAGGTGAGGCATAAATACATGGAATTTTAAATAACAGAACAACACTATAAATAGTGTTAAAATAAGAGCTAAATCAAGACAATGTGTGGCTAAATGCAACGTGTGGTGAAGTGACAATTGTCTACAGCAGTGCTGTCCAACAGAAATATAACAGCAGCCTCATAGATGAGTTAAAATTTTCTAGTCGCCATATTTTAAAAAGTCGAAAGAAATAGATAAAATTATTTTAATTTGTTTTATTTAAGCCAACAGAGCCAAAAGATCACCATTTCAGCATGGAATCAACATTATTAATGAGACATTTTACACTCTTTTTTTTCATACTAAGTCTTTGAGATCCGGCATATATTTTACACTTAACAGCACATCTTAATGGGACTGGCCACATTTCAAGTGCTCAAGAGCCACTGTGGCGAGTGGCTTTTCCTACTGAACAGCACAGCTCTAAACAGTACGTTCTGAGTTCTGACACATTACTGAGAGTTGAATCAAGGAGGAGAGATTAGATAGAAAGGTTAAGACTTTGGGAATGTTTTAGAAGTGATGTGTATAATTGAAGTCAACAGCTATCACCTGGTCACACGGGGAAGGCAACACGCTGGGCTGTGTCTGAGACCCGGAAACTGAAAGAATGCTTAGTCCTCTGAAAACTGACACACGTCATGGGCACTTTAGCCTAATTCTGACTCGGCTTTCAATGCCTGTGGACAAGTCATTTCACCCTTCTGGTCTCCTCTGTAAGGAAGATAAAATGTTTGCCACCTCCTATTTTAGGGTTTTGCATGGTTTATCGCATGAAACAATGATAAGAGGCTAATTAAACTACATATTAAACTACGTATTTTGAGCCTTCTCTTAACTACTTAAATACACTTTTTCTTTCTTTCTTTCTTTTTTTTTTTGCATAGAAGTCCCTGGACGACTTTTGCAATGAGGTGGATATTTCTCAAAACTTTTTTTTTTCATTCTTCTGCTCTACTGATACACTTACTCTGTTGCTGTCAGCTTTCAGTAATCTCTCTCTCTCTCATACACACACACACACACACACACACACACA
The DNA here is from genome assembly GCF_030028045.1 of Hippopotamus amphibius kiboko. NCBI lineage: Eukaryota > Metazoa > Chordata > Mammalia > Artiodactyla > Hippopotamidae > Hippopotamus > Hippopotamus amphibius. Next base: position 51,870,434 of record NC_080195.1, on the reverse strand, counting down.
CACACTCTCTTTTAGTGCCTTAAGATTAAAGTCAATGAAAACATGCACATTCTATTCTTCTTGAGACATTCCTGCCTTGCATTCTTTCTTTGGAGCAGTTGGGAAGTCACAGCTGGGGGGAAGGAGCTGTAATTCCTACGTGTGCTGGCCAATCAGGCACCAGCTGACAGGAGGCCCACCAATGAGACTCTGCCAGGTACCCTGCTCCACTGTAGCAAAACTCCCTATTTTTGCAGAGATTAAAATCCAGTGAGACCCTTAAGCTATATCAACAATGCACAAAGACCTCCTTTTCTGTTCATTTTGTCTTCCCTAAGGACGGCATTAGAAACTCTACCCCAAACCCACTAGCTTAGTAACTACACACAGATTATCATTTGTGGTAAAAACATTCCCAAGTATTATGTGGTGGTATAGTTCTTAAAGCTCTGTTCTCCTTCATTTTTAACTGACTAAACACTAGAGAAATGCCACACATTGAACTGACGCCACTGAAAAGTGAAGCAAGATGCTGCGGGAGTCGGGAACTTGGTCTGCGGGTCAACTGTAGGAGAGTTTAGAGAGTAAGACTGCAGATAAGGGGGGGGGGGTGGTCTGGTCCCTGGGACTCCACTCCCTACAGATCACTGTGCCCCTGGTGGAACCTTCCCCAGGAGAGAAGACTTCTCTGAGATCTAATGTATAAATCCAGAGACATTGTTTTACCCATACTTGGGACATCATGGGTACCATTCAAATGAAACAGAAGAAAGAACAAAAGCAGAAAGGATCCTCGAAAGTAAAGATCTCAGGAAATGGTGAGGTCAGAAGACAAAATGACCAGAGAGGCTTTGGGGCAAAGACTCACCAGTAACAGAATTTAATGCTTTGTTTGACATTCCTTGGGACATTTGCTTACTTTGGTAATGATGCCCAGTTAAATCAGAACTGCTCATCATGGAAAGGAAGAATAAAAATATTTACCATTCAGCTAGTGTCTGTGTAAATTCCAGCATTACCTGGAGCTGAGAGAATCAGAGTCCAGGCTTCAGACTAAGCAAGCCCTGCATTACCACCAAGGTCAGGCAGTGTCGATGCACACGTGCCGTCAGCCACCTTCCCAGGTGCACAATATACTTGCAGAATCTGGCACAGACGTGACTGAAGTAGGCAGTATACTGTGCATTTTCTCACATCTCAGATGAGATATTTGGGTGTGCTGATCAATACATTTGGCCAGTGGATTAATTTCACAAATTACTTACTGAGCACCTACTATATGCTAAGCTCAGTTCTAGGTGCTGGGGATTCATTGGTGAAGGAGAAAGAAGGTCTCTGTCCTGAAGGAGTACATATTTTAAAGGGAAGACAGTGAATAAACACAAATAATAAGATCATTTCAGATTGTGATGAATGTTTAGAAGAACATAGAGAATGCTGGACAGAGAAATCTGGGAGAGAGGGTACCACTTCGATGGAGTGGTGAGGAAATGCTCTCTTGAGCTGAGACCTGAAGGATGAATGGAGGAGTTCAGACAGAGAGAAGAAAAGCGTGAAGGTTCTGAAGCAGGGTGGAATTTGTCATGTTCTTGGAACAGGAGAAAGGCCACTCTGGCTGTGACACAGGGCCCGACAGGGAGAGCCGTGAGAGGTGAGCTGGGAAAAGCAAGCAAGGGCTGGAGCACATAGGGCCCTGTAGGCGCTGGTAAGAAGTTTGTATTTTATTCTTAATGAGATGAGGGCTACTGGAGGGTTTTACATAGAAGAGTGACATGATTATATATGTGCGTTATGAAGATTACTCAGGTTGTTGTGCAGAGAAGTAGATGGAGAAAGCTAGAAGGCTAAGGGGTAGAGCAGCTAGGATGCTACTGCAGTAGTCCAAGTATAAAATAATGTTGGCATGGACTAAGGTGGTGGTGATGGAGACAGAACAGTCAATGGAGAGGTAATATATTCTGACTGCAGAGCCGACAGAATTTGCTGATGGACTGACTGGGTATGGATGGGGAAAGTGAAAAATCAAAAAGAAGCTTCCTGGATACTTCGAGCTGATAACAAAAAAAAACCCCAGCCAGTTCTAGGTAGGTATAGACATGGCCATGCCAATGATCCAGTCTAGAATCAGGCTCAGAAGAATCTTCTGTTGGACTGGCCCTGGGATCCAGATGAGTTCCATGCCTTCCTCGTGAAACTGAGTTATAGTTTAGGAAGTGTGTTCAGCAAGCTCACTACACCTGGGGTCAGATGTCAACAGACTCTGCTTATGGAAATCTGTCTAGAAATGACCCATATTTCCAAACTTCCACTAGTCTTTAAATAGTTGTGGTATTTTTTGAAATGGTTTTCTGGGGTGAAATGTCTGGAAAACATTGCTTACTGTACTTGCTATTAGAGAGGAAAATAAATAATGCACACGAACATTATAAGGCTCTGAAGTCTTGCAACAGAAAAAACCATGTAACCTAGCACATATACTTACATCGCTCAGTACTCAGTTTGAGAAATATGGGTTTAGGCTCTGTATGTTTCTCCTTGTAGTTCTACTCTCTCCTGGAATTCAAGCACCAAGAGGAATAGCAGCTACTATTTACTGGAGCACTTACCTTATGTAAGGTACTTTATAGATCGTTATCTCCCCCGCTACACACACGACAAACAGGCGCCATTTTAATTTACAGCTTGTGCATTACCATTCGCTGTCCTGAGTTTTGCTTACAGACCGTGCATTCATTTAGCAAAAACAGTCACCTTTCTTTTCTGGTCATATGAATCCATGGTGTCCATTCACAGTATTTCCTCACAAAGCATTTAAGATAAAGACCAGACAGTCTTCACTTTAACCACCCTTTTCATGTACTTACCCAACTACAGCTAACAGTGAGCTTCCCACACACACCACTGCCTCCCTCCTCTTCCTATAGTCTTCCCCATCACTATTTTCCTTTTTCCTATTTACTCCACCCATTTCTAAACAAGAAACTGCTTTAGGACAGTTGCCATGCTTCGAACACCCTTGGCCTTAGAATCCTCTGTCTCTCCCTCAAAGAGAATGTCATGACTTTCCAAGTATGGCTGTTGTCACATCTAAATCCACAGACTGGTAATGCAGAGCCCATAATAGTCCTCAACTGCCTGGGAGACACACACACCCCCACACACCCACACACACACCCCCACACTAGCTTTACCAACCTGGGCAGAGAGAAGACTTTCCTGGAGTTAAACAACAGATCACTGGGGAAGGAGGAGGTCTTTGCACTCCAGGCCACTGTAACGTGAGTAGTTATGGTCACTAAGTGACAATGCCATTTACACTGGGCCAAATAATGATAGCATTACTTAGAAAAAGAACCCAATCACCAACTGAAATATAGCCCTTGGGGAGGAACCCAGCTTGCTCGCTAATCCACACAGCTATTCGATGAAGCAACTTAAGCAGGAAATGAAGAGCCTTCTGTTTGATCAAACGTGTAAAGGGAATTTAGAGGGAAGATGCAATTAGCTAAGCTGTCAAATGACCAACACAGCGGGGTTAACAATCCTCAAACATTGGTTGTTCTTACAAGATTTCATATCACCTTCATGGTTTCTCTATTTTTATGTAAAAAAACAAGAATGCCTGGAGAGGGCATATAACAAACAACAAAATATAGTTTCATATTATCATCCAGGTTATACTATACATGTTCTTCCATATAAAATAAAGAACAACCAGTTGTATTTCTCGGAGAGAAAACTATTAACTTTTTAAATGTCCTTTAAACAATATGGCCCACAAATAGCTTAGAAAATTTGATTAAGAAATAAGTCTGCAGTGAGTACTGAATTTATTACATCCAACATTTAGCAAAGACTTGAATGTCTGGCCTCTTCTCAAAACACTTCCCAATCCCGTTCTCCCTTCTAGTCCCATTCCCAGGAAAGGAAATTGAGAAACCCCAAACGTACTCACACCCGAAGTGGATATCCTTGTGCTGGGGTTTTCTTTGATCATTAGCCAGCCCTTGATGCCATGCAGAAAATTACTCTTTTGTTGAACATGATACAGACACCAATTAATGCATAAAGTGAAAGGCTTTACCCTTAAAATAAATAGCTAAACCAGGAAGTCTGCTTCTCTGCATGTGGCTGTTGGCAAGGTCAAGGCCACACAGGCTAAGAAAGGAAAGAAATTAGAAAATGCCAAGGACAGAAGCCTAGAGGAGGGGTGGGGGAAACAAAGCACAAATGAACAGATTCCTGAAAGGTCCTTAGGGCTCTAAGGAGAAGCCAGGTGAATTTCCTGCTTCTGACCTAGACCTCAGCCAGCCCCAATTAATTGCAGCACATGGTGAAGACCCAAGGATGGGAATGCCCTTGGGAAAGTGAAGCTGAACGTTCTGAGCGTTTGTGAATTCTGCCTCCATTCCCAAGCAGGTTTTGTGAGCTGGGCTGGGCCACCCAGAAGCCACACCTGGGTCCTCCTGACAGGGACCCTGATAATAAAGGGAACTCTGGTATGCCGGAGCGTTGGCTCAGTGCCAGCATCTGGAATTCTGCTTCAAAAGTTCTAGCTGCTCTAACAGAAAGTCCACACTATTGTGTCAATTCTACACTAAAATCTAGATGAGCCAGGTATCCTGGTGAGTCACCAGGAATTTTAAGTTCTCCACCCATTTTGTTTTTCTCTGTTGCAGATGTTATGCCATGAACTTGAGTCCTTCTCCGTAACTGAAAACACATCTATTTAGAGTAACCCTGACAGACACTAGTAGGACATGCTAGCCATAGGATTTGAGAAGAAAAACATCCTTCTTATTCTTGGAATGAGGTAGGGAATGAATGAATGACATACACTGGTTAAGTTAACAAGGAAGCTTCACAAGCACAAGAATAAGCACTGATCTACATCACCAGGCTCAGAAAGAAATTAGGACAGTATAACAGTCGTTAAATACCAAACTAGATTAAACACAGCAGTCAAAGTAAGGGAAATTTAATAACATATATGCTTCTCTTCATTAGTTTCCACAGGAATTTGTTTTTGTGAGGGCAGTGTATTTGAGCTATAAGTAGATGGTCACATTCTCCAAGTAGTGAAACTTAAGTCAATTAAGCAGTAAAATTTATGGTGTGTCTGTGCTACCCTGGAGCACAGCCAATCTGAATTCAATTCTGACACTGTACCAGTGGCCTTATTAGGAAAGCCACAGACAACACTGGGCTGGCCCCCCCATTCAGAAGCAAAAATCAGCACAATTTAGCATACTGGGATTGTCTAGCGGGATTCGGGAACTAGAGTGCAGTTAAGGTACCGAGCATTAAGCAGGACTAAAATACCTGCACTGGCTTCTGTTTCCTTACTGCATTCACCTTCTCAGGTCACTTGATTTAAGCACTGAGATCAAGGCCAAAGAGCAGTGCCCTCAGCTGTAACAAGAGCCCTGAACTGATTTAGAGAGAAGGCATGGGGACCAGGACAGGAACTTCATCAATTCCTGTTGAGGAAACCCAAGATCCTGGTCATGGGCCAGGCAACATGGTGAGAAGGCAAGAAGGGTTGTGGAAAACAAAACAGGGTCCACGCAATGCTTTCAGACAATGATTTTTCTAGGCCGTTTCAATAATGTATCATTATTTTTAAAAGAAAACACGAACGTTTACAAAGTTCAGAAGAAAATTTTGTTTTTGTCTTTTTAGTAAGTTCAGTAAAAGCTCAAGTTGCACATTCTGGAATTTTGGGTTTTCTTTTTTTAAAGAAGATTCCCTGCCCACCCCCAAGAGGACCCAGCATCCTTCATTTCTTGCCCAGTGTTGTGGAATAGCTGCTTTCTAAAGTAGAAAAATCAAGTGATTCCTTTCTGCAGAATAAACAGCAATTGGGATTTCTGGGCATGAAGACTGTCCGGGTACCCCATAATGTCCTGTTTATATTTCATTCAATGCACGCAGGAGGAAGTAAGGGACACAGAATGCCTCCTGCTTTTACTTGTTCACTTTTCCCATTCCTGGGCCAGCTTCTCCTTCAAACAGCTCCTCCTTGGGCTGTCAATGAAGACAAGAGCTCATCAAATATCCTAACTCCATGAAGCAGAATACGTTGACAACTCAACCTAAAATGTCTGCCTCCTTTCAGATGGATAGGATTTCAGAGCTGGGTTTGAGAGCTGCCCTACTCTAACCCCCAGATTTTGCAGATGAGGAGCCCAGGGACTAGCCCAAGTGCACTCCACCTAGGACAGCACGAGGCTCATTCTCTGGGTGCCACTGTCTCTTCTGGGTTCGCTCCAGCCCATCTCTGGCCAATACATGGAGGCCTGCTGGAAGCTGGCTCGCATCAGGGATGTCTGTAAACTCAGCCACACTGCTGCAGCCAGCACTGCTGATAGTTTCTCAACTCTGAACCTCTCAAGACAGCTGAATCCCAACGGTCTCATAAGGTCATTCACCTGTTTCTTTTATGTGTGGCTCATGCCCGTCCTGAGACAGCTTAAGGCTAAGGAAGAAAATGGGGGCATGCGAGCAGGGTGGGGGGAAATGAGTGAAGAGAGGCAACCCAAGTCAGAGCTGCAGAACTGTGCAGCTTGTGCTGAAAAGGCTCACTGCCAAGCAGACACTGTCTAGACTTTAACTGGCCTCTCCAGAGGGGGGTGTGGGAAGGAGGGGGAGCAAGGCCAGAAAGCCTGCTTGCTTTTTGTTCAGCTAATGCAAACACATGACACAACCTCTGACAGGCTCCAGGCTGGGAGTTCACTCTGTCTAAGACATTTCTTCCTCAGGGCTGGAATTCAGCTGTGGGCTGAGGGAAGTTGTGCTAATCCAGCCATCGGGGGAAGCTAGGAATGCCTTTCTCAATTCCGGGGAATCACAGTTTCCAAACTAGACTGAGCTGGGCAAGAACCAAAAGTAGGACACTTTTGGTTAAAAAAGAACAGATTTTTGAAAATTTTCATTTGTACCATGAGGAAAATCCACAAAAATACAGAACTGGCTTTTGATGGAGGCCTGTTATGAAAACTTTTTAAGACTCTGAATGATATCAATTTACAAAATGTACGGAGGAGAAATGGCCACCATAGTCCAATACGCATCATATATCTGAGAGAAAATGTCGGGTCTGGGAAGCTCTGCACATCAATTAGAAAAAAGATGATCCTCCCTCTGGGTGCACAGAGACTGGTAAGCAGAGTGCAGGATGGAGTCAGCCCAGTGTGCCCCCTTGGCCAGCCACTCTTGTGCAGTCAACAGTCTGAGCAACTGTACTCAGACACTTAGCTGGAGTCTTAGAGCTGCCTTGCAGTTTGGTCTTACTCAATATGGAATGGCTGTGAATACATCTGAAGGACAAAGAAACTGCTTTAAAGCATCTCCTGAGTCACTGACCATTATGCGGCAAGTACTCTGATGGAACAACTATATTGTTGGGTCAACTTCAATGTGGGTCAAAGAAGCACCTGGACCTGACCCAAGTTGAGGCCATGCCTATGTGGATGTTGCCGGAATGACCATGACCAGGCCTAAAGTATTGATCCAGGCACTTGCAGCTAACAGGACGTGAGGAGCTAAGTGACAGAGCCTGTGCAAGTTTTTTTTTGAGTCCACATTCCCTCAAGAAAAGGTCTTTGCTTTGTTTTCAAAGTCACTTTCAGAAATAAGACTTAGTGGACCTTAAGCAGACTTGAACACAGAGTATTTGCCTTGAGAGCTGAAGTCCTGGGTTTGTATCCTGGCTTTACTATTTACTAGGTGACTGATGTGGGGTAACTAACTGAATCCTCTGAGCCACAGTTTCTTCACTAAGTGAAGATTATAGTAACAGCATCATCATGTTGTGAGAGTTAGGTAAGGCTTTCCCTCTCCTTGCTGTTATCTGGCTAACCCCCCTTACATTTGGGGCTCAGCTTGGGGGGACACCCTCTCTGAGGCCTTCCTGCAACCCCCAGTGCTGGGTTAGGTTGTCAGCCCTGTCCTAGCACTTACCATGCTGGGTCACTGCCCTGTCTGCCTCGCCACTGGACTGCAAGCTCCCTGGGGATAGGTCTGTGTCTTACTTGCCAGCACTAACTCAGTGCCTGATAGAGAACAGGTCTGTGATACTTTTTGCTTTCCATCCTTGAGTTTACTTGGAGAAATGTTACTTTGTCCCAGAGATGGGTGAAGCAAAATAATACATCAAGATTTTGTGCAGCTTTTTTCTCTCTGCATGAAATGTGAACCTGGTTCTCTGAGCATGTTTTGGCAGCTCCTAAAATACAGCCCAAACACTCCACGATGACCTCTCTGTTATGGTGGAGAAAGGAGATGAGAAAGGAAAGGGAAGACAAGAAGGGAGAGGGGAAAGATGAAGAGAGCAACGCAGGCAGCAGTAAAGAGACCAGCCTCCGGGGCCTGGGAACTGGTGGCCGCGTGAGGCTGCAGTCAGGGCTGGCTGCCAGACACAGCAGTGCCCAGCAGAGGACTCAAGTCTGTGTGCAAAACAGCCAAAGCGTTGCCTTGGTTCCCAAACGGACAAATCAGCCTGCTCCAGGCATACTTCCTACCCTGTCTTTGAGAGAAGGTATTTATTTTTCAAACAGGGAAAGCAAAGGGTTCCATTCCTTTGCCTGATCATATTTTCTAAACCCTAAATTTAGAATTTGTGGCCCTGGAAACAGGCTGTGCTACGGGGACTAAGCAAGAATATATGCAAATAACAAATTCCACAAAAAATCCAAGATATCTGGTGGCCACCTCCATATGTAAGAAGGATGGACACAGGAGAAAAACTGAATCTGGAAAAATTCCAGAAGAGTTTTCTTGCCTCTCTTTTTTGCTTTTTCTCACTCTTCTTCCCTTTCCAGGTCTCGGCCTGTTCACTCAGTCTTCAGGGAGAACCTATGCTGACTTAGCCCACTCACTGCCTGCGCACGGGAGGCACTCAATGAGTCCTTAACTCTCTCCCCAGAGGAACGATAAGAGTTGTGGCTCCACAGAGGAAAGGCTGGAAGTTTGAAGGCAAGATTGGCTCAGTGGAGGCAAGGGTTCTGATATGAATTCTGGGCTTTTGTTCACTGAAATAAACATCCTAGTTGATCCTTAATCTCTGGAGACAGAGGACTTCTAAATCAAGGACTTTTTTGTTATTTTATAATGTTCCTCTTAATAATAAGAAAGTTCAGTAACAGGTCCGTGTGAAAGATGACTTGGAAACACCTGGATATGAGAACAAGAGAAGAGACTGAAGAAAGGAACTCAGTGGAAGGCATGAGTGACACAAAAATGGGAAATAAAAGTGTCAGCGCTCCAGGAACAGACAATTTCAGATGAAGCTCCACACAAAAAGCTGCCACCTACTGGACAGACTGGTCAAGCGGTCAAGGTGAACAGGCTGAAAGTGGCCCCAGCCCCCACGGAGCCTCTCAAACTCTGAGAGGGCATCCATCTCACAGCTGCATTTCAGGGATTTCTGCACCAGCAGCAAGAGGTGACCAAGGCGGTGGTAATCTCTGTGAATGCCATAGATCTGGCCCCCTAATGGCCAGGCCCATTTGAGCTATACAGTAGCTATGACGGTAGCAGGTACTTCAGAATAGGAACCGATATGGTATTGCTTTAGTTCCACACTATTCTTTTTTTTTTTTTTTTGGCACACGGGCTTAGTTGCTCCGCAGCATGTGGGATCTTCCTGGAGCTGGGATCGAACCCGTGACCTCTACACTGGCAGGCGGATTCTTAACCACTGCGCCACCTAGGAAGCCCCACACTATTCTTAATAGAAGCATATGTGCAGAGTGAGTGGTATAACATCTGGCACTGCTGTAGATCAATAAATTACATTCATTTACTGTCACTGAAGGACAGAATGACAGACCGTGGAATAAGACAAATTTTGACTCAGACACAGGATTTTAAATCTTGAATACAATAAAAAGTAGCAAAAGAGACCGTTTCCCTACCTCAAGCCAATTCAAGCCAATATCCCATGTCACACACATGTATAAACCGGGCCTGCAATATCTCACGCCTTTGCCATTGGTCACATGACTTGTTTTGGCAACAGCTTAGTTGGGCACAAATACTGTCTGGGATTATACAGGAAACATTTTAAAGATCATAAATTCAGATAATCCTGGGAACAGCTTACTGGTGATGGCTTCCAAATGAGCATATAAAAAGTCTGTGAAGAGATTACACGGAAATCCTCCAACCACAGCAGAAAATGCAGATTTACAGGGTATATTTTGTACTCCAACTACCCAAAGAACTTTCCATTAGCAGTTTCTTGCCAGGCAGCTGCTAATGCAGAAGCTGTTATCTATGACAGCAGCAGCTCTTAGAGACTTAGCAAGAGCAAACTATTTACTCTAGCAGAAAAGCCAAGAGAATTCTCATATTTTTGCTGATGGCCAATATTAGAGAGTTTGGCTTATGTTTTAAGCTATCTGAATTCATCTAGAGAACTTAGAAGCTTGAGCCAGGAACAAACTGCTGTTCTCTTGACATTTTCATCAATATGCTACCCTAGTTCTGTCACCTATTACCCCATGTTGTCCTTGTTTCACATAGTCCCAAACTCTGCCTTCTAATCATCTTAATTCTGGCTCAAGATATACCAATGCCTGTCAAAGCGGATTGACTTTTTCCAGCAGAATAGGCCAATGTCTTTCATCTCACACACAGACTAACTGATTGCTAGTGGTTACCTAGAGCCTTGCTGAGAAGGATTTTCTAACCTCCTGCAGGCTCTGAACGAAGAATTCTACAATTGATTAGCAAGGTCTGTCCTGGGTAAGGGAGAGGGTAGTGATGACACGCATACTGTTCTTTCCATCTCTGCAAATGATCTATCATAGCGTTGGGAGGCACTAATTTTCACTGCCTGTGGCATCTAGTAGGCATATCACGTACATTTGTTAATTGACTTTGATAATTTCTCTGAAAGGAAGGAGGAAGGGCTAGTTTATCTTTAGGTGGTAGAATTATGGGCAACTTTATTTTTTGTTCTAGTTTTTTCTTATATTCTCTGAGCTTTTTAGGAACATATTTTATTTCCATATTTTATCAGAAAATAACATTTTTTATTTAAATAAAATAGCATATGTTAGGATAAATTCCTCTTGAAAAAGGTGAGATGTCACAAGAATCTTCATGATGGATTTTACGACATTTTGTCGTACTTATCTATAAATTTTTACATAGTTGTGAGGATAAGGCACTGGAGTGGAGGGTGTTCTGCTTCTTAATTTAAATCAGAATTATTTGCCAGAGGCTTAAATTTTTTGTAAACATAACTTTGAGTGGCATATATTGCTGTAACTCAACTCTTCTCCTCTTGTTAGATATGTAGTAGGTTTTACGTTTTTAGCTTTCATAAATAATGTGATAGCTGTCCTATGCAGAGGCCCCTTAAAAGTAACAATGACCAGGGCAAAGTGGTCAAATAGAATTATTCGAGTTTCTTTCCTTGATTTAGTTTCTCAGTATAGGTTATTTTGAGCCCTGAAATATACATCAGCAAAATAGTCAAGTCAGCGCCCCCTCACAAAGCCTATACAGTTTGCTAAAATGAATTCATGTCAATAAAGACTGTATTGAACTGTTTGCTATGTTTTTGTAGCTAACGGGAAAAATAATTTTCTACTGCAAGCACTGTTAGCTACGAGTTAAAATGCTTAAAATAATATGTAAAGTGCCAAGTCTCATATGGTGAGGCTTCATTTACCTTTTCATTAATTATTAAAGGTTCATTATTATTAAAACATGAACTAAAAGCTTGCCAAATGTTAGTAAGGCCAGACATCAAGAGACTGGACTACTTAAATGATAATGACCAAGTGATGAAACGTAACCTTGATCATATCTACTCCTCACTTTTTTTCATTGTAACTGTTTCCACACACCCTGAGTTCACAGCCTCCTTACTGTACCAACTCCCTCAGTCTTGACTGGGTGGTGGCTACCTGGGTACATTCATATGTAAAAGTTCATCAAGCTATACATTAAAGATGTGTGCATTGTGCTAATGTAAAACAACTTTAAAAATCAGGGGAAGGCCCCTGTTAATGTAAGAAAAAAAAGCAATAATAATAATACGGAAGATACTTGTTCACCTGGTAGTTACAATATCATACATTACAGCTGCCACAGTTTAATCCTAAGCGCCCACCATTAGACCGTAAGCAACTCGAAGGCAGAGACTGTCTTGCACTTCACCCATGACTCTGCCCTGTATAGGGCATGCTCAGCCTACATCAGGGAATACTGCCTGATGGGCACCGCGAAGGGAAGGCCTGTGCGGTTAATGACTCACTCCTGGAGGAAGCACCCCATGCCGAAGCCACAGGTGACAGAAGATGGCACCTTAGAGAAAAGTATGCATTTGACCTGCAGGACATCAGTCACTTAGCTTACAAAATGAACCCATCTAAGTATAAGTTTTCCAATCCTATAATATCTGGAGTCTTTAAGCTAATACTATTTGTGGCTACTAGAAATTTCTGTCTGGATGTCCATTTATTTGAGAAGGAGTAGGAAAAAAGACACTGTGACATTTTCAATTCTCCGTGTGTGACCACTGGCATTTACAGCTCATCCTTTACTTTCTCTGTTCTCCTGGAAACATGCGTCTTTCTGCCCCACTGACTTTGAAGACATTTTTTCTTCTTTGGGACATTGCATTCACAGCAGCCCATGCCCCCACCTCAGAGCTCTTCCCAAACTTGTTCCTCTGCACTTGAGAATGGACTCCTGCCTTCTGTTACCCAATCCAGAGACTTCTATGGGAATTGTGACATGTCCTTTCTAAAGACATTTTCAATATCTCGGGCCTCAATTTGCAGGGTGCGTGTCCCTCTGTTTTGGCTATTCAGCAGAGTCTCTGCAATGTTTTAATATCTCGATTTCCAACAATGGTCTCCAGAATCACAGCAAGGAATTTATTTGCTAAAGGATAAACAAACAGGAGATTATTTTAGTGGTATTAACCACTACATGTACAAGATGGATGTTAAAATCCTAGTTTTTGCTGTAGCTTCAAGAAGCGGTCAGAGGATGTGGGGAAAATCAAGGGAAAATGGGAAAATCACACTGTAGGCCTGCATGAATCCACTATTAGAATAATTCTAAAGAATAAAGAGGCGACCCCACATCAGCCAATAGTGCCCCTAGTGGTTGATTGACTGCATGTTGATAACAGCATATACATGAGGTTAAGAAACTTGGCTTCAGAGGGACAAAGCTCTAATAATCTTCTTGCCTATCTGTATAACTGTTATTGTTCTTGCTACTGTTATCTTAGGTGATGCACGCACAGTTCATGGGTTATTCCCTTACTGGAATGAGTGTTCTGATTTGTGAACAGTTACCCGTACTTGTGATTTACCATGACGGATTTATAGAACTGGAATGTTGGAAATCAGAGTGCCAGAAGAAATAACCACCAACGGAGACTGGAGTGTGCCTGGGCACCTGCCAATGCCGCCTTTTGGAACCAGGCAGTTGGGCCACAGGGTCCTCTCCAGCCCATGGTGTTAGAGTAGACTCAGACCCTCCTACTGAGACTCAAGGGCACATGTCAACCTTTCCCAGCCTCCACTATCCACACTTCTCAGTGAACTGCAGTAATTCTCACTGGGAGGGGAATGGGTGAGGGAAGACGAGCAGGCCCACACAGCCCCCTCCCAAGAGATTCTGCAAAGAGGTAGCTTGCTCTGCTGCTGCCACCCCCATTCTTCATCTATAGCAGATAATACTATATGTTCATCAAGAGACAAGTGCCAATAGTCCCTTTCAAGCAGACTCTAAAGAGCACATGGGTGTGAGCTCAAGTGGATGGGATGGGATTTTGATGGAGGCTGCCTGAAGTATTATGACAAAAAGAAAGAAAGAGAAAGCATCAAAAAAGCAACCCTGAGGTGCCAAGTTAGAGACCACGGAAAACATTCAAAATATAACACTTTCCTTTATGAGATCTGTTAATAGTTTCTTGAATCTAACAAAGCAGGATTTACAGACTGGCATTAATAATGACAGCAACCACCTTTTCTCAAGTTTGGGACACCTCTGATCCTAGGGGTCTACTTCCATTCCAAAGGCTTGGCTTCTTCGCACATCAACATAATTTGTTGTGCAATCACATACTTTAAAAGACATGCTGAATTGAATCCTTGTGCTTGTATTAAATAAAAAAGCACCAAGAAAATTGTTTGTTTTTTAAATTCCATCTTAAAAGTTCAATAATATTTGTACAATTTTAGCTCTAAAGTCTACTGAAGTGGATTCATGTCAATAAAAACAGTAAATACCATTATTTGGTTTTGTTTGCTAAATGTTGTTATAGCTAACAAGGAAAAAAATTTCTACTACAAGCGCCATTAACTACACAATAAAATGCTTAAAGTAATATCCAAACTGCTAGGGCTAATTTACCTTTTCATTAATAATTAAAGGTATATGATTATTAAAACATGGATTAAAATCTTGCCAAATGTTACCAGGGCCAGATACCAAGAGACTGTATTGATTAAAAAATAATCCTTAATAATCTGGTCATGAAATGAAACCTACATCATACTTCCTCCTCAGGCACCCTGAGTTCACAGCCTTCTTTCTGCACCACTCCCTCAGTTTTCATGCCTCAGCACTTCTTGATTTTGCCTCTTTCTCCATGTACTCTGCCCTGGGAATTCTGTGTGAATACTTTCTGCTCTTCCACCTCAAGCAGGAAATTGCTGCTGGGGGAACTTCCTATGAGGGCTGAGCTTTTCCCTGCAATGCACTGGGGGGAGGGGGTGTAGCGCAAACAGCTTCAGCGAGTAGATCCTAAACCCTGGGCTTCCTCACGCCTCACATTTGCATTCCAGTTCACAGAGCGATTTCCCACACTAGCTGGTGATTCCTAAACCTGCAGTAAAGCAAACCAGGGATTCACCTCATCCATCAAGGGACTGCAGCTGCCTTTTGAGGGCAACAGCAGGGATAGAAGGTGTTCCTTAGTCAGCACTAAATCAGCCAGTGAAGAAGGATCCTCCCTCAAACTCAAACCCTGGAAAACAAAATGCGTTAGAAGCAGATCTGGAATTTAAGATGAGCTCTACCAGTGGAAGGAGCTGGGTTCAGATCCTTCTTGAGAACTAACTAGCTGTGTGACCTTGGGCAGGTTACCTAATCCCTGGAACCCGTTTCTTCCTCTGTAAATTGTGGATAACAAAACTGACCCTACAAGGTTTTCTGAAGCTTTAAAAGAAATCACGCATACAGCCCCACCAATTGCTATATAAGTACATGGCAAATATAAAGTCCTCGTGTGAGGTAGTGGTTAAGAGCCTGGGGTGTGAAGCCAGACCGTGTTCAAATCCCACTTCTACCATTTAACAATGTAGGGCACTAGATAAATTATGTGACCTTTCTGACTTAGTTTCCCCATCACTCAAATGGAGTTTTATTACAACACAAAGTAGGTATCCAAAAAATATTAGCTATTTTAATTTCACCGGGAGTAAAAACAGCTTGTGTTTCCAGATCAACCAAAAATGTGGTAGTGAATTAAATGAGAGTTCAGTATAATGTGTATTTTATTTTTAATCCTGAAGACCTTGCAGGCTTTTATGACTTTTCTGGGCAGTCAAGCTGTGATGCTAAGGGTGGGGCTAAACTGTAATATAAAGAAAAAAATTCAAAGAGGGAGAATAACCACCCACCAGGGAGCTATTTCTTTTGTAATGTACATTCCATTTCTTCTCCCTCATGCTTTTTAATTCCTTCCACATTTCCTGCCATAATTATCAAATGTTTGGTTTCTGACCTCACTTTTCTGGAGACTAGAGCCCAGGGAATTTAGAATTGTTTATTTTCTGTCCATAAACCTTTGAGTTAATGGAGGGGCTTGTGAGTGAAGGGTTTGTTGGTTTGTTTGCAGTGTCTCAGGAAGGTCACTGGAGTTGAAAAGAAAACATTGCCCAAAAAGCGCTGAAATACTTTGACTGGAAACGCAGAGCCCTCAAAGAGCAGAGCAACGGATCGCTCGTACTTGCGCAACGCCAGTTTAAGAAAAAACTGAGATTTTAAAAGGCCGCTATTTGGCTCTGATAATAACACAAAATCCGAAGGCTCTTTACAAAGAAAGAAAAAAAAAATCAGAGAATCATAATCCTACCTTATAAAAGAGGAAAAAAAAAATCCCGCCCCAAAAGAAGAATCTCTTGCGATCCCCCGACCCCCTCCTCCCCCAGAAGACAGACTCGGAAGGGAAAAGTCTCCAACTATTCTCGATTTCCCCTCAAGCGAAGGAAAGAACTCAGGCGCCTTTTTGAACTCTTGTCGCCGCCTCCGTCCCAATCGGCCCTGCCCGTCCCCTCTCCCCCTCCCCACTCTGCCTCCATATTAGCCGCGGTGAGGCTCCGGCTTACGGCCCAAACTACTTTTCCTGATTTTAAGGTTTGAGTTTCGTGAAGTAGCATTTCTGCTCCGAGCGCCCCCCTCACCCGGCGGATGGAAACTCCCAGCCCTGCCCGGGGAGAGCATCCCCGGGACGCACGCACCGCGCGCGCCACGCGCAGACCCCAGGGGCCCCGGCGCCTGAGTTCGGACCTCCGCGGAGGCTCGCCTACCTCGGCGTGGACCCAGGCGACAGCCACCAGCGCGAGCGCGAGCCAGCGCGTCCACATCTGCGGGAAGAGAGAAGAGCTTAGGACCGGAGGCGCCGGGCCCCGCGCCGACCCCGGAAACTTCCTCAGGTCCCCGAGGCTCGCCCCCTCCGCCCGGCCACCCTCGGCCGCCCGGCGGGGTCGGGCCCGTGCGCTCGGCTCTGCGCTGCGCGGCCCGCTCGCACCGTGGTCCCGTCCCGGTGTCCGGAGGGCGTGGGGCAGGCGGCTGCGGCGAGCTCTGCGGGAAGGTGGGAGCTCCGCGGACCGCCGGCCTCAGAGGAAATCCGACCTGGGTTCGCCGCCCCTTAAGACCCCTCCTTCGCCGACAGCCTGCCCCCCGGCTCCTCCCCCTTCTCCTCCCCCTTCTGCGGCGGAGGCCCCCGCGGCTCCGGGCTCCGCTGCCTCCTCCCCATCCCTCGCTACCCGGAGCCCGCGAGCGTCCTGGCGCCGCCGAGCCCCTTTCCCTAAGCCCAGTCCCCTAGTTTGGCACCCCTCCGGCCCCCGGGACGTGGAGGCCGAGGCAGAGAGGGGGTTGTCCTGGGGGACGCCGCGGCAAAGGCGGAGGGGGTGTGGGGTGGGGAGGGGGGAGACGAAACCCCACCCCCGGGAGGGGCTGCTGGCTTGCGGCAGCTCGGGCCGGCTGCGGGCGCGGGCTGCGGCGCTGGCCAGGTGGGGAGGTGCTGCTGGGCCCCGGCCCGGACTGGGGCGGGAACCTGGGGGAAAGGACCCTGCGGCGTGGGGAGCTGAGGTCGCCCCCTACGGCTGATTAGAGAGAGGGCCAGAGGTGCAGAGGGACCCCCACAGCCGGGGTCCAGGGCATCACTGTGTCCAGAGCGTGAGGAAGAGGGCGCAGGGCCCGGAAGACCGGCCGGCCTGAGGAACGCTGTCTTGGGTTCAGCTGTGGATTTCCTAGGGGGGAAGGTGGAGGCCATCCTCCTCTACTGAGAAGATCCCGATTCCAGCGTTTGGCAGCAGCCTCACCCTCTAGTTCTTCCCTCTAGGCCAGGAACGACCGGTGTCCCCCCTGCTCTCCTCCGCCCAGCCTCACCTGTGTCCCTACTCCCACCCCGGTCATCCCAGGCGTGCTCCGTGTTAATACATCACATCTCCACCAGCTTCTTCCCAGAGGCCCTCGAATGTGCGCTGTCAACATTTGACAAGGTTGACTCTGCACACTGCTCCCAACTGTAGCTTCTTTCCTGCCGTGCGCTGGGTGTCCCTGGTGCGGAGAACAAAACTTGACACCTCAGATTTAACGTGCCCAAGGCTGAGACCCACGTCCCACCTGCTCCAGGCCTGCTCATCTACCTCTTTCAGAGTAGTCCCTCAAAAACGGATCTCCACTTCTCAGACCCTAGTTGTGGCAGTTTTCCCTTTGAGATCTGTTCATCCTTGCACCCGCATTCTTATTTCCACTTTCCTAGGCCAGACCTTCATCCTCCCTCACTCAGGAATTCTAGAAACCACCTCTGGTTCCCTTCAGCTCTAGGTTCTCCTCCCCCAGCCTCCACTGCAGCCTGTTGCCATATTATCCCTGCATAAACAGTCTTTCTCTTGCTCTTCCCCTGCTCAGAAACTTAAGCACTCTTCCCACAGCAAATCCAAAAGCCTTTCTTGTAAGTCATCCATCTAACCTTACTTACGTTACTTGTATGTCCTCTGCTCGAATCAGGCCATCTTCTCATTGTCCTCTGAATTTGCCATGGTTTGTTGAGTGCCTACTGTTGCAGCCTTAGGAGGCTTCAAATAACACACATATTGCCCATGCAAGTTCGGAATCCATTGAGATAGCTGCAGGAGTTAGGTGGAAAGTAAAATGTCAGTGCTGTTCCTGGTAAAAACTGGTGGCCGTGGCTTTAGATCTGCAGGGACAAGGACTTGCTTGTTCCCCAGCTGTATAAAACTGACTGCAGTTTTACAGTTTCTGGAAAGGCAGAAAATAAATGCTTCCTGGGGCAGGTCTGCTCCCCATACTTAAGAGGTCAGAGGGACACATCTCTAGTTCCTCCTTCAAGCTCAGCAGTCAGACAATGCAGTCCTGCTTCCTTGTTATGGGAATAAGAGAAGTAGGGAATAGACATTCCCCCACCAGCTACCCTGTCCCAGTCTCTGTGCTAGGACCGGAGGGCACTATGTTGTACAAGTTTTGCTTCTGCCCTTTAATAACTTGCAGTACTTTTCATCCCTGGCGTGTGCACTGCACCGTCTCAGAATCTGGCATGGTCTCCTCTCCTCCTTCCTTCTTTTGTCTATTCAAAATCAGTCTCTCTCTCTCTTTTTTTTTACCCCCAGGATCCAAGTAAAGTTTCATTGCTTTTTCTAGGAACTTTTCTCGGAATAATTTGGCATAGTGGAAGGCACATGAGGTTTGAGGTCAAATGAACCTGGCTTTCAATCTTGTTGCCACCTTTGACGAGCTGTGTGACTTTGTCAGGTTACTTAAGCTCTCTGAACCTAGGTTTCTGCATCTGACAAATGGCAGCAATAATGCCTGGCAGGGGGTTATGAAATTTAAATATGGTATCTTATAGAAAGTGCCAGGCAGGTAGCAGCCCTCCATAAATGGTAACCGTTATTATTTCATTGATCTGCTTTGCATCTGAATTGCAGTTGGTATTATATGCCAGGTACTAAGTACAAGAGCCAGGTCTTATTTTATTTATCACAACAAACTGAAAAGTTTTTTATTTTTCTTATTGCGTCCACTCTCCAAGTAACGAAACTGAGGCTCAGAAAAATTTGGGTACTTTTCTGAGGTTAATAGTTGATAATACAGACTTACAACTTGGCATCTCATTGCCTATTGTTATACAGTGTCTAACACTTGTTCACATAGTTGTCAGTCTTGATTCTTCAGCAAGAGTTTAAGTTGCTGAGGGCATAAACATTGTTTTTCATGTCTTCATTCTCTCCACATTTGGGGCACAATTGATCAATTTGATTATATCAAAATTAAAGATTCCTGTTAATCAAGGGCACCATAGAAAAGTGGTAGATTAGAAGGAGATGTTCAATATCTAAAATGCACACAACTGCAATATATATGTGACCCCTGCAAATCAATAAGAAAAAGACAGGAAACAATAGAAAAGTGGGCAAAAGGTATGAACAGGCAGTTACTCAAAAAAAAAAAAAAAAAAAAAAAAGGAATCCTGAATGGCCAACAAGTAGAGAAAAGATGCTCAAAGTCACTGGTAATATTTAAACTATGCAACAACCCTATAAAATCAGTATTATTTTATTACCGCCATTTTACAGGTAAGGATACTTAGACACAGAGAGTTTAAGTAACTTGTCCAAAGTTACATAAGAAATGGTAAATATTACTTTACACTCATCACAGTGGCAAAAACTGGAGAGTTGGACAATGCCAGATGAATAGTGTGGTCTTTCTGGTACACTGTAGTGATTAAGATTATGGGTTTAGGAGCCAGGTTGCCTTGGTTCAGATTTGCCTTGGTAGTAAATCTTGGCTTTATTACTTAGTAACCTTGGGCAAATTACTTACCTCTGGTCTTAGTTTCCTCATTTGTAAAATGGGGATAATAATAGTACTAAATCCATAGGGTTATTGTGCAGATTAAATGTTAATATATTTAAATTACTTAGAACAGTGCCTGGTACATAAGCTTATAATTAATATGTGCTGCTAGGAGAACAATTCAAGGGAAGGACCTTGCAGATACCGATAATTCTGTGCTACAGAGTATGGTTAACTTGACTCTCTATAATAAACACAATACAAAACAAAATGAACCAACACTGATAACAACAAAACGAAGGAGTTGACAGCTGTATCAGTGAGGAATTTTTTGGTTGCGGATGATAGGGAAGCCAACTTAAATGCTTTATGCAATTAAATAGAATTTATTCGCCCACTAGCTGAAAAATCCAGGGGTAAGGCTGCCTTCAGGAAAGCCTTCATCTGGAGCTCAAATAAGGTCGCTAAGGATCCAGTTTCTTGCCATCTCTCGTCTTTACCTTCAGCAATCTTATTTCATCCCTGGATTCCACATGGTGGTCTCTGGGAGTTCTAGTTTATGCTCCCAGGGTGGTAAACCATCTGCAGTGCCAGCCCTTGGACTACCCCATCTGGGTGAGGGAGAGAGCCTCTTTGGGGGGCTGCTACAAAATCTTAGGGTTCACTTTTTTAAAAAGAAAGCTGAAATTGAATTTCTTGATATCTCTATACCAGTCACTTTAATTGAAGGCTGGGTTGGCATGATTAGTTTAAGCCAGTGAGGTCCCACCCAAAAGAAAATCAGGGTAATGTTGACAGGAAAAGCAGGAATGAATGCTGGGACCAAGCCCACCATGTCCACTGCAGCAACGAATCACCACCCTATCCTGTGAATCCAGCACTCTCCAAAGTTGGGGTGCAGGGTCCCCAGCGGGCATGGGGAAAAAGTATTAGAATGTCTATTTTTACTTATTTCCACTCTAAAAATAGAAATTAACTGTGCAAATATGTAGATAGACTCTGTTGCCCATATCGAGTCCCCATGTCAGACAGTCATGAGTTATGCCGCATTGCCAAACACCATGAGGAGAGAGAGGGCATCCTCCCCACAAAGGGACTGACAGCACCTAGGTTCCTTTAACGTGTTGTGATATACTGCAGTGTGCCCACGTAAATGGATTTACCTATTATATGATCTGGTTTTAACTAACCTAGATTAAAAACATTTTAGCCATGAAACTGTAAATTGAGGATAAACCTTCTTCCTATTAATAAGCAAAGGGCAGAGCTGACATGTTTCCTACTTCGGAAAAGAGCTCGCTGACTGCCACGTTAACAAGATAAAAACAAGTGACTTAATTAGATCTGACAATGAGTCAAACACAAAAGTAACAATAAGACTATTTGAAATAGGGATTCACATTCATTATTATTAGTGATGTACTCATCCCTAAGTATGCTATGGGTTCTTTGTTAGGAATACCGTACTTAGGATTACCGAGAACTTTAGAAACCAGGTATCTGAACGTAAAGACGTTAAGACAGATGCCCGTTATTTTTGGGGTGATGTTTGTTTGAAGATATACAATACTCGATCCAGTACTTTAGAAAATTTCACTCAATTTGATATTAAATATTTAGAGACACTCTTTTAGGTTTCTTGCTTAATAGCCAAAGACATACCGTGAGGGGAAACAATTATCTTCCTGATCTAATCAGGAATAGCAGAAACAGTGCATGGAAAACAATATAATGACAAGCTAAAATGCATTTTTTGGTCAGCACACACCATTGGAATTGGCAAAAAAAGATTCAAAAAGCCACACACACACACACACATCTGAATATTAGCAGGAAAAGCAAGTATTAGAGCAAATTACACCATCCAGAGTTGCTATATAGTGATGAAAATATGGATGTCTCAAATGTTTCTTTGCTTATTAAACACTGGCTAGATTCTGTTTCAATAATGAAATCAACAAAGAACTGCTTTTTGTGTGTGCGCAGCTACAGAAAGCTCTAGTGCTGGAAAAGATACATTCTTAATAATAAGTGACTTCTTTAATGAAAGCAATTATCTTCTGGAAGAACTGTGTATGTGAAGCCACAGAAGAGTGGCTGCTTTGAACAGAGTGGAAGAAGGGTTGAGGGTGAGGTTCCAAAGCTACCCTTACAGATGGAGTCCTGTGCTGCACAGGTGAGCTACTGCAGCAAAGAGACTGAGGCAAGAGCTGCACAACATGCTGTAGACAGTCACTGATGTGGTTTATTTTATAGATTAACATAGAGCAGAATATTTTAATATTTAGTAATGCTATGGGAAGTGACTATGAAAATATTTTGTACCACACTGAGGCTCATAGATTACCTTGGGGAAGAGGCCATAAATGCTGTCCAACTTGAAAACACAAATCTTTGTCTGATATAAAGACAGCTGTTTCAAATGTGTTGTGTTTTTATGTGGTAACAAGTAGAATGCTACCTATCAGGTTAAAAAAGGAATCCACATACAATCTACCATTTTATGGAAAATTTGTGATGCTAATAATAAGTAATTGCTCTTAAAAACAAACTTGTGCTATGGAGAAAGTATTTTTAAATTGGATATTTGGAAACAGTTCATTGTTAGGTGATTTTGTTGTCCCAAACAAAAAAGGTGTGGCACCCATAAAAACTCTCATGTACACGCATTAAAAAATTTTAACAAAAATTTCTAGCCTGTTTAAAAATCTTCCAGCAAAGAGTTTTCATAGTTTGTCTACTCACTTGTGAAAAGTTTAAAAATGTAAAACTTTCAGTTACTTTGCAGGACAAGTGATTTCTGAGCAGATGGAAATTTACCAGCCAAATTTCAACAAGAGCTTCTGCGTGATTGGTTTATAGCACTGCCATATTTTTGTGAGTGGACCACTGGTGCACATTTCCTGTCTAGATCTACGAACATTTGGAGTGTGTTAGTCTGCTAGGGCTGCCGTAACCGAATACCGAATACCGCAGACTGGGTGGCTTACTGAACAGCAGTTTGTTTTCTCAGTTCTGGAGGCTGGATGTGCAAGATCAAGGTGATGGCAGGATTGGTTTCTGAGATCTCCCTCCTTGGCTTGCAGATGGGCACCTCCTTGATGTGTCCCCACATGACACATCCTTTTGGGACACCAGTCCTATTGGATTAGGACTCTACCCTTCTGACTTCTTTTAACCTTAATAACCTCCTTAAAGGCCCTGTTTCCAAATATAGCCATGTTGGGGGTTCAACATATGAATTTTGGGAGAACACAATTCTGTCTATAAAAATGAGTTATCTTTTTCACCTCTCACAGTCATCAAACCAAATATCAAAATAAACTGGACTTAGGATCAGACCTTCAACTTTCCCTGTCACAAAATATTAAGCAAATATTTTTTAAATAAAAACACCACTCTCACTAAATTTATTATTATTATTTTTCCAGGGAGAGCATAAAGGTTTTTTGACCATTAATAAGTAAAAATGATATTTTTAAAATTTTGGTTATTTTATCTTTAACTCATCTTCTTATATTTTGTGTATGTTTTATAATGTATATATTTAGTTTATTGTTATTAGTGGTGGTATGTCACTATAAAGTTTGAAGATCACTCCTACAGAAAACTAAATCTCACTCTCAGGCCAAAAGAACATTTCTAGAATTGAATACAATATTTATTATTGTTAATCACATTCATTGTGACATTAATCAAATTCATTATGACATTTTGTTTAATCATTGATTGAGAGCACCTGTGACATGATGCTTTCATCAGCAACTTGGGGAAATATTTATTACATATTTATGTTTATTTACATACACAGAACAAAGTATAATTTATATGTATGCCTATTCTACCCTGTCTAAAAGGTGCTAGATTCACACAATCTCCTCCAAGTTAATTTTTGAAAATTCTGTAAATTGGTAATATAAATTATCATATTATATTTACAAAACTATGATTTATGATAATCCAATCTATTTATCACAAGCTTGGCAGGCCTATTCATTTGAATAAAGGCATTTATATCATGAAATCCTCTGGTATTCAGTACACATCTATTCCTTTTTCAGCCAGCATGCTCTCACCCCACTTCAGGTAACCATATTACATTTCCCTCTAAAATACCATTCCTCTTCCACTCTTCATCCTTGTGTTCTGCTCCACTCTAGAGGTAAAGCAATGACCTCTAGGTAAACAAATCACTGCCTTTCATTCCCCTGGCCACAGTTCAGCAGTAGGCATGTGACAGAAGTCAGACCAATAGGGCCAATGCGATCCAATTTCAAGATTTTTATTTTGCCCATTAGGGAAAAACTACCTTCTATTCCACTGGCCAGGGCACAAAACAATGTGAGTTTGAAGCTGCAAGGGGCCACATCCTGGAACCTGAGATACTGCCAACCTTAAAGGGACAGAGCCAAGAGATGGAGCCCAATAATGCTATCAGAGCCTCAAACTGAGCTGTACCTGATTAGCCCCAGATTTTTTAACTTTGTTGTCTGCTTGGTTTTGCTCAAGCCTCTTAGGCTGAGTTTTTTGATCACAATTGGAAAGAGTCCCAACTGATCATCAGTCCATAAATATGATTACAGAGTGTTTAAAACAGTAAAATAGTTAGCATAAGCAAACGCAACAGTCATTTAAGCGCAATCTTTGTAAGAGCTGTGAAACATCAAAGCTGGGAAAAGGAAATGATTTTCTCAAACACTTGCAGAAGAGCAGATGTTGGGTCCACTGCACCAGGCTGCCTCCTCCATTTCCCAGCCTGCTACAGACATGGGGATGTGTATTATTTAAGATATCTTTAATACAAGTGACTAAATTCAACTTATACTAGCCTAAGCCAAGAAGGAATTTACTGGCTGGTGACAATGCATGGTGTTGAAGGAAGAGCTGCAAGAAATAAGGTCTCAGGGACTTGAATGGGACTTGCAGTTGGCTAAAAAAATATTCCTAAAAAAATGCTCCCCCCACTCCCACAAAGATGTATTTACTTCCTACTCTCTGGAAGCTGCAAATGTTACCTTTTATGCAAAAAAGTGAATATTACTTATATGTCAAAGATATGATTAGGTTGAAGATCTTGAGAGGCGGAACTTATCCTGGATTTTCCAGGTGGGCCCTAAATGTAATCACATGCATTCTTATAAGAGAGTGACAGAGGGATATTCAACACAGACAAAGGAAGAGAAGAGACACACAGAGAAGGTGATGTAGATGGAAGTGGAGGTGGGAGTTGGTGTGGCCACAGCCAAGGAACACCAGAGAATGCCTGCAGCCACCAGAAGCTGGAAGAGGCAAGAAACAGATTCTCCCCCAGAGTCTGCAGAGGGAGCACTGCCCTGCCCACATCTTGATTTCAGCCTTCTGATCTCTGGAACTGGGAGAAAAGAAATTTCTGCTGTTGTAAGGCTGTGGGAATTTTTTATGGTAGCCCTAGGAAATGAATACAGTATTCAATGCTATAAGTATTCTCTCTCTCTCTCTCTCATCAAACTCTCAGCTTATTCTGCAGTTTTACCTTCTCCATATGGCTGAGAAGATGGCTAGTGCAGGTCCCCAAATTGCATCCTCCCAGCTCTGGTACCACAGCAAGAAGAGAGTTTTTATTTTCCCAAGGTCCGTACATCCAACCCAGGGAAGGATTCTGATTGGTCCTGTTTGTGTCATGTCTCCCCCCAACCACGTGATTGGACAAAGCACCTTGTCAGGGGGTAATCTTGTACTTGGCTGTATTTGGGTCGTGATACAGTCCCTATAGCAGGCAGCACGTTCTGATTAACAGCTTCCCAAACCACATGGCATGGGGCAGGATGTTTTTCCCAAGAAAGGACACCGCGGGGACTAAAACAACAACTATCCACGACAAGGCAGTCGGCCAGATTCCTGGGCTCTTTCCCAGCTTGGGACACCATGAGGACGTGTAGGGTTATGGGCAGAGGGACACCAGACTTGTCCCTGGGACGTGGGACATTGGATATTCCTTCCCCAATCCAGATGTAGGAGTTAACAACTGCCTTCGGAATTTATGTGGAGACTGGAAAAGCTGTGTGATTGATCAAAATGATGGGTCCACTCTCCTATCGGCTCCAGTCAGAGTGGGGCTGGTCTAGGCTGGATGAGAGGGTGTCCTCAGTGGTGCCAGGAGGTTAACTGGCAGTCACAGCTTATGGATAGGCTGGGACTCTCCTGGGAGGACCCTTGGGATAGGATTTTTTCATGACCAGAGCTCAAGGCTGAAGAGAGCCCTTCCTCATTCTCTGGCAACTTCATTTCCCTTTCTTTCCCCCCTTTTAGTCTCCCTCCCTCTGCTACCTTCCCTCTTCTTTCTCTCTTCTTCTCTCCTAACTCCCACCCTTGGGAGAAGAAGCAGGATGCTATTGCACCCGCTGTGGGGTTTGTAGAAAGCAGTCTATGATTTTTTTCCCCCACTGAAAAGTAATGCCTTGCCCTGCCTGGTGTTGGTGGAACACTCTATTATCAGCATAATCACTGACATTTATCATAAAACCTCACAGACTGAGGTTCTTCCAGGGTCTGGGCTACTCCCCAGGAGTAAATCAGGCACTTTTAAGCAATAACAGGGCTTCCTTCAGACCCTTAAGTATTATTTTTAATGTACCAGCAAAACCTAAAAATGGAAGTGAATAAATGCAGCTGGTTAAAGGAACAGACCTGCACACGAAGATCATGCAGTAGAAGAATTTGGTTCATTTAGGATGTGTGAATGTGGCAGAAAATGTTCGTTTCTCCTGGCTTTTCATGGTAAATATAAGTGCTGCCATTAATCTGCTGAATACGACTCAGAGTGAACCTACCAGTGATGCTGCCTGGAAGCCCCTCCAGCTGGGTCTGCCCCCTGGACGTTTCTTCTTTGCCCTCATTAAATTTTCAGACACTTACGGCTTCTTCCAAAGAAAGCTGACTCTTTCAAGTTACTGACTTAAATAGCTGTAATGGGTGTATGGGGGAGGGGAATATAATATCTCTTCCTTGCGGAGAGACTTATAGTTTTTTTAATGTGAGGAAATGGTGCTACTTCAATATGAATGGAAATCTGTGGACCAGACTGACTGTGTGCTGGCGACCCCCAAGACCACTCCCAGTTCCATGATTTGCCAGGAGGACTAACAGGACTGGGCACATAGTTGTGTTCACAGCTATCATTTATTATAGTGAAAGGACACAAAGCAAAATTGGCAAAGGGAAAAGCACATGGTGCAAAGACCAGAGGAAACCAGGTGCGGGCTTCCAAGAGTCTATTGCCCCTGGAGTCACTCAGAATGCACGGAATTCTTCCAGCCACAAATTGGGACAACACGTGTGAAGTGTTGTCTATGGGGGAAGCTCATTAAGACTCATGACCAGGGTTTTTACTGGGAGCTGGTCACGTTGGCACACTCTGCCTAGTACCTACCAGAATCCCAGAGTTTTAGAAGGAAAGCCAAGTGTTCAGCATAAGCATACGGTTTGCACAGTTTAGACACCATGAACCACACTCACTATTTCTGGGAATGGTGGGAACCGTCCTAAAATCCAAGTTTCCTGATATCAGCTAAGGACCAACCTTGCAATCAGGACTTTCTAAGGACAGCAGTCTCAGGCCTGCTGTTAACTCTTTAATCTCTACAATGTGCCAGTGTCTGTAGCTTTTCCTGCATTAAGGAAAACTTGAAGTTATAAAACAGAACTTGTTACTATAAATTGGGAGATACACCATGAAGCCACAAATGTCGATCTTGCTCCCACCTTTCTTTCAAACTGGATTTATATGTCATGTGTTTATCCTACTCTCCTGGCCGTAAATGATGAAACAAGAGATTTCTCCTTGAGTCAAAAGCTAAGAAATGCATTTGGACATGATCTAGTCCAAGAGTCACAGAGTCTGACCAATAAGGGGAGCACTGTGGTGGGACATGATAAACTTATCCCATCTACTGCCTCTGGAAGAATAAACGCTAGATGGAGGAAGGGAAAGTGGGTGACTTGAGCTCAGACTGAGTGAGAGCAATGTCGAGTTGTTGTTCCAGGTCTCCATGAAGCCTGGTGTGCTTCTCAATCTTGGAAGTCTACGGTCAAGATGGAGAGGATGCCTCCTGGCTCACATTCTCATGTACCCTTGCAGTGAATTCCTTCATTGATAAGGGTGTGTCTTTTCTAAGCAGCCTGAAAGAGCCTAGCGAACATGGGGGTAAATATTCCCTTTACAAAGAGATTTGGCAACTAAAATGAAAAGAATTGTACTAGAAAGCATCCAAGGAAACTTGAAAGGATACAAGTTAGGTCAATAACAGGAAGTAGTACCTTACACTGCAGAAAGGAAGTTTCAGAACACATTCCACTTCCTCAAAAATAGAAAACATAATTAGGCTTAAGAAAATCTTTAAAACTTATCTGTGTGGTTGAGTCATAAGGAGTTATTGGGAAAAGCTGTATATGCGGGGACTATTTCCTCTTCTATGAGATGGACGTCAGGAAAGAGTGATGATCTCCTACGGCATAACTCTGGTGCCCACGGCAGGACCAACCACAGCCTGAAGCAAGGGTTCCTCTTGATGAGGCTTCCAGCAGGGGCTGTGAAGTTGAGAACAGCCCCCTGAGGACTCGAGCCCCGGAAGCCCTAAACCAGACCTGAACAGTGCGCTGAAGCATTGTGATGGGCTCAGTGGGAGGCAACATTCAACCCCTGCATCCGAATCAGGCTCAAAGGCAGGAATATAGTGTATTTATCAATGTGTCTGTGGACTAAATATATCTCAAGAGTCAACATTTCGGGTCTCTGCAAGGATGAGGGTAATCAGAAATATACTCCGGGGACACACTGCCCAGCCCAGGATGTTCCTGTGAAAGGCCCTCAGAACATACAGTCAGTGTGGGGACACAGTGCCTGCCGTCTGGCTAAGCACTTCAGAGACACCCACTGACATGCTGTGGGCTGAGGCAGGACTGTGATTAGAAAGGATGGTTTCATTCCAACACCATCACCTTCTTAAGAAAAGGATAACCTCTCTTTATCTGGCATGCGACCTTTCAGTTGAACTTGGAGTATTTGGGGCTGTTCAGAGAGAGCACTAAATGGCACAAGAATACTTACTCTGTGATGATGGTTCCCTGGTGAGCTTCCTGCAATAAAAATGATAAGGGTTGCCTGAGACTATCCAGTTTTAGTACTGGGGCCATTTCCATCCTTTGTTATTAAAAATGGGCTCAAGTTTTCTTTCTCTGTAGGGGGAGGGGAAAATTAATAGCTGGCTTAAGGACATAGGACACACTTATGCTTTTGAATACAGAGTAGTGGTTAAGACTACAGATTCCAGTGTATGAGAGATCTGCAGCTTACTAGCTGCTTGGGCCAGTTAATCTAAACTCTTTGCTCTTTGGTTTCTTCTGTAAAATGTGAATAATAGTAATATCACACAGGGTTTTGGTGAGGATGGAACTGGATAATGTATGTAAGACGCTCGGTGCCTAGCACAGAGTGAGTGCCCAATTACTACTCAGCTAATATTTAACTATTTTATTTTTTTTATAGGTACTGAACCTGCATACAATTACTTTATTCCAGAACCTTCCAACATCAGAATTCCATCACAGGAAGTGGTCTAGAGCAGAATGTTTTATAGACATTTAGCAGGGGTAGATTTGGGCCACTTGTAAAATGAAATAGACCTTTGTTATTCATGGATTTCAGGTTCGTGGTTTCAGCTATTCACAGACAATCTCAAGGTTTCGTGACGCGGTGTATGTTATATATATTATATATAAGGTTTCGTGACGTGGTGTATGTTTTTTATATATATATATATATATATATATAAAACACCTTCATCTGAAAGGAATGAGAAGTGGTGAGGATGCAGCAGAATCATTTTGAGTACTCACCTGGTCATGCTGTTGTCCAAGAACCTCCCCTCAGCAGAAGAGATGGGCCCCCAGGGCTGGCTCTGTGGCTTGTGACCCCTCGCCGCAGCTGACGGGATAGCTGGCCTAGGGAGAGCCGCTTTGGTGTTTGAGTCAGCCTAATTTTCTCTCCTGGACTGTTCTTGTTTTCTGGAGATACATGAAGAAGAATTGGGGATCACATCTCATGATATATATATACACAAAATTTATTTTTAAGTGGTTCAGGAAAAAGTATATATATATGTATATATTATACAGAGAGAGAAAGCAAGCATCATAGAGGTATAACAATTAATAACTCTAACTGAAGGGTATACAAATGCTCATTGTACTATTATTTCAGTTTTTCTTTGGTTTAAAGTTTTAAACATTGGAAAAAATTTTAGTGGAAAATAAAAAGCCCTTTTAAAAAGATTAAAGCAAAACAAAACTCCTTGAGTTACAATGAGCTCCTGAGCCTCTGGCTGTCTTTCCTAGGCTCTGAGCTGAGAAAGCGCATGTTAATCTGGGGCCACGCATACACAGAAGAGAAAGCTGTACTTCAGAGAGAGACAAAGACGTACAGAAACAGAAAGGGGGATAGAGCCTGAGATCCTCGGCAAATGGAAGCATGGGCTACATTCTTGATCTCTTGGTTCTGGCTCCAGAAGCCTGATTCTAGTGCAAGGTCTACCTCTTCTTTCTGTCTATGAGGTTCATGGAATACCCTGGTAGCCTTCCAATAAATTCTTAATTAAAAAAATTTTTTTTTTTTGCTTAAGATATCTTGAGTGTTTCTGGCTCTTGTGAATCAATGGGCTCCAGTCAAGTCCCCTGGCCAGTCTGTGGTAACAGGTGCACTCTCCTCTGAGCTGAGATTGGGAAGCGTGGCTTCATTGGAGAGTGTGCCTTGCAGACTGCTAGCTTCTGCATCTCAATGGAGTTGACATGGAATAAGAGTATTAACTAGAAGCGTAATTTTCAATTGTACTTTACAGCTTTTGAAAGGGTAAGCACTTGTGTCGTGGGAATATCTTCTTCAGGCCACAAACTCAGGTGTGGGCTAGGGGGTAGGAGGAGTAACATTTGTTCCTTTTCGATGCTGAAGTTAAGTCCTATCCTCAGCCTTCCTCCTGCCTGGTAGCAGAGTCTGAGTTTGCTCTCTGGGTTCAGTGTTTTTCCTCTTTTCCCCTGGGGGAGCTTGTTGGTGAGGATGGACTATAACCCTGGGTCATCACCACTGATGCACACCTGGCGTCTCCAAAGAGCTCTCTTACCCTCTGGTCCTCCTGGCTCTCCTGCTCTTGGGGTCCAGACCTGCTGCCTCGGTGCACAGCGACTCTCTGAGACAACTTCTGGCCTCTCAGCTCACATCTTCTCTAGGGCCAGCCCCTGCAACTCTCTCCACTGCCCACAGGGGTGGAGTCTTACCACACTCCCTGGGCTCAGATTTCCCCAACAGGTTCTGAGCGGTCTGTTCACCTTCCTCCCCGGCTTAGTTTGTGGGAGGGAACAAGGGCCTTTCTCAAGTTACCAGCTGACATCCTTTCTCTTTCCTCTTGTAGAAACCTGGGATGGTGGCCTGGATCATAGACCCTCCCCTGGAAGTCTTCTCAGTCTCCTGTTTATGGCACATTTTCTTTTAAAACACAGTGTTTTATGCTTACTAGAGTACCTACACAGAAATAGCTTATTTGGTTGTTTTCTTTAATTACAAAATAACCAGAACTAACAAAAAGAGTCTTTCTATATTGCTCTCTTAGAAACATAGGATTCACAAGTTAATAACATATAGTTTGGCGTGATTTTATGACCTGAATTTTTTTTTTTTGATATTAGCTTTTGATATCTAAATGCCAAGCTTTGGGATCTCAAAACCCTTTTTTCTCGCAAAGCCTATTTTGAAACCCCAAAGCTAAGAACTGACTTGTTATTTGCATTTTGTTGTAACAAATCTACCTTGAGACAGTGACAACTTCAGGTCTAGGTCAAATGTGGATTGGACAAAGGGTAGCAGAAAAATGTGGGGATGGGTAGGAGGAGAAGACATTGGGTCATGTTATCCACTCCATATGCCAATGGAGTGTTCATGAATTGGGAAATTTAAGTAGACCCCAGAGTTCCCGTTGCCAAGCTCGAGGTTTTCCTCTCTGGAAAGGGAAAAGATTTTACCTTGCAAAGATTCTACTATACGATGACATCTCATCTACCTGAAACTTGGATTGGATTTAATCGAAACACAGCTAGGGATAGGAAGTAGCAAACAAAGTCTCAGAGTCATGAAGACAGGTTTCACAGAAGCCATGCATCAAAGAGTTCATTCATAGGCAAACCCCTTAAACCCTCCAATAAAGCTTGTTTTCGTTACATATTCAAACACACTCAAGTTATCAAGTGTCTAGGCTAGATTGGGGTTGGTGACAGGAGGATCTAGTTGCATGTTGCAAACAGTAAGAAAAACTGCTGATAGAATGACAGCAACAGAGGAGTCAGAAATACAACAAAAATCAGACATAAACATTTAAAACATCAGTGCCGTCTAGGGACATCAGTGTAAAGATAACACGTCTTAAATTTCTCTTTTGTTTATGTAACCAGAACTCTAATTGATCAGTGCCTTAGAGCTCAGTGGAAATTCAGAGAAATCTAATCCAAGCATGAAATATGGGATTCATAACTTAATAATGTGACATGATTTTATGCCCTAAATCTTTTGGGGCATTAGAATTTGATAACTAAAAGCCAAGCTTTTAGATCTCAAAACTTTTTTTTTTTTTTGCAAAGACTATTATGGGCTGAATTGTGTCTCTCCTCAGACTCATATGTTGAAGCCCCAACCTCCAGTACCTTAGAATGTAACTGTCTCTGGAGAAAGGGCCTTTAAAGGGTGATTAAGCTAAAATTAGGCTAAAGGGTGCGCCCTCATCCAGTCCGACTGGCTTCCTTATAAGAAGAGGAGATGAGGACACACAGACACCCAGTGAAGTGCACACATGGAGAAGAGGCCACCTAAGGACTTGGAGAGAAGGCAGCCACCTGCAAGCAAAGGAGAGAGGCCTCAGAAGAAACTGAACCTGACAACACCTTGAACTTGGATTTCCAGGCTCCAAAACCATGAGAAAATAACTTTCTGTTGTTTAAGCCACCCAGTCTGTAGTATTCTGCTATGGCAGCCCTAGCGAAGTAATATGAAGACTATTTTGAAACACAAAAGCTGAGAACCAACTTCTTTGTTATCTGCATTCTACTGAAAAAAGTCTACCTGAGGCTTTGTAGTTTAGTCACAGAGCAGATCATGGGTTTTTCCAAGGTACAGGGTTGAACCTAGTGCTCCCCCATCCTACCCCTTGCCCATCAGGCAGCAGCTTGGAGTACAGAAAGAAAAAGTCTTTAGGTTCAAATCTAGGCCCTGCCACTTAGAGGATGGGCTGCAGTTTATAATTTCTCTCATTTCTCTGAGCCTAAGTTTGCCCATTTACAAAACACAGATGAAGTGTGCAAATTATCTGAGATTACATTCAGGTTATATGTGCAAAACACCTAGCACAGGCCTGGCACATAATAGGCAGATGACAAATATAGTTCTATTATTATGATGATCTTAAGCCATAAATAAAAGATTAAACTCTGCATGTTATTTCTGTTGAAGAAGGGGGTATGTTATTTTTAAAATAGATTTTTAGCCTTATGTGATGATTCAAATGTCTTGATGGTTAAAGGGATGAGCATTAGATATTCAGAATGCTGGATTATCCAAACTGTTCTCCAAAGACTCTTGATAGTTGAGATTTCAGTGTAAATATTTTGTGACCACTGAACTGTTTTTAATTCCTATTCTCCTTTTGTGTTTTTTACTCCAAGGTTCTCAGTCAGAACCCCCTCAGAACTTTTTTTTTTTTACTATATTTTATTCTTTTCTGTATTCCCCCAAATGTCTATAATGACTCCTTATGAATTTTAAACCAAGACAAAAAGCATCATAAAATCTACCAAGAGATCAGGTAAGAGAGAATACAATAAATTTGATTATTTGGTCACTGCTGACCTTAATGGAAGGAACTTGAGATAGTGACAGATGCCAGTATGCATGGCTGGAGTGACTGAAAAGTGAGGAAGTGAAGATATGTGTGGACAAGAGCATGAAAAGGGAGGGAGCTGGATTTGGGGAACTGTTTTTTCAGATGGGAGAAGACTTGGATATATTTTTGGGGAATAGGAAGTAGCTCTTGGAGATGGTGAGATTATAAAAATATAGACAAGAGAGCAAGGGCTGGGGAGAGGCAGGGTGGATCCGGTAGAGGCCCAGGCAGGTGAGGACGTTAGCCGGGGACAGGACTGAAAGGTCCTTCTCAGGGCCAGGCAGGAAGGAGGAAGGTTGGGGCCATGATAGGTGAGTTTAGGGGAAGAGGAAAGAGAAGCTCAGGGGTTCTGGTCTGATGGCCCATTTTCTTTGTGACAAATGATCTCAACTGCTGAGATTGAGGGGAGTAGGCTGGAGGACGGGCTGTGGAAAGTGTGGGGAGCTGCCAACACGGAGAGTGAGAAAGGGCATATAGTAGGGACAAGTGAAATCATTGCTGGGGGCCTGGTCAAGGCTGAGAGAAAATAGGGTTATGGAGACAACAGTGAGTTACTAGAAGTTTTTGAGGAGAAGAGCAATGTGATGACAAGTGTGTTTCCGGGAGCGTATAAAGTGCTGGTATACCAGATGGTGCAGATAAGCTTTGCCAAGTTCTAGGCTGACTAGTATTGGGGCTGAAGGAGGGATGGTGAGCAAGGTCCTCTTGAAGGAAAACCATCTAGACCTTCATAATAAGGCAGATGTCTTCAAGCCACATTTCTCCTTGACTGGCTGGCTCCCCACAACACTGTGACAATAGGGGACACTAAAGGGAGACTGGAAGGCTGGAGGAGATTCTTCGAACTGCCTTGTTTTCTGTTCCTGTCAGTGTCACCCCAGGAAAGGTTGTTCACCCTGTTGATGACAATGCGTTCTGGTTTCCATTTTTTTTTCGCACTCTGAACCAACCTCATAGCATCCCCCTGGAGATAACAGCCCCAGACACTGGCCACATCTCCTCAGAGATGAGTTCCACTTTGGTGGGTCCTTCCTCTGAGCTCCAGAGGCACCAGCACTGACAGGCAGCTCCCATGTCTAAACCCCAGCTCAGCAGAGCCACTCTTCTAAGCTTCTAGATTCTGATAACCCTGACCTCTTCTCTTTTTTCCTTGCTCTAGGATGGTAGCTGCTTCCTTAATTCTCTGTTACCTCAGTGCTCCTCCTTTACCTTTCAGTCTCCAATACCTGCTTAACCTGTTTCTTTAGTTAAATTCTTCCTGTAAAAATAACTGATGTGGATTTTGTTTTCTTGATTAAATTCTTACTATAGAGTTACCATATTAATTTGCTAAGGTTGCTGTCATAAACTACCAAAAACTTGGTGGCTTCAGCAACAGATACTTATTGTCTCACAGATCTGGAGGCTGGAAGTCTGAAAGCAGGGTGTTGGCAGGGTTGGTTCCTTCTGAGGCCCAAGAGGGAAGGATCTGTTTTGTGCCTCTATCCTTACCTTAAACGGCCATCTTCTCCTTTTGTCCCTTCATATCATCTTCCCTCTATGTGCATCTGTTTCCAGATTTCCCCTTTTTAGAAGGACACCAGTCGTATGGGACTAGAATTCATCCTAATGACCTAACTTTTTAACTTGATTACCTCTATAAAGACCCTGTCTCCAAATAAGGTTACAGTCTGAGGTACTGGGGGTTAGGATTTCAGCATATGAGGGGCCACAGAATTCAACCCAACTGTTGCCTTCAGCATAAGAACAGCCGTTAGGGAAAACTGTGTGTTTAAGTTTTGCTTAGCCCACTTTTAGTTCTATATCCCTGAACAAGTAGCTTAATCTCTCAAAGCCTCAGTTTTTATCTTCTATACAATAAATATCGTAATTCCTACTTTAAAGATTAAATTAGATCATATAAAGATATCCCAATTCTCCTTTCTTTTTTTATATTTTGTAGAAGATAGATACATGTTTCCCCCCTTCCCCCCTGCTCACTCCATTATTCGCATCCTGTTTAGATGGAAAGATAAAGTTTTGTTGCTCACAACTGACTTTGAGACTTGACTGATGGGCAGTACTGACCACTGGAAACTTGTACCTCCACCAACAGCTCTCTGCCGTCCTTCATTCTCACTCAAGTGGTGCCACCAGGGCTGCCTCCCAGCCTTTCTTTGCTCTGTAACTCATTTCTTCTCTACCTTTGGCACGATCCGGGTGTGTCTCTCTTAGAGACCCCACTTTCCCAAACAAGTTTTGGCCAAGTTTCTGGCAGCTAACCGCACCCCTGCCTCTCAGGGGAAAGTGCTTTTCCACACACTACTTTGTTTAGAAATCTTTATTCCTGGAAGCTAACAAGCTGTGAGTTGCTTAAAATGTAATGGTTACCTATGAGCAGCACAGCTAAATATAGTCACAAAAAATGCAGTATTTTGAAACAGAAGAGTATTGTTTAAACAAGATTTTGAATAGTTTCTTCCATGTAGGGATACAGTGAGAGGCCTTAGTGAAGCCTGAATTCTTTGAAAACAAATGAAATTTTTAAAGTGGTACCAGAGTTAATTTTTCCTATCAACTTGACTGGTCCATGGGTGCCCAAACATTTGGTCATGCCTTATTCTGAGTGTTTCCGTGAGGGTGTTTTTGGATGCGATTGGCATTTGAATCTGTAGACTGAGTAAAGAAGATTGCTCTCCCTGATGTGGTGGCCTCATCCAGATCAGCTGATGGCTTGAATAGACCAAAAGTGCTGACTTCCCCCTGAGTAAGTGAATTCCTCCTGCCTGACAGCCTTTGAACTGGGATATCAGCTTTTTCCTGCTTTTGAACTAGAACTAAAACATTGGTTCTTCCTGGGTCTTGAGCCTGCTGGCCTTCAGACTGGAACTATACCATTGACTCTGCAGTTCTCCAGCTTGTGGACTCACGCTACAACCTTGGGACTTGTCAGTCTCCATAACCACGTGAACCAATTCCTTACAATAAATCTCTTTCTCTATATATATTGTACATCCTATTGGTTCTGTTTTTCTGGAGAACCCTGCAAATTCAGACTGGAAGGAATTTTAGCAGTGCTTCTTAAACTTTAACACGAATATGAATCACCTGGGGTCTTGTTAAAATGCAGATTCTGATTCAAGAGGTCTGGGGTGGGGCCTAAGATTCTGCAGTTCTGAGACTTCCTCGGCAATGCTAATACTGTTTGTCTATCAACCACACTTTGAATAACAAAGCTTTAGTGATCCTAAGGCAGACGTTCTCAGTCTTGGTTGCACATTACAATTATCTGGAGGGCTTTTTAACAAATACCAGTTCCTGGTTCCCATCCCCCAGTTTCTGATTTGACTGGTCTGTTTGAACTCGGGCGTCCCCGTCTTTTCTCAAAGCATCCCAGGTGATGCTAACATGCAGCCTGCTGTAGCCAGAGCTGCTCAGAATTAGGTGCAGGAATCACCTGGGAACCTTGTTAAACTGTACATTCTCAGCCTGGTGCCTGAGATTCTGCATTTCTAAAGAACTTCTAGGTCACATCAAGGCTGCTGGTCCACTCAATACACTTTGAGTAGGAATGGTCTAATTCAGTGTTCCTCAACTTTGGCACTACTGGCATTTTGGGCCAAGATAATTCTTTGGTTTAGGAGACTATCCTGAGCATTGTAAGACACCTAGCAGCATTCTTGGCTTCTACCTGCTAGATGCCAGTGGCACTCCCACACACACCTGTGACAACTAAAAATGTCTTCAGACATTGTCAAGTATCCCCTGAGGGGCAAAACTACCACTGCTACCACCACTACCCACCGTGTTGGTGTAATCCAAACTTCTCATTTTGTTGCAAACTGAAGTCCTATTACAACATCCACATCTAGGCTCTCAGAACCTCTAAATAATTGAAAGCTGACAGATTACAAAATGACCACTGCCTCAAACAGAGTATGGTAGGTAGCATAATGGCCTTGCAATGATGTTCATGTCCTCGTTGTTGAAACCTGTGAATATGTTACTTTACATGGTAAGAGAGGCTTTGTAGTTATAATTAAGAACCTTGAGATAAAGGATTATTCTGTGTTATCCAAGCTGGCTCAATGTAATCACTAGGGAGTAGATGTGATGATGAAAGCAAGGTCAGATAGAGAGATTAGAAGATGCTACACTGTTGGCTTTGAAGGTGAAGGAAGAGGTTGCAAGCCAAGGGATGTGGGTAGCTTCTTGAAGCTGGAAAAGGCCAGGGAGTGAATTCTCCCCTAGAGCCTCCAAAAAGAATGGATCCTTGCTCACACCTTGATGACAGCCCTGTGAAACCCATTTCAGATTCTGAACTTCAGAAATGCAAGAGAATAAATTTGTGTTGTTTTAGGCCAATAAGTTTGTGGTAAATGGCTACAGCAGTAATAAACTAATACACAGGGGAACACGATAAGTAGATAAACAGTCCTTAGCTGTGGGAGAAGCAGAAGTAAGTTTGCACTTGGGTAGAATGGAGTGGATGGGAAGGCTGCTGAGGAAACTGAACAGACCCTGTTTTGGGCCTGGGGGGAAAATCAATAACATTGTTCCCAGTTAAGCATTATGAATGGACAATTCCAAGCGAGCCCAGGCAGGGCTACTGGAAACAGGTGGACAAGGCACACACCTGGCAGATTTGGGCAGAGTGCAGGTGTGGGGTCACAGAAATCAGATCAGTGCTTTTGTGCTGTGGGCCCAGCAGGCTTGGATGTGGCTTTGTGGTTCTCAGACTTTGCTGCATATTAGCATCACCTGGGAAGATTTAACAACTCCTGCTGCTCAGGCTGTATCCTATACTGATTAAGTAAGAATCTCTGGGGACATTAGTAGTTTTTAAAACTGCATGTTATTCAAATATGAAGCCACACTTGAGAACTATTTTAGAAGGGGAAACAGGTGAGGGACAGAGGAATAAATGCAGTGAACTCTAATCAACTTGCTTCTGGAACAATAGGCCTTTGGCACTTTGAGGTGCTACGTTCTTTTTTTTTTTTTAATTTAAAGTGTACAATTCGATATTTTTTTTCTTATTAGTAATGTATATATGGCAATCCCAATCTCCCAATTCATCCCACCCCAACCCCCCTGCTTTCCCCACTTGGTGTCCATATGTTTGTTCTCTACATCTGTGTCTATTTCTGCCTTGCAAACCGGTTCATTTGTACCATTTTTCTATATTCTGCATATACGTGTTAATATATGATATTTGTTTTTCTCTTTCGGACTCACTTCACTCTGTATACAATCTCTAGGTCCGTCCATGTCTCTACAAATGTCCCAATTTCATTCCTTTTTTGAGGTGCTACATTCTCGAGGGGAAAGATGCAGGTGAGGAACCTAGCACCACCCGATGTCCCACAGCTGGTAAGTTGGGGAGTCAGGATGTGGTCTCAATCAGGTTGTACGTAGGCAGGTCCAACTGCAAGGCAGTGGGGACCTCAGCAGCAGAGCAGGATGTTGGGAAAGAGAAGAAAGCTGGGGCTATTGAGGGTCAGACCTGAGAGTGAGGGTAGGTATCTAAATCATGGCATCCAGAGAAACTGGGGGAATCCACACACTTAGCTACAGTCAACATTTAGAAAAGGAAAATCTCTACAAGCCACCATAACCTTCATCTATATAACTTTCAGGTATTTCAGGTCATATCTTAGAGATACTTCTGACAGGAATCCTTCCCTAACCTCCAAGCCTGAGTTAGATTCTCCCTTTTAAAGACCCATTTAATAGTCTGCCACATTTAATCCTTCTAAGTCTATGTTTTAGTAGTTAAACGATCCTCCCATGTCCTCAAGCTAAATGTGATTTATGTGAAAACAGTGCCATGGCCCACGTGTAGGGTCTATTTATTATTATATAGCCTCTGGATAAGGCAAAAACATGGCATTTGGGGCAGAGTAAGAAATTATGTCTTGAACCTTGATGTAAAGAGGAAAAAACAAACAAAACAGAAATTACAATCAATGCTGGTAATTAAGCTACAGTTTCAGGGTAACGTGCCCAAGGGCCTGAGTCCATAGCTTCCTGTTCCCCGACAGGACTCTGTCTCCCAACACCCATTCCAGATTGGCCATTGTTACCAACAGAAAGTGTGTGTCAGGAGGTCCAGAGTAGATCCAAGAATTTATACTTATCAAGCATCTCTAGTTGATATCTCTTACCCTTTTGCTGACAGTTGTATCCCAGTTGCATACAATCTATATATTTGAGTGTTACTTCTCACCAATTCTAAAGCCTAGTCTTCGGTTAAATGAATGATCACTTTTCACTCAATATTATAATTGCCTATTTGACTGCTTAGATATTCCACCAAGCCAGAATTTTTAAGGTGGCTCCTATACTCCCATCATGAGTATGGTGCTTGTTTCTGTTCACTGAATGAGAATAAAGATGAGTTTTGGGCATGTTGAGTTTGAGGAGCCTTTGAGATCTCCAGGTGAAGATACCTGCTAAGCAGCTGGCTGTGTAAGGCAGACGCTCGGGAGGTTGTTTTGGACTGGAGTTAGAAGATGGTTGCTGCCATGAACAGGGATGAGGTCACTAAGTCGAAGTGTCTAGAGCCGGGCATTATCAACATTTAGGGCTGGATAATTCTTTGTTGCGGGGGCTGTCCTGTGCATTGTAGGAGGTTTAGCAGCATCCCTAAACTCTGCTGATTGGATGCCAGTAGCACCTCCCAAGTTGTGACCACTGAAAATGTCCCCAGACTTTGTCAGATGTTGCCTGGAGAGCAAAGTTGCTCCCAGTTGAGAAAAACTGGTCTAGAGTGACAAGAAGCACTGGAAGGGGAACATGTGAATGTGTGCACGTTGGCAAAGGCTTGGCTCTGTAGAGTCAAGAGAGGGGTTCTTCCTCATTGCCTCATGACCTCACCTTCCCTTCCATCCTCTTCCTCCAACCCGGACACTCATTTTGGTATTGGAAGTAGCATGTAGCCTTGATAGAAGCAGTAATTATGTCTATCTGCTTAGTATTTTTTTTAAAAAATATGAAGCCATACTCCCAGTCGTGTAAAACTGAGTCTCTTTCCTTAGCCTAGTTTCATGGGAGAAGATGCCTCCTTCCTGAGTGGGAGCCCCTCCCTGAGGTGCTTCATGGATCCTCTAAACTCCTGGGGCCCTGGCTGGGAACTGAGACCTCTGAGACAAGGTAGGTCTCCTGGGGGTGGGGTGGTTCTGAGGAAGTAGTTGGAGCAGGTGCCAAGTAAGATATTTCTTCTGAGGCTCCACACATCAACCCCTTCCTTCCACGCTTGGAAAATATGAGCTAACCACACAACAATAACCTCAGTCAGGCAATGAGTGATGCTTCTCTAGATGGATTTAATCATTAGAAAGTTGCACATAAGCTGAAGCCTCAAAATGAACTCTCTCTGCTTTCCAAACAATAGGAAAATGAGAAAGAAAGCCACAAGGGGACCTCGGAGTGGGTCAGTGTATGTCATCCTGTAACAATACTGGGAGGATGCTTAAAAGGCTTCTTTTCAGGGTCTAAGCTGAGAGCAGGAAGGGCTGGTTTTCCTCCCTATATCCCTTCCTATATTTCCCAGAACATTTGCCATGTTTAAAAAAATCTCATTTCGACTTTTATGGTCAAAAAAATCAAGCGAATCTAAGAAAATCGACTCTAGGGTAGTAAGCATCTCATTTTTCACTGTACCTCTTGATGAAGTACTTATCCATTATAACACAAAAGGGGTCACAATTTGAAAGCAGGAAATGTGGGAGGGGCCAGTGGTTTCTGTCAGAAGAGCAACATCATTAAGGTGGGTAAATGACCTTCTCATCACTCAACATTTGTGGGGTCTCTACCATGTCCCACGCTCTGTGCTTGGCACAGGAGATGCAGGTGGAAAAGACACAGTCTGGAACCACAGATTGGTGCAGTAAACAGCTGACTTCCAGCCAGGGCGATAAGCTTAATAACAAGCAAGGGGTGCTGTGGGTACACATGAGGAATGCTCTAAATAAGATGGAGTCAGGGAAAGGGTCCCAGAGGAGGTGTCACATGAGCAGGTGGGCGTATCCAGGGTAAGGGCATGGGCAAAGATGTGTTTACTTGTCACGCTACGGTTCCAAGGCCAGGCTGAGCTTTCCTCCAAAGTCATAATAAGTGCTCTGAGGGAATACACACATAGAATGGGGCAGTATGATTCATTTCTATTACAAGAAGAAAGTGTCTTCCTACGAAAAAAGGGGAAGGAATTCATAAATAATCAATGCTAATTAGAGGTACGCAACAACCTGGCTAGAGCTTCCGTCAGTCATTAGGTAAAAGTGGATAGTGCCTGCTTAAAACTGCAGTGTCACAGTGAATCCCCTCTCCATTGCCACCTGTCAAAATCTCTTCTCCAGTTGGCCAAAGCCCATGCGCTCACTGGGCCTTAAGAGATTCCAATTCCTTACTCTGAGCCTCAGTCTGTAGCTACCTTCCCTGTGGCACTGCTGCTCCCTCACATCCACCGTAGTTGACTTTCCTTCCATCCACTTACCACACAGGACTCTTAATAGAATTCCATCAAATTTTAGAGCCAGAGGCAGCTTGCAGAACATATTATCCAACTTTTTCATTTAACAGCTGAGAAAACAAAATTTACGACTGAGAGCTTTGGGAGGAAGAAGCCATTACCTGCTATGCGGGCTGAGTAACAGAGAAAGCCTGACTGCTGCAAGAGAGGCCATGAAGCAGAGAGATGCTCTGAAAGGAGCAGAGATGAGAGACTGTGAAAGAGATTCCCAGGTCTCCTGGTTCCATCTGTTCTTGACGTCCAGTTGCACTCCTGCCTCCAGGCTTTGTGAGACTCCCCTTGTCCCCAATTACAAATCCCCTTTTCTGTTTATGGTCACTAAAGTCAGTTTCTGTTACTTCACACACACAATAAATCAGAATTCAGTCATGTAAAGTCATCTGTAAGAGAAAGGGTGACTCTCAAATTGAAACTGTAAGTATTGGTGTATGAGATTCTTGTGGCTGCTGTAAAAAATTTCCACCAACTTGGTGATTTAAAAAATCAGAAATTTATTTTCTTACAGTTCTAGAGGCCAGAAGTCCAAAATCAGTATCCCTCGGATAAAATCAAGGTGTCAGTGGTGCCATGCTCTCTCCAGGGCTGTGCTTCTTCCAGAGACTCTAGAAGAGAACCTGCTTCCTAGCTCTTCCAGCTTCTAGTGGCTGTCACAGTTCCTTGACTTGTGGCCACATTAGTCACTTCAGTCTCTGCCTCTGGGTCATGTTGCCTTCCCATCTTCTGTCTGTGCATCAAATCTCCCTACTCTTAAAAGGACACTGTGATTGCATTTAAGACCACCCGGATAATCCCGGATAATCTTCATCTCAAGATATTTAATGTAATCACTTCTGCAAAGACCCCTTTTGCCATATAAGGTAATATTCAGAGATTCGAGGGAGTAGGATGTGGGTATCTTTTAGGGGACCATTATATGGCCTACCACGTTTGGCATATTTAAAAAACAAAATGCCAGTTGAAAATGGTGTTAACTGGCAATGGAATGACAGAGTGTTTTCAGCACTGGTGGAATAAAAGGCCTCCAGATGCAAAGAACACAGGATTGACCCCCAACGCTGCGTATCCCCCTGGGGGAGATGGCTGCATCATGTTATTGTGGTCCAGACACCAGCCACTATGCCCACTGAGCCAGCATCCCTTGTTCTGATTTCAAGGAACTTTCTAATAATTTGGCTGCTTATGTAGATTAGGCAGTGACAGGAAATGCTGATCTGTATGCCAAAGTATAACACCTAGTTTGTTGGATTATTATATTTCTCATTATAAATGTAAAAATCAGAGTTTTGATTTTTTCACTCATTAACTTTCATGAGTTTGGGTAACATATCATCAGGTTCTGAGATGAGGGCTGTCCATTTCACGAGTTCAGAAATACAATTTGCCAGCACACTAATGGTTAATCCATTCCTGAAGGATAGTTAAACTGAGTTGTAATCTCTTGGTCCTCATTCCAAATTCCCAAGGAAGGAGCATAATTAGCGAAACTCCAGTCAATTTCCTGCCCTGGAACAATCCAGCTAGGGAATGAGGTCCCTTTGAATGTACTGCTTTTATTTTATATTCATTTGGGAGGGATAGGGCAGTTTCCGCAAAAGTCAGAGAATATGGCAAACAAAGGACACTGCAGCTTGTGTTATACCTTAACTCTCAGAAGGCATTCCATTTCAAATGCTGCCTACACTATTGTCTTCTTCATGATTACGTACTTGTATTTTGGGGATTTATGGGAAAATTACATTTTCTCCTTCCTCCAACATGTTCTTCTCACTTCTACAGAATTAATCTCTATAAAATACCTTAGATTTATAACCTATGATGACTATTACTCATATATTGTCTCTGTGTTTTAGCCTTTTCTATGTCGCCTCCTGTGTTTTATTACTTAATATCTTAAAAAATAAAATCACT
Organism: Hippopotamus amphibius kiboko; assembly: GCF_030028045.1. NCBI lineage: Eukaryota > Metazoa > Chordata > Mammalia > Artiodactyla > Hippopotamidae > Hippopotamus > Hippopotamus amphibius. Next base: position 51,825,998 of record NC_080195.1, on the reverse strand, counting down.
CTATAATACATTAATTTAAAAAATAAACTCTACTATAAATGAAAAACTGATATCGATTTCCTTAAATAGAAAGTAATCATACAAATAAATATAGCAGAATGTTAGAATGTGGTTTCCAACCATGGTCTTTGACTGAGGCTTCAATGCAATATACAATATATATTGCCAAAGTCAGTGTACAATGGACTCCAGATATGCAAGTTTACATAGGAAATTGTGCAGAACTGGTGCCTTAATTTTCGTACCCCTTAGACAGATGTTTACAATGAATCAGAGTGTGGAGGGAGAGGAGGATTTGTGGAGTCTCTTAGGAGGTTCTGGTGCTATAGCAGAGAGCCAAGGAAAGGAGGTACTGCCTTCTCTTCAGACTTAGAGTGACACGTTTCCTTGGGGCCACACAGAGAGCTATGGAATATGTTCCCTGCAGTTAGGGGAGATAGAGTAATTGCAACCGACTCCCACGTAAGAAATGGTAGAAGCGGCTATATTAGGAGTGGGCTGCACTCCCAGTGTTTTGGGGATAAGGGAGGTGTGACTGTTTCCCATAGACCTGATGTGAGCCACTTGGGATGAAGAGAAGTTGCATCAGATGATCTAGGGTCATGGAAGAACTCTAGCAAAAAGAAGCTAGAGGGGAATGCTGGCTTTTTAGGGGCTGTGAAAAGACTAGAAATACTTGAGTGCCCTGCCACAGGCAGTAATGGATATCTCTGAGAAAGTGCCCAGGCAAGAAGAACTCAGGTGTGACCTACTTGGCCCAGAGGCAGAAAATACTGTCCTCGCGTCTTTAGCTCTCCTCTCTTTGACCTCCCCTTTTCTAAGCTGGGAAGAAGTAGGACAGCGGCTTACAAGTGAAGGAGGAAGTGAGTGGAGAGAGCAGGTGCTGAGCACACTCCCTTCCTGGAAGGCAGGCAGCTGTCATTAGACGCCTTGCCCAGGGTGGGGAGAGGAGGTTGAAGGGTTGGTTAATATCTAGGACTTGACATTCAAATTACCACATTAAGACTAAGAACATAAAAGACTGTAAGACTGTCTTTTACCTAAGAGCCAGTGAAAAAAAAGACATTGGGCCTGCTGGGATATTACCCAGTGGTAGTAAAAAAAGAAAAAAAAAAAAAGAGCTTTCCCACTGGATCAAGTTTAAAGGGGACCTGGGAAACAAGACATTAAGTTGAATTTTGATTGTGTCACAGTCATACTTGTTCAATATATTGCTGACAGAAACATTGTGAAAACAAAAGTTTATACTTTAAAAAAATAAATTAAAAAATGACAGTCAAGTAGTAAATATAATTTAGTTTTTAAATGCATGCAAGAAAAGAGCTTATTTTAAACATGTGAAAAACTCCTTGGTCTAGGTACAAGGTTGGCCAGTTGGTGACTGATGTTGCCACTAAGCCCAGATGCTTCCTCGGTTCAGAGTGGGTGGGGCCCCTACTTGGTGGTATGACACAGCTGGGACACCCTGATGGCCCACCCCCATCCAGATGCAATCTCACTGTGGGAATGATAACTATCGGGAGAGATGGTAGGAGCAGCCATTCTCACAATCCCTACTTCCAAAAATCCTGGTGAAATGTTCATTCCATGAAAGTCTGAAAAATTCATGGTAAAGTCTATTAATCTAGGTGGTCTGTGTAACCATGTTTCTACTTTCTGTGCCCAAGTATTTTTTTTCCCCAATAACATTGAAATAAATACTTAGGTATAAAGTAAAAAAAAAAACTTCAGTAGTATGCCTCCTGAAATCATCTTGCACTCACTGGACCCAGTGTGGCCCATCTGTGCAAAGTCCATCTTTACTGATTTCCAGTCCTGTCCTGTTTTCTGGGTTCTAATTCTCTAGTGATTCAAATCTGCTCTTCCTTCAGAATTCCTCTATTTCTCCTTTCAGTTCTACTGGTTTTTGCAGCTTTGTTGCTTGGTGTGAACATATTTAAGATTACTCTATCTTCCTGATGGATTGACTCATTATTATACGATGTCCCTCTATGTCTCTAGCAAGTTTCTTTGCTCTGATGTCTACTTTGTTTGTTACTAATATTCCTTCTTTGCTTTAATTAATGTTTGCATGGTATGTCTTTTTCCATACTTTTACTTTCAACCTGCCTATATTATCATAATTGAAGTGAGCCTCTTATAGAGGCATATAAGTTGGGTCATGTTTTTAAATCCAATCTGCTAGTCTCTGTCTTCTGATTGGTATATTTAGACCATTTGCATTGAATGTAATTATTAATATGTTAGGGGCTTAATCTTCCATTTAATTTTATTTACTTTAATTTTTTGTTAATGAAATGCTTTATTACATCAAATAATACATACACACAAAGATGAAAGCAGTTTTAGTCTTTTTTTCCAGATGTTTTGATCAACTTACAGTAAAGACAGTACTGAAATCTACATACAGTCTTAGTACGAAAATTGCTGTTGGGTTGATTGCTCTTTTTTCTGATTTATAAATTGTGACTTTTTAAACTGACTTCAAAGGACTGATAGTCATGCAGGTGCTTAAGCAAAAATGAAGCTCTATTATGTAGAGTCTATACTGTACAGCTGTCAGTAAAATAAAAACTTAAAAACATAAAGTGAACTGTCAGTATTCATTAAAAACAAAATCCTTAGACTTGTGTTAGCTTATGAAAAGGAGCGAGGAATAATTTGGGCTACATAAATGTATTTAACAGAGAAGATTAAAGTAAGACACTGGTATCTTGGAGGCAAACCATAGTTTGCTACAAGAGTAGATAACTTTTATGTGCATCTTTTTAATCGATGCTTAAAAAACCCCAAATAGTTTCTAACTACTTAAAATGCAAATTCTAATTAACTGCAAAATCTTTTCTATAGGTTTAGAGCCTAATGAACCATGAGAGGGAAAAGGGGAGAAAAATTCAAACTGTTACCATTTTGAAAACGTTTCATTTGAACAGAAAAGACAACCGTAACTTCCCATCTGGTAACAAACAAAAAAAAAAAAAAAAAAAAAGAAAAGAAAATCTTTCAAAACTAACAAGGTGACTAGGGTCTGACATTGTGTTCTGTTTCAGCCAAGCACTCCCTAGTGTTAGGTGAGTCTGATCACTTTCCCCAACTCTTTATGATGGTCAGCGGTTCTGCATATTTGCTCTGAGGTACTTGGCTGTTCCCAGTTCCCTGGGTGTAGCCTAGGGATGGTGGCCTGTGGTCACTCAGCAGCTGATAGTATGGTAAGGACATTGCCATGAAGGTGAAAGAGGAGTGGACATTTCCAGCCTTGTTGAGTGAGACCATGGGCCTGTGCAGTCGTTCAGTTTGGAAAACATGCCTCCCCTCCCCCCATCAGCGATGGCTGGCACTTGGCTGCAGCCGGGGCAGGCCTGTGAGTGTGGCAGTGGCGAAGCTGGGCCTGCTGGCAGGGAGCAGTGGCTGCACAGCAACCCTGGCATTTCTGTGCTGGTCTGTGCATTTGTGCACCTACTGAGCTCCTGAACCCTTTTTATTATTTCCATTTTATTTTTTATTTTCTCTCTGTTTTTGTTTCTCTGCTTTGTTTATTTCTTGCCTTCCTGTAGGTTACTTAAACATTTTTTAGAATTCCATTTTGATTTATCTGTGGTGTTTTTGAGTGTACTCTTTGCATAGCTTTTTAAATAGTTGCTCTAAGTATCATATCATATCTATCTAACTTATTGGTCTTTTGGTGTCATCATTTTACCAGTCTGAGTGACGTTAGAGAAGCCTTACCTCCTTTTATGTACCTTTACCCTCCCCCATTTATAAGTCTTAAATATCTTACGTTTAGAACCAAATCAGACAGTGTTATCATTTTTTTGCTTGGATTGTGAAACATAATTTTGAAAACTCAAGAGGACTAGAAAATTCTATTGTATTTACCATAATTTTGCTTATTATGTTCTTTTTCGCTACTGTTTCAAGTTTCCTTCTTTTATTGTTTCCTTTCTGTTTAGGGAACTTCAGTTAGCCATTCTTTTAATGTGGGTCTGGTGATAAATTCTCTTAGTTTTCCTTTACCTGAGAATGTCTTGATATCCCCTTCATTCCTGAAGGAAATTTTCAGTGGGTGAAGGATTCCGGGTTGAAAGTTCTTTACTTCCATCACTTGAAACATATTATGCCATTTCCCCTTGGCCTTCATGATTTCTAATGAGAAATCAGCAGTCATACAAATCATTCTTCTACAATAGATAAGGTGTCATTTTTCTCTGACTTCTCTCAAGTTTTCCTTGTCTTTAGTTTTCAGAAGGTTAATTATAATGTGTATTGGCATGGGTTTCTTAGGTTTATCCTGCTATGGGGTTTTGCTCAGCTTCTTGAACCTGGAAATATATGTCTCTTGTCAAATATGGGAAGTTTTCAGTTATTATTTCTCACAATAATTATTCAGCCCCATCTTCTTTCTCCTCTTCTGCAATGCTGATGACACAAATGTTAGATCTTTTGTTATGATCCCACAGTCTGAGGTTCTGTTCATTTTTTTTTTTTTTCATGTCTATTTTTTCTCTATTGTTCAGATTGGGTAATTTTTAGGTTCTTTTATTTCACTATTTCTTTCCTTTGTCCCCTCTATTCTGCTGTTGAGCCAATTTACTGCTATTTTTATTTTGGTTTTTGTATTTTCAGTTCTCAAGTTTCTATTTGATTCTTCTTTATGTCATCTGGCCCTTTGCTGAGACTTTCTGGTTTCCATTTGTCTCAAACATGTTCACAATTGCTTGTTGAAGCATTTTTATTATGGCTGTTTTGGAATCATTGTCAGATAATTCTAACATCTCTGTTATCTCAGTGTTGATATCTGTTGATTGTCTTTTTTCATTCAATTTGAGATATCCCTAGCTCTTGCTATGATGAGTGATTTCTAATTGATACCTAGACATTTTCATATCAGGTTATGAGACTCTAGGGCTTATTTAAACCTTCTGTTTTAGCTGGCTTTTTTTTTTTTTTTTTTTTTTTGGATACTGCTCTGTTAGAAGAAGGAGACTTTCACCTTGTTACTGCTGGGTGGAGGTAGAAGTCCAGGTTCCTCACTCAACTTCCACTAATACCCAAGGTGTGGAGCCTCTCCTTATTGTGGGACAAGGTTGGGAGTTCTGATTTTCTCAGTGGTCCGCATTGCAACTGTTGTAGAGGTGGCCTGGTTTACATGGGGTGATGGTGAAAGTTCTAACTCTTCACTAGGCTTCCTCTGACATCACCCCGGCAGGGAGGTTGAAGAATGTCTCATTACTGCTGGGTGGAGATAGAATTCCAGGCTCCTTACATGGTCTCCACTGACACTATTGCATCACCCTAGCAGAGGGGTTGGGGTGCCTCACTACAGCACCCCAAGGGTGGAAGTCTAAGCTCCCCACTAGGACTTTGCTTGTGTGAGACAGGTTGAAGCATGGTTTTTTCCTTTGGTGTTTCACTGGAGTAGAGTGGGTTTTGTCTAAAAGTTTTCTGTCTTGCTACAATGACCGTTTTCTGGTCCTTGAGAGAGCCGGTTTTTGTTCGGGGTTTCTTTTGTCTGTATCTGTTGGTATTTCTGAGTTGCATGTTCTTCAGCTCCACATCTGGGAAATGTGAGGCAAAGAGAAAACCTATGGAATTCACCACCATGCCATTCCTCGGGTCCAGAAGTCTTGTCTTCTCTCCACCTTTGAGAGGCTTCTTATGTTTGTTTTATATTTTTTGTCCAGGGTTTTCAGTTGTGCTTAGTGGGAGCAATGGGGAAAATTACATTTCCTCCAACTTCCTGGAAGCAGAAGTCACTGGGTCTCTTTCAAGTCTTAATAAACACTTGGTGATTTCACTCAGGCACATCATTTCCCCCCTTCCCACTCCTACCCTTTACACGAATACAAAAGAGTAAAAGCACCAGGTTAGTAAAATATTTTAAATTAATTAATAATATAAATATAATTAATCAAAAGGTGAGTTTATTTAAATAAAAAGTGAAGTAAATAAAATAAAGATATAATTTTATACATATGTTTATCTACCCATGTAGATATTTTTATACACATAGGTACATGAAAGTTAACAGACTAAAAACATGTATACATTTAGACTGATGCTATGAATTAGAGAGTGGTGGGTATCTTCTAGAGGCCCTGAATTTCAGACCTTGGGGATAAAAGATGATAGTTTCCCTGGACACAGAAGCCTGGGCAGCGTCAAGAGTGATGTGTTCCCTATTTTGCACTCAAGCAGTGGATCAGGACCCTTTGGCCTGTGGCTTCCTAATACATATATTCTCATCCATCTGTCCCCAGGACAGATAGAGCAGGATAGTCAACAGAAAGACAGACGGATACACATATACACTGTGATACATTGAACTAGGCTGATAGAAAAGTGACTGAAGTGACTGGAATATAGGAAAGAGAGTGTGAACAATTAATTAGAAGGCATGTTGCTCATCTACTATGTATCAGATACTCTATAAACATTACTCACCTAGTTTTTAAAAGTTGGTATTATTACCCAATTTTAACCAATAAGTAAATAACTGAGGCCAGGAGAGGCTAAATAACTTGCCTCACATCACATCTAGTAATCGCAGAGCCCAAATTCAAACCCCAATTTGTCAGATTAGGACATTGTCTGCTTTGCTGCCTATTTCTCGTAGGAGAAGGTGGGGCCTGGGGGAAGGGAGCACCGGGAGATAAGGTCATAGAGACTTCAGTAAACTCCATGAGGCGGCCACAGAGGATTGACAGAGGTGACTTCACTGCCTTCCTCAGTCTCTTCTGTCCTCACAGTTGTGATGTGCATTGTCCCAGGGTCTGCAGCCTTCTCTTCCTAAGATGAACTTTCATTTCAAGGGAAAGTCTGGGCTGGGTTCTCCTCCCAGGTCTGAAGGCAGTTGGCCAGGTCTCCTCTTCTGAGTGTACATGACTAAGAGAGATGGGAGGGAGCCCGCAGCACAGGGACCCATTGCCAAGAACATCTCAGGGTGGAGAGACCTCTGGAACATTTTTTCCATTCTGCATCAGACAGAGTAAAATTGATTAGCATTTAATTGGTTTCAGCTGTTCTTACCATGTTGCATAGAAAACTTCGATGTACTTTGTTAAATTCAATATTCCTTATGGTTAACAGATTGAAAGCCAAAAACATCCTTGAAGAAACACCAGGAATCAGTGCTTTGGATCACACTGAGTTCTTTGCTATTGTTCACCCATTTGGAATGCTCTGGGAATGCTAAATACTTGGGATTGGGTATAAAAAAAGAAACAAATCGGTGTCTGGTAAGACTCTTGGGTAGATAGCTTCCTAGAAATCAAGATATCTAAATTGCAGTTCCAGATTTCCCTGTGCAGCCAGGTGATTCTGGTAAACCTCTTCACCTCTCTGGACTGCACTCAGGCTCCTAATCTAGAAGCTGAGGAGATTGTGCACAATGATCTCAAAAGTTGTTTCCATCTCTTAGATCCTGTAATTTATTTTCATTATTGTGATGCTTTGGTACAATTCAGAAAAAACAATGCCACAATGCTCTCTAATTAAGAAGTGTAGGGGGTGATGCCTTAGAGGGCCAGGACGGGGAGGGTGGGGGGAGTCGCGGGAGGGAGGGGATATGGGGGTATGTGTATAAATACAGCTGATTCACTTTGGTGTACCTCATAAGCTGGTACAAGAGTGTAAAGCAATTATATTCCAATAGAGAGCTAAAAAAAAAACGTGTAGGGACTTCCCTGGTGGTGCACTGGTTAAGAATCCACCTGCCACTGCAGGGGACATGGGCTCGAGCCCTGGTCCAGGAAAATCCCACATGCCTCAGAGCAACTAAGCCCGTGCACCACAACTACTGAGCCTGCGCTGTAGAGCCTGTGAGCCACAACTACTGAGCCCGTGTACCACAACTACTGAAGCCTGTGCGCCTAGAGCTTGTGCTCCGCAACAGAAGAAGCCTCCGCAATAAGTGCATGCACCGCAATGAAGAGTAGCCCCCACCTGCTGCAACTAGAGAAAGCCGAGCAACAGCAAAGATCCAGTGCAGCCAATAAATAAATAAATAAATAAACTAAAAAAAAACAAAAAAAAAAAAGAAAAGATTTCCATATATTGAAAAAAAAGAAGTGTACAGAATAGCTGCGGCAGATTGTGTCTTGGAACCCAATGAAGAGAGAGGTTTCAAAGGACATAAAGTGGTTAAGGCTTAATCAATAGACATTTTAGTCTCCAGAGGCCAGAGGACAAATGAGGAGCTGGGAAAATCCCTGACATTGTGTGTTCCTGAGCAAGAACACTCCAGACCTCACCTTTCATGTCTCCTTCTGTGCAACACAAATAAGGACACCTACTTGTTAATGCAAAAGTCTTTGTGAAGAGGTTTGGTCAAAATGTGCGATGTAAATTGTATCAGATGCTGAGGACCACAGAGGGGGTGTAGCCACAGCAACTGCCCTTTCTTAATCCTCCCTCTGTGCTTTCCTGCCTTCCCTTAAACTGCTCATTCTCCAGCTTCCTCTTTGCCTTTATTTCTTTTCTGTCACTGCTTCTCTCTTGCTGAATCACCCTCACTGGGTCTTCTTTTTGTAAATGCCCATGGATGACTGAGGTGGCAGCTAGAACAGTGAAAAGCCCAGAGAAATTCCATCCTGTAACCCAGCTGCTTAGGAGGACCTTAGGGAGAGAGACTTCTGAGCCCTGCTTGCCACCCATTTGGCTTCATCGGGTCCCCAGGGGTTGTTGCTCCCTTACCAGCAAACCTCAGGTTAGCAATCTACCGACTCGATTGCAGGCCTAACCCCAAGGCCTGGGGAACTCCAGAGCCATCTCCAGCAGGCCCAGGGGCTTCCCCACGTACCCCTAGGGCTGTAGGGCTGAATGAGGACTTACTTAAAGGAGAGATGCGAGATACCTCCATTGAATGCTTCCCTCATCCTCTAAAGCTAAGAACTCCCCTATGCCTCCTTGAATGAGTTAATGCTCGAAATAGCTCAGACTGCTGGACCCACAGTTGGTGCTGCTGCCTGCATGGTCCAGGGCCCATCAGGGTCATAGGCTTTCACAGTGGGTGCAAGGCCAAAGCTGGCTGTAAAATTCCAGAGCCTTGCCATGAGTGTAATGTTGAAGAGCTGTTGGCTTTGGCTAATGCAAAGATGGTTCTCCAGGATTTAATGCTCCCTATAGATGGTGTAGGTTCGTGTCAGCAAAACACAGAGCTATGATATTGAAGGCAAAACTGTATGTTGAAAGATGGAGGCTGCTGGTAAAACTTGATGAGGGTTATTGTGTCAATGCAGAACCCTCTTTCCCAGGGCCAAACCGTGTACTGGGAATCTGAAGTATGGGAGAGAGTTCAGTCTTGGTCACTGACTCACGCACTCAGGGATGCCAGCTTCACTTGATTGGAAAGTGGATGAATAGTGTTCTCTGCCTCTGGAAATGTCATGTGTCCACCTAGGAGGGAAGTGAAGCCTTGTAGGTAGCAAGGTCTTCCCAGCCCTATCTGGTATCTTTTTACCACAGTCTGGGTAGGACTGCCTGCACATGTTCCTCTCCACAAGTAGTGGAGCTCTATCTCTTTGAACACGCTGGGGGAGCAGAACAAAGCCAAGCCTGTTGAGTGAGCCCACAAGTGCAGCAAGTCCAGAGTGCTACCCTCTGTTGTGTGCTAACTACTCTCTCAGAACCTGGTTCTCTCATGATTTTTTTTAGAACCCTTCACTGAATCTTTCCCTGGTAATGTGGGAATTACACACTATTTCAGGCATCATTTCTCTTAAGAGTTTACCCATTGTTGGAAATGTGAGGAGTCTATGGAATAGATAAAAAAAAAAATAAAGATGAAAGTGCTTTGTAAACTGTAGAGTGCTGGTATTGTTTATTCTTTTTGTTTTTAGCTCTTTATTGGAATATAATTGCCTTACACTGCTTTTGCTATACAACAAAGTGAATCAACTGTATTTATACATATATCCCCATATCCCCACCTTCCCCATCCCAGCCTTCTAAGTCATCACCCATCATCAAGTTGATCTCCCTTTGTTATACAGCAGCTTCCCACGAGCTATCTATTTTACATTTGGTAGTGTGTATATGTCAATGCTACTCTCTCACTTCATCCCCGCTTCCCCTTTGCCCCCCGCCCCCGCCTGTGTCCTCAAGTCCGTTCTCTACATCTGCATCTTTATTCTTGCCCTGTCAATGGGTTCATCAGAACCATTTTTTTAGATTCTGAATATATGTGTTAGCATACGGTATTTGTTTTTCTCTTTATGGCTTCCTTCGCTCTGTATGACAGTCTCTAAGTCCATCCACCTCACTACAAATAACTCAGTTTCATTCCTTTTTATGGCTGAGTAATATTCCATTGTATATATGTGCCACATTTTCTTTATCCATTCATCTGTTGATGGGCATTTAGGTTGCTTCCATGTCCTGGCTATTGTAAGTAGTGCTACAATGAACGTTGTGGTACATGTATATTTTTGGATTATGGTTTTTTCAGGGTATATGCCCAGTAGTAGAGTTGCTGGGTCATATGGTAGTTCTATTTTTAGTTTTTAAGGAACCTCCATACTGTTCCCTATAGTTGCTGTACCAATTTACGTTCCCACCAACAGTGCAGGAGGGTTCCTTTTTCTCCGCACCCTCTCCAGCACTGGTGTTGTTTATTCTTATTGGTATATAGCACCCCATGGAACCTTTCCCAGTGGTTCCTCTTTTCTGTGTACTGAGTTAGGGAATGCGGCCCTGTCATCTGGTGACTTATATGCTCATATTCCTCAGGGAGAAGTCCAATCCCATCCTTGTAGCCTGGCCAGCTTGGCAATAAGCCCAGACTCATTGTATTACATCCTGATTCTGCTCTTTCTCCCCATAGTCATAGCACATTGACCCTAGGCATTTTTGTTAATTTCTCAACTCTAATTTGCCTTGAGTTACAAATGGATGATGGAAGATCACATGGTTTCCTTCATTTTGATTATAAAGAGAGAACATGAAGGAGGTTTTATTCTTGCAGTCATTCTGTGCTCCCCACATGTTCCTCTGGCTCAGTTATGGGGGTGGAGGGTATGGTTGAAATCATGCCCCACATCCCCCCAGGCTCTCAGCACAGGCTCTGCTCTCTTCTGGGTTCCTCTCCCAGCCCTTCTGAAGGCTTGTCTTTCTTTCTCTGGAATCCTTTTAGTCTGAACTTATGTAAACTACGAATGAGTCAGGCAGTGTTATCCGATTTTTACAAATTGAAGGATAGAGGTTTATAAGAAAACAAGCTGTGATTATGTAGAACACTGAGTTCTACACTGATGCTTTTGAATTGGCCTTTATTAAAAAGTGATTATAATTCTTCTGGGGTCAGGACTGCTAAAAATATTAGGAATTAACTTGAAAATTCTATGCTTTCATTATGCCCACTTTCCCCAGTTATTTGTTTGCAGCCAGAAAATCTGACACATCTTAAGATATGTTGCTTTTGCCATAGGCCATAAACTTAATTTTCAGCTGCTGTACCTTGGAAACCCAAGAGACTCAGAATATTATTTATAGTCAGAAAAAAAGGATTTTATTTTAATCTATCAAGCTTACTTTATAATAATTAGGTCAGCTTGAATAAACCTACATTTTCTTCCTCTTTTTTAATGATGATGAAATTATGAGAACTAGTGTATTCCATGATTATGTACTTAGATATTGTGCTATCAGAAAGCACCAATAAAGAAGAAATAATCAAATGAAACAGATAAGTAGGAGAAAATTCTACCTCCCTTCCTCCCTCCCCTACCTTTTTGGCTATTTGTAATAGTCATCCTAACAAGAAGTATAATTTAAACTCCCAGGACATTAGTGAAATTGTTTATGTTCAAACTCCTCCCTAAGTGAAGATTTTGTGCTCTGCAGTCATTGTGTTCGTAGGCTTTGGTCCAAAGTGACTTCATTTTCTGCCTGCTGGGATTTAAGAGAGACCGCTAACGCAAAGGCGGCAGTTTCACGAGCCAAAGACGCCTTTTTTCTGACTCATGTTAAATAGGACCGAACTACGCGTTAAGATGCCCATCAAGTGCCTCCAAAATTTCAATTACATTTTGCAGAATTCTATTTGGCTCAACCACAGAGTTAATTAAAATGTACATTACAGATCTGATACACTTAACAATGAATTGGCATTGGGAAGGCATAGGAACAGCTATGACAACTCTAAAAATAACAGTTCTCGGAGAACAGTTCCCAAACTCATATTAAACACATCAAAATTAATTTCAGGTGCTTCAAAAAGTTGGCATGTTAGTTCAGGATTTGCTGTTTTTCTTTTTTTTAACTGGTTTGAATAGAATGGCGAAAACAAATCTAGGATTTCAAGATGAAGAGTTTGCTCAACATGAGCCTGTCCATTAGGAATGATGCACCATCGGACTTCCCTGGTGGTTCAGTGGTTAAGAATCTGCCTGCCAGTTCAGGGGACATAGGTTCGATCCCTGCTCCAGGAAGATCCACATGCCGCGGAGCAACTAAGCCGGTGAACCACAACTACTGGGCCTGCGCTCTGGGGCCCTTGTGCCACGACTACTAAAGCCGGCTTGCCTAGAGCCCGTGCTCCACAACAAGAGAAGCCACTATCCTGAGAAGCCCACGCACCACAACAAAGAGAAGCCCCCGATCGCCACAACTGGAGAAAGCCCACGTGCAGCAACGAAGACCCAAAGCAAAAATAAATAATTGACACCACTGGGAACTGGGTCAACACTCCTGGGAGAAAAATTTCTCTCTCAAGTCATTTATTCCAGCCTTCAGGAAGGAAAAAAGATAATCCAAGATGTGCAAAAAAAGCCACTTTGTAAAAGGTTGTTTGTTGCAACATTATTTAGCATTGTGAGAAACTGGAAACCGCCAAATAGCCAAAAAGAATCCTCCTTTAAACAAATTATGATACATTCACACAGTGGAATACAATACAATCATAAAGATAATGTCATGTGGTAGTAATATTAAATTTCATAAGAAAATTTTATATTAAGCTAATTATATGTATTAATAGCAAAAAAGCAGGTTAAGAAGTAAGACTCCAAAAGTTAATCATGGCCATCCCCAGGGCAATGTCAGAAAAACCTGAACTTCTTTCCCTCTGCCTTTTCCTATAATCGAAGAAAAGAGAAATAAATGTGACAAAAAGACATTTCATTTACAAAATCTGCTGAGAAACAGTGCACGTGTTAATCTCTTATTTCTGAATTAGAACTCTCAAATTACTTGGCTTTTTAGAGGCGCATCTACTTCTCACATTTATCATCAGTAAAAAATAATACCTGTCAGTTCCTGTCATATTTCGAAGTTTTCTGCTCTTTATTTATGTGATGCTTTGGGGAAATTAAATTTGTGCCAAAGTCAACAGAAATGGTCTGTTTTATTTCTGTGCAGCTTCTTTAAAAGTTGGTAGGTGGCGTTAATACGCCATTAAATTGGTCAAGAGGCCACCAGGCCTTAAGCAAAAAGAGTCCTTTATTACTGCAAAACCCTCCATGGACAAACTGCACCCTCAAAGCAATATGCAAACCCTAGAAACTGAAAAGCAGGCATACATGCTAAGCCAGGGTGCTCCTGTATGTAGAGAACAGATCAAGCTGCTTGATTAAAGATGGAGAACTGAGGCTTTGACCAGTAAGACTGTGCACTGGGGAAAGATCAGGCCTCAGGTCAATACCCTCTTGTGTGGAAGGATCTCAGTCCATGGTAATTTCACAGCACAAATGAGAATGACCCATGTTTAGATGGGAAATTCCATTAAATCCTATTATCCAAGATTGTCAGGAAACTAAAGTGTTATTGTATTAGCTGCTGTGAATTGAGACACTACAAAATCTCAGTCTCATTTGTCTTTGTTTCTCTGTCTCTCTGTCTCTCTCCTCTCTCTCTCTCACACACACATATACACCTCCCAGTGGAAAGAGAGAGGTATTTTAGAATCATGACTTACAGCAATAGTTGGAATTCTCAGTGTTCCCTCCTGTTATATCTTTCTTCTTATGACCTGGAGCTCTTCCTTTTCTCCCTGGCACTCATATTTCTTACCTGCAATCTACCTCCTGCACTAACCCAATTGCATAAAGGATAATGGGGCAGCCTTTCTTATGCTTCCAGGCTTAGGTTGCCCAGGTTGCACGCTCTAGGGAAGGAGATAGCAGAAAATTCAGCAATAGACGTGTGGGTGGTTGGCTTGGGGGGTGAGATGCAGGAGACAGCAGTTGCTTGGTACCATGGGGATAAGGAGGAGAACCAGGTCACAGGAGGGAGAGAGTAAAGTGAGGAAGAGTAGACAGAGACCAGAGGGAAAGGGTTAACGGTGTGCACACTATCAGGGCACCAAGGAGTGTGAGGTAGGAGTGGTCTGGGGTGGAGAACTGCTGAGAAGGGGTGGGCAGGAAGCCTGGCTGGCAAAGCAAAAGTGCTTTCAATGGAGGTCTGTGGATTATAAATAGTTTTAGTTTTGTGTGTCTGAAAATATCTTTATTTTTCTTCATCGCTCAAATTGTGGTTTGGCTGAATATAACAGTCTAAGTTGAAAGTTTTGTCCATTCAGCATCTTGAAGACTGCTTTCTCTATTGTTTGGTAGCATTTAATTGTTGCTGAGAAGTCTGATAATCTGTGGGTTTTTAAAAAAATAATCTGTTTTTTTTTCTGGCACATTTAAGATTTCCTTTTATTCTTTACGTTCTAAGTCTCATGACAACATTCCTAGGTGGGAACTTGTTTTTGTTTGTCCTTTTGTTACCAAGAGTGAACTTTCAATCTGAGGATTTATGTCTTTCTTTTACTCTGGAGAATTCTCAGCTATTACTTTTATGTGAAGCAACTTATGTTGTTTCTCTGTAATTCTTTTCATTCTTTTTTTTCTGGGATTCATGTTATATGCATGTAGCCACTCGTATATTTAAACTCCTTGTCTCTCTCATTTGGGGTGAATTCCTCAATGGGAGCTTTTCTCATTGAGTCTAGAGATCATTCTGTCTATTAAGTAATTTTAAAATTTTGAGGGCTACTTGAAGAGTAGTTTTGTTTGGTTATTTTGCATATCCATCTTTTCTTGCTTCATTTATGTCCGTTTTTGTTCTGTAATGGCTGTTTTATTTAATAACTGTTATTCTCTTATTTATCTCTTTGAGCCTCCTTGTTTTAACTATTTTGTTGTAGTCATTACATATTCATTACAACTAATTTCCTTCTGGAGTGAATTCATGTTCTGATTTCACATTTTATTGACTTTATTTTTTTAGGATTAGATTTCATGGATCTTGGAATTTTGATTTGCAAGCTGATTCTGAGTTGAAATGTTTTTATTGTTGTTTGTTTTCAGTCTTCTTTTTTCCTCTCTTCCTTCCCTGCATCTACATCTCTAAATTCATATGTTTTGTGACTTTCTCTTCACTTGGCCCCCTGGAATTCCATTTCAGAACCAGATTCTATAAAGACAGTTCAGGGCTCTTGGCCATGGTGATGTCAGAGGTAGCTCAGGTCCAGTCACCAGGCCAACATGTGGCTTGGTTTGTTTCCTGTTTTCAAGGCTGGATCTGTGACCTCTCATCTCCCTCACTACATAGACTCTTCTAACTTATAGCTTAGGCAGCTTCTGGCTAAGGCAATGATCTCAATCCAGGCCCCTTGCCTCAAGTGGAGCAGTCACACAGCCTTTACCACCTAAATCTGGACCTGGAGACTGGCAGGTCCATGGCTTTAGCCCAACTCACTCTTTGGCATTTCTGTTGTTGGTGTGTGTGTGTGTGTGTGTGTGTGTTTTCTCATCCATGGAGACAGCAATCTTTATTTTCCCCCTCAAACTCTGCCATATTTTTATTTTCTTTTTCATAGTTTATCTATACCATGTACTTGAGGGAAGAACAGCAATGCCAAAGTGTGAACTTGCTGTCCCATCTAGTTAAAATCACAGCAGCTGTTTTTAAAAATTTCCCTTGCCATACTTTCATTTTTCAGTGACAAAGTGACCATTAATTAGTACATACATGGGAAAAGAATCTAAAAAAGAGTGAATATATGTATATGTGTAACAGATTCACTTTGCTGTACACCTGAAACTAACATAACATTGTGAATCAACTATATTCCAATGAAAATTTTTTAACAATTTAGTACATAAGCCACGGTTGCAATGTTTAAGGAATGAATGGGAATTTTGTAATTAGCAAAGTTAGAATGACTTGGTGATTCTAGAAATAATAGGGTAAGGTTTTCTCTGTCAAGTGTTAAACAATTCTTACTGGATTGAGAGCTGAGTGTCTGAATTGCTTTGCAAATTCTGTGGTCCCTCGGGACCTAAAATCTGTAAAAAGCTAAGTATATTCTCTTAAGATCTTGAGAAAGATATATAATCATAGGATTTTAGAGTTCAAAGGAACATCAAAGTTCATATATTGTAGACCCCCACTTCTGAACCTGGAAAAGGAAACTTAGAGAAAGCTTTTGCTCAAGGTTACATGACATTCTAGTAGTAAAGCTAGAGCTTGAATAATTGGGTTTTCCTAGGTTTTCATTTCTCCAACAAAGTTATCTGCAGCATACATCAGAAGTGATAGAACTAGGATACTTGATAAATGATATCTACTGTGATGCTTAATTATTTACAAAGCGGAGGCATTTCACAGAACAAATCACATCCAGGTTTTATAACGTCTCAATTTCAATCTTGTGGTTTTGTGTTTTTGAAATGCAAATATGTGCATACCCACATTTCTTGCTTCAGATAGAAAACAGAATTAGCCAGGATGCTCATAATCTCTCTCACACGGTCCTATTAAGTGCCCAATTTAGATGAAATATAAGAGAACTAAAAATAAGAAGAGAAATGAAAATATAAGTATTGCATATTTCAGGGTCCACAGTTATAAGCATCAGAACCTGACTCTGGTTGAGTAATCAGAAAAGTAATTTATTACTAGGGTTTTGTGTAGCTCACAAAATCATTGGGAAGGCTAGACTCAGGCCTGAGGATAAGCTTCCAGAAACAGGACCCCAAACTTTAGAACTAGCCTGCTGAGAAAACCACGACTGTTTCAAGCACTGAGCACTGGAGGCTATAGTGAACTAGATGCTTACAGGAACTTGGCTTTACTGAAACTACAGTTGCTACCAGCGTCAATGGTATTTCTGTGCAGAACACACCATGCTGTGAATGACACCTGCTAGAATCATGTAGTGTGTTGGTCCCACTCCAGTTCAAGGAACTCAGTTGTAACCCTACTGATCCTGAATGTCAATCGCCTCTCTCACCAACCTGAGCAGCAAGATGGATTCTGTACAAAGCTTCTCTCTTCAAGCAGAAACCTGCTGTGCTTTGAATATGTCTAATTGGTGTAGTCTGGCTCACAGCTCAAGCTACCTGCAAATGAGGGGCTGGGGAAGCAGCCTCTTTTCTATCTTTGAGAGGGCTCAGAACATGGAAATTTCCCCAAATATAGCAACGATGAGGTACCAAGTAACTAGAAAGTTTGCCAATGTTTTCTACATTTAATAAAGTTGGTAAACAAAGAAGCTGAAGTGTCCTTGGGGGTGCATGGGGACCATCCATTGTCCCCATCTAGATAGTCTCCATTTACCCTCTAAATCCATTTTCCATCCTTCTCCATCCTGCACTGTGCCACTAGAGGCTAACTTATATGGACTGCATTAACCAGCTTCCTTGTCCTCTGCCTCCAGTTGGGCGTGGCCAGTGGGAGGGGCTGGCAGAAGATGGGAAGGTAGCAGAAAGGCAAAGTTTGGGCATTTAGTACCCCAATTCCCTCCTGGCTGGGTTGCAGGTTGTTTCTCTCCTAAAAGTCCCTGTTGGGTGACCCTCTCCTACAGCTGGCGTTCTTACCACCACTTCTTTCTTCTGCCCCTCCAGGCCCAGTGGTTCCCACCACTGCTAGCTGGGATGCTTACATAACCCTTGCGACTTCCCTTACCCTCCCCACATCTTGTAAATAGCTTCTTTAAACTCTCCTCAATTATCCTATTTGCATGTTCTATCAGTTCCCTGCCAGGATGCCAAATAACAAATACATCCATCTGTACTGTGACACATGCCTGACCTTATTTTCTCATCTCACCAATAAAATTCCTGAATAGAGTTCCTTTCATTTTCTTCTCAAACCCAAATCACTGATTAATTGAATTAGATAAGGACAATATTTAAAACACAACAGTAGGAGAAACATATCATTAAGGTTTCAAAATTTATTTTCTGTAGCCATAGCCAAGTTCTTTTCATTCCTGGCCATGCATCACAAAAACACTTAAAAAATCAAGAATATGGGGCTCCATTTCAGACCAGGAGGAGGGAGACCAGGTCATATATATCTTTTAAAAAAGTATGTCAGCTGATTCTGAGGCAAACCACAGACAGATGCTGGGGAAGAAGGATTCACTGAAACAACACAAAAGCGATAAAAGCTGCTCCCACCTTTCCACATATTCCAATGGACATATTTCCTCCTTCAAGAGTATCACAAACCTGAGAAAGCTAAAATTAGTACCCTGAGTGGATTTTTTAACAGAGAGAAAAATCATACGTGTCTGAATTCTCATAAAACTCTACAAAGGGTTTCCTTGCTTAAATAGCTGTTTTCCCCAGTCGTTTCTGATTGATGGATAACTTACTCTCACATTCTTACAGATGTCTGAGCTATTTCTGTCACCTGTAACATAAAATCCTCTGCACATAAAACCTTTAGTAATATGATACAGTAGTGAATCCACTGAAATTTCCACTGTACTCTGCGTTAAAAAAAAAGAACCTCCCAAGAAAACAAGGTCATATAAAAGTAACAAAAGAATCAACTGGCAGTGTAGGTACAACCACTGCCCTACATCTACTCTTAGAATCATGTATGTCAGGGAGATCAGCTCGCTGATGGGTGATCACTTAGAGGGCTGGGATAGGGACGGTGGGAGGGAGTCACAGGAGGGAGGGGATTTGGGGATATATGTATAAATACAGCTGATTCACTTTGGTGTACAGCAAAAACTGACACAACAGTGCAAAGCAATTACATTCCAATAAAAATAAACAAATTAAAAAAAAAAGAATCATGTATGTGATCCTGAGATTCTTCATTTCTAACAAGCTCTCGTGCCATAGTAATAAATAGTAATATGAAAGTGTAGATTGGATTAGGGTTTTGGTTCCAAACGAAACGAAAACAAAATTCTGTATTTGTCCTAGTTTCCTGTGCTGTTAACAATTATAGCAAGGGGAAAAAAAACACAGATTATGACAAATTTGGCATCTTAAAACAACAAAAATTGATTGTTTTACAGTTCTGGAAGGCAGAGGTCTTAAATCATTTTCACTGGGCTAAAATCTAGGTGTCAGCAGGGCCACGCTTCCTCCAGAGACTCTAGAGGAGGGCTCATTCTACCTGCTGCCAGCATTCCTTGGCTTATCGTTGCATCACTCCAACCTTGGCCTCTGTAGTCACACTGCTCTCCTCTTCTGTTTGTCTGAAATCTCCTCTACCTCATTTTTATGAGGAACTTTATGATTGCATTTTGGACCTACCTAGATTATCTAGGATTATCTCCTCATCTCAAGATCATTAACATAATCACATCTGCAAAGATCCCTTTTCCATATAAGGTAACATTTACAGGTTGCAGAGATTAGGACTGGATACTTTTGGGGGACATAATTTGGCCTAGCACAATATTCCTCTTGCAAAATGCAAACCCCTGAGTGGGTCCCACATAATGATAGCAAAATCCTCAGGTACAGGTAGCTTCACGTCAGACCTACAACTCTGTTTCATTTATGACAGGATGCCAGGAGGTTGCACATGCCAAGCATATTCTCAGTTCTAAGCTGAGGATTGTTGAACAGACCATTTCAAGGAGGAGGTCTATTTCTACATTGACTCCAGGGATAGAACTCCTAAGAGATTAATGTTACAGGATAACAATTCTTATATTGAGTAGAATACTGTGAAATTTACAGTCTTGCATGGTATTCATTTGTTCACACATTTATTCATTCACGTATTACTAAGTCAGGTTGGTACTAGATACTGCGCTGCAGGCAGTGAAGACCAGAGAAATGTCACAATACAGAGCCTGCTCTTAGAATGTGTATACAGCATGTGTATAGTAAAATCAAAGCAAGACAAAAGAAGAACAAATTCAGCCTTGTAAAGATATGGGGATTTAAAAGTTTTTTTCCTTTAAAATGTTGTTGTAATCTGGCACCATGATTGCTGCCACCTATAGAAAGTTTGGAAAATCATACTGAACCTTTCAAAGAAAAAAGGGCTATGTCAATTCAAAACAACCACTTAAACATACTGCCATGTAGCATTAATATTAAAATTCTATTCATAGTGCCTGTAGTTCATATCTGTAATTTTCAGAAGGCATCAGTTTTCTCCTCTTGACCAATGATTTGGAACAGGGAAAAGCTATGGTCTAATAAAATATACCCTATCGTATGCATCTTGGAAAGCAGGGAAGAAAAAAATTTTCAAACATGATCTGAGTTTATGCTCATGTGTCTGTGTGTTTATCAAACTCTGATGATGTCCCCTCTGCCCTTCAGTTTGAGGCACATAATTATTTAAGGTCTGCTAAACTCCAGTTCATCTTGAAAACACAGGGAGTGTAATCGAATCACCATCTAGCAGTAATTAGCAATCCATCCTTTCAGGGATTCACTGTCCAAGTCCACTCATTGGATAATTGCAACAATTGACTCCTCGTACTTTTCTGGAGTCTTGGATAAGACAGTCTTGCTTTCATTAGCATAAAAGTTAGGCTAGATGGAGAACTCCCAGTGCTGAAAACTGAAGCAGAGTTGTTGTTTTTTTAAATAATAATAAAATGTGACTAGCCAGCATCCACAAAAAAAAAAAAAAAAAGAATCACGTATGTGATCACTGATCTTCAGAATGATGGAGGCAGGGCCTGCATTATCTTCAGTCTTTAAAATCTGTTTTATTATGTTCAATATTTAATAAATGCCTTTTATATGCTCGGCTCTCCTCCAAGTCTCATGGGGGATGAAAAAGTATGTGCCCTTAGGAGCTTACAATATAATAGGAACAACAGTGAAAATTATGGAAATCACATTAAATGCTAAATAGTATGGCATTCGATGGAGAGAAGTTCAGAGAAACCTGTTATGTTCCTGTATGATACATATTTCAGTGTTTCTAATTGGTCAACAAGCTTAGACCAGTCAGTCTGGTGGACGACCCAGTTGGCAACTGTGGCCACACCTCTCTTCCCAAGACTTCTCCTAATATGGCTTAAAATTGTATTTTTAATATCTACATCATGGAATTGCTTCTGCAATGATGATTCTAACACTAGGTTTCTTATATGCTGCACTTACGCAATTCATGTTCTGAACCTCTAAATAAAAGTTTATACGCATGCCTAGTCCATTATTCTGGTTGTGTGAGGCCCCTTATTCCAATTCATTAAAATAATTTGACCCTATTTTGATCAGCCAATTTATTAGCTTTCCCTCTTAATCATGGTCCACTGAAACTTCAACTTGGATATATCCTAATTATAAGAAATTCCATTGCACTGTGACGTTTGTGAAGCCTTGCTGTCAATATCTCATTTTATCATCAGTGTCTGAGGGCAGTGCTTATTCCCTCTCTTACAGGGGCCCTGAAGCTCAGAGCAGCAGGGTGATTTACTAGCAAGTGCAGAGGATATAGGTCTTCAGAGCAGTGCCTTGGTGCCTTTTCTTTCTTTAAAATATTATATATACTTTAAAAGGTCTTTTCATTTACTTTTTAATTTTATAGGTCACATGCTAAGTAACATTAACACTGCACAAAACCAAACACCATAGATTAAGTGAACATCCCCTTTGGCCCTTCTTCCTCTAACCCCATTTTCTTCTCCAGAGGTATTCTCTCAAATTGGCTTGGAATGTATCCTTCAAGACTTTCCCCCATGCACTTCTTTACTCCTAGAAATGGTTCATCTGCGGATATTATATTGTACTTGTTTTTCTGAAATTTGCCACTTCACTTCATAGTACATTTTAGAGCCCTTTCCATTTCAGCATTTACATATACTACTCATCTTTTTATCTGATGCACTGTGTTCCACTGTAGGGATGTGTATAACTTATTTAACTTTCCCCTTGTTGATAGACATTAAACTTGTTTTTCAGTTTTGTTACTCAAAAAAAAAATATGATAATAAGTATCTTGTACCTGATTCTTTGGGTACACGTGTGGGAATTTCTCTAGGCTACATACCTGGAAATAGAATTGAAAAGGAATATGCTTTTCAAATGTTGATAACACTAAAGTT
This sequence comes from Hippopotamus amphibius kiboko, assembly GCF_030028045.1. Lineage (NCBI taxonomy): Eukaryota > Metazoa > Chordata > Mammalia > Artiodactyla > Hippopotamidae > Hippopotamus > Hippopotamus amphibius. The sequence goes on along the minus strand of NC_080195.1, from coordinate 51,803,749 downwards.
GTCCTGCAAGAAGGCCTTCCCATGTATATTCCTGCCAATGTGTCCAAGGGCAGCATTTCCCCACACTTTCAGTAATATTGATTCATACAAATTCCTTTAATTTTTACTAATCTGAATTGCTTGAATTACTAATGAGTTTGAGGATCTTATGTTTCCTTTTCTATGAATTGCTTATTCTTTTTCTTTTCACAATATTCTCTCTACTCTGTTTCATAATGTCTTTATATGCATCTCCCCAAAAAAGTGCTGAATAGGAAAAGAACACGTACAGAGCCGCACATTACAGCCTTGGAGGCTGTCCTCTGTGATGGACATGGATCCGTGAGCAGACATTTGAGTGCGATTGTCTGGCCAGCAGTGGATCCCTCTAACCTGTGTGCAAACTGGGCAACATCCCTCTATCTTGTTCAAATGAATATTATGAGCATCTTTGCAAAATATCCTGCTGAAAAAAGATTAATAATGCCTGGTATTCTTACATTCTATCTTTTAGCTCTATCAGAAAATAATATGAAGTTAATTCAGTGTCTTAATGCTTAGTTCACAAATGTTTATGTAAGGTACGTTCTAGAATACTGCAGAAGGTAATGCTAAGCTCACTCTATAGATTCTATAATCCATTTTTTCTCCTTTTAGAAAATCTGTATTTTTGCCCGGCTTAGATTTTTGGCACCTGTCCTATTTTCTATTTCCCTGAGACCTATAATCTTTTGTTCAGACTGCAGAGCCTGCATACCGGTTCTCTGACTCTCTCTTCATTTAGACTGGGCTTCAATGTATTCTCTGTGATATCTGTTATACCGTCTCAGTGTGAAGATCACGTTCCTTATTGGAGAAGAAAGAAGCGATTGAGTAGCTCTGCCTTTTCTCCATCATCATTTAACAGAATCTTCTCTGAGCAGTCAGCTCATCCATTCCTTTATCGTGCCTCAAACTGTGTGTGTGTGTTGAGAGCCTTTTCTGTGGTCCTTGCCATTCACCACTCTCAGCTCATTCTGGATTTTTGCCTTCTGCCCCTTTCTTACAGAGCTTTTATAACTTTCTTATTCATCTCGGTCTGTGACCTTTCTTTCATCTTTTGTATGTCACTTCAAAATATAGACTCATTGGAGAACTCCACATTGGATCATATTGACTTCTGCAGGTAACTATTACAGTACAAAGTTTAATTTCTCTGAGTTTCACAGTGAAGAAAAACCAACCTCCTTTTTACTGCCTCTGGCCTTGGGTTATATTTATCTTTCTATGAACTTGTTGTTTGTTTTCCTAAAGGCTCAATTACATCTATTATGACGAAAGGTTCTCTATTTCTTTTTCTATTACAGATTCTAGGATGACATGATCACTTTCTCTTTCATGTTTGTTGAAAGATTTCTATCATATAAACATCACCAACAAATCCTTCCTTGCTGGTCAGATTGAGTCTAACATAGCAGTTCCCTTCATTCCTTCTTGTGCTTTTTGAAGGATGAAATTATTAGGAAGGCAAGTCAAGGATGTATTAAATTCTAAGATTGCTGTAGAGATTTTGAGCGGATGTCTAAGTAGTTGAAGTAATATGACAAGATTACATCCTGCCACTGTGACATTTTTATCATTTGATTTAGGGAAGCCTCCTTTCGCTTAGCCTGGCATTCTTAGCATGCTCCCACAAGTAACAGTACTCTCTCGCTCTCCTTTAATCCTCTCCATATGCTGTATGCTGTGCTTGTGGATTCCATACATTTGCAGTTTTGACACACGATGGTACTATATATCCATTTTTATCAGATCTGTTTATATTGAAAAACACATACCATTTCATTGCTTAAATCAGTTTCATTTCCCCAAGTCTCAGTAAGATCTACGAAATTATCCTTATCTGTGTGGTGGATGTGGTGATGTACCAGCTATTCCCCTCCAGGAATACAGGAAGTTACTCCAGCCATTGGGAATGACACTGAAGCTGGTCTTCACCTTTTCGTCTCTTTGGGGACTGTCTCAGCAGAAGAGAGCGGCCTCATCTCCCAAGGTCATGCCCCTTCCAGGGTGGCCTGCAGCCAATGACTGCAGCCAGTGACTGACTGATGCGGGGATGAAGGCCAGGCCCTCCTGCCGTAGCTCAGGATAGCTCTGGGGGCCATCCTCAACAAGGTTGGCTGAGACATTCGCTGAGATGACACTGAAACGCCACTTCTCCCTCTGCTCAGGTCTGCCTCTTCCCATCCATTTCACAGGTATTAATCCCAAGAGCACCCCCTAATAAACGTCCTGCAAGCTAATCTCCATCTTAGCGTTTGTTTCCTGAGAAACCCAACCTGGGACAATTTGCTTATCTTAAAGTTTGTTATATTGTATTATATTATATGTTGAAACATGAATAATTGAGCCTTAAGTATTCTTCCCAGTCTGGTTCTCTGTTACTTTCTTAGAATTACTGGACTTCTCTTTCTCCCACTGTGAATCTTCTTTCTGTGCCACTCATAATAACTTTCATTCATGTGATTTAGGAGTTTCTTCTGAGCCTTTTTCTCCCTTCGCTTCAAACTTCATGTGGAGCCCTTTGGCTAGTAAGCTTTGTCCCTAAAACATTTTTTTCTAAGCTTCCTAACATGCATCCCTTACTTTGCCAGAAATCTGTCATTTTGGTAATATAAATCAGAATTGAGAAGAAAAATATCGACACCATCTTCTGAGATACCTATTCACCTCCTGTGATCTTCTTAACCCCCCAAAGGCACAACTTTCGAGTGGAAGAGCTAAGATAGTGCTGATACGTTCAGTCCTCTGCCTGTAACCCTCCCCACCCAGCCGCTCAGGGTCCACTGTCTGTTTCTTGCTGAGAGGATTCAGTGTGATGTACCACTTCTCAAGAGAGGGCCCAATGGGCTCTGTCCTCAGAGGTGTTCTTGGGGGCCAATGAGCCCACTGTACCAGTTTGGGTGCTCTGGGAAGCACAGTGGGACAAAGTCAAGAGTTCAGGGGTCCAGATAAAGGGGGTGGAAGCAGGCTAGGGCAGGGAAAGATTTCAGACTGTGAGGTAGGTCGGACACCTGTGAAAGGAAAGTAGGGAAGAAGCATAACTGGGCAGGGAAAGCTGCAGCTGTGCTGCAGACCTAACCACCTCGTATATACACGACAAATACATGGTAGCAATTCTGGCCAAAAAGGGAACAGCACCTGCTCTCCAAGTCCTCAAAAAGTATGCTTTCTCGGTCTTAAATCCTTCCTCATAAATACATAATTGTATTATTCGTAGCGGCTAACATGTAAGTAGTGACTACTATCCGGAGGCTGCTCTGCACCTCTTATACACGAACCTATCTGCTCTTTATAATAATAAACTCTATGAGGTAGGTACTATTGTCTCCTCCATTCTGCAGATGGTGAAACTGAGGGAAAGAGAAGTGCAATGACTTTTCCAAGGTCATATAACCAACAAAAGGTGAAGCCAGGGTATAGATGAAAGCATCCTGGGCCAAGCCCACCTAGGGACCCCCTGGACTACACTGTCCAGTGAAAGATTCATCGAGCCTCCATATGGTGCCTCAGGAAAACTTAAAGGAAGAGTCAAGAAGAGCTGGTTACTTGATAAAATTTAAGACAAAGCAGGGTCCTGTGCTGGGTGGTGGGATCTCCTGTTTTTTTCTCCCAATGGGAACCAATATTGCCATATGCCAGACCTTTTCACAAGGGCTGCTGATTCTGGGGCTTCTGAGAGGCCTCTTTGAAGATTGATTTTCCTCTAACTTGTTACTTTCTGCTCCCCCTTTCTAAGCAGCCTTGGCCTATTAGCAAAGCAATTAACACCTGGAAAGGAGTTCACTTCCCCAGTGGCATTCTACAATAATTTATTTCTTCTCACCTGTTTGCTAGGACAATTAAGTGAGTCTCTCAGTCTAGGAACCTGTGAGAAGCCTCTTAAATTCACTTTGGTTTTTGTAAATTATTTTCTACCCTTAGGAAACAAGCAAAGCAGCGAACGCTTAGTAATAAATTAACATGGAAAGTACACTAATTCATTTCAGAAAGATTTTTCTCCGGGTAGGTTTTTCCAGTTAACCTTCCATCTCCCATTACCCAGAAAATTAAATTAACAAGAATGTCCAATTCCCTGAGCAAGCTGGTCAATTCATATTTCAATGTAAAACAAAGTTAATATTTATGATCATTAATCTGATTTTTCTCTAGCAAATCTATTCATTTGATTAATGTTTCCCTTTGTAACGCTCTCACTTACCTTGTGAATCCCTCCGGTCCAGGTTTTCCTCGTCTGAGAATGGTTTGAGAATTCTGCCCTGAGTATAAGAAAATGTTCACGGAAGCGGTCCCTGGAGTACGTATCACAGAGGAGCTACTCATGAGACAAGGAGATCCACGTCATTTCTCTCATCATCTAAAGCAGGGCAGTTAGACACCTGCGAGGCTCTGGCTTGTGTTCCAGCACTGGCTGGACAGTACTGATTAGCCATAGTATTGTATAACATACAGTATCAGTTGTTAGGTTTAACTGTGAGCCCAGTGCCATGTCCTTTCACCAAGTTTGTGGATGTAATATTTACAAGATTCCTCAAAGCTAGTGGAGCATTTCCTAGGTTCTAGAAAACTAGGACCACGTTTCTCAAATCACAGTCCATGACCACCTACATTAGCTCACCTTAGGGACAGTGCTAAAGAAGGCCGAACTACTGTGTGAGAATATTCAGAGTTGGACCCAGGCATGTGCGTTTTATAACACCTAAGCAACCTGGAGTTGGAGAGCCATAGGCTGGCCACTGTAAATGGTATAAGTTAAGAATCAACTGAGGGCAGAATTTTTTGTGGATGTTCACAACCTGATTCTAAAATTTATAGGGAAAGGCAAAGAAATTAAAATAGTAAAAATGTCACTAGCAAAGCCCATTAACAATTCCCAGGAAATAAAAATAAAATCTGGGTAATAAAATAAAGTCTAGGGCTTCCTAGGTGGCGCAGTGGTTAAGAATCCCCTTGCCAATGCAGGGGACACGGGTTCGATCCCTGCTCCAGGAAGATCCCACATGCCGCGGAGCAACGAAGCCCGTGCACCACAACCATTGAGCCTGCGCTTTAGAGCCTGTGAGCCACAACTACTGAGCCCATGCACTGCAACCACTGAAGCCCATGTGTCTAGAGCCTGTGCTCTGCAACAACAGAAGCCACGGCAATGAGGAGCCCACGCACCACAACAAAGAGTAGCCTCCACTCACCGCAACTAAAAGAAAGCCCGAGCACAGCAAAAAAGACCCAACACAGCCAATAAAAAAAAAAAAAAAAAAAAGACCCAATGTAGCTAAATAAATAAATGCTTCAAAAAAAAAAAAAGTCTAACATTTTTCTTTTCCTTTGTGGTTAGTCTAGTGTCATTTGCTCAGAGGGTCATGTGTGCAGATGCCTTGCGCCTGGCATTTCAGACCAGAGTTCCTCGTGCGAAATGGCTGTGCCGACACCCCAGCTGGGGGGGTGTGTGTGTGCGAAGGCGATGCACCCGCTGTGCAGTCTGGAGCGTGAGCGGCACAGCTGTGTCTGACCCTCGAGAAGGCCATCCGCATCCCTGCTCACGAGACCCCTGTAAAGCAGCCCCTCTCACGGCATTTCGGGGAGAACAAGTGCTCTAGAGACAAGATTGCACCTCTCTATTCTCTGATCGAAGAACAAAGTTTCCCGTTGCTTCTGACCCAAACTCAGTCTCCTTCTATGGGTGCAAATGACACCAGGCAGGAGGACCCTTGCTGGGATCCGACTCAAAAGAATGCATAACAAATTTTGACAGCACAGATGGGATAGACTGTGGCCTTTCTGCCTGCACCTATCCACGAGGCTTTGGGCTCCCCCTGGCTCCACAGGAGGGTGGGGCCGGGGGCGGGGACTAACTCTCTTAAGCACAAGCCATCACGCATTCAAGGGGGACCGCCAGTTATGTCGTGTGCGTGCCATTTGGACATCTCCTATTTTGGTCTTTTGAGGAATCCATTAACAGTTTGGTGCTGGTTCCAAATTTCCTGCACTGGAAATCTTATTGGGGTCAAATCTTGTGCCGCATGTGTGCCAGTAAATCGCTCTAACCGCCCCCTTGGCAATGGGAAACAAATCCAAAACAGAGCATCTAAGGTATGGGGAACCAAATGTCCACTACACCAAAGGACAGCCTGTTAGGGTGCTTCCCGCGGGAACATTTAATCTTCTAGGTAACACAGCCTGGCCCCGGTACCAGGCGGGAGATGGGGAAAGTTGGACCATCAATGGGTCACAAACTAGGGTGACCTACCTAGGCTTCACTCTCACAGGAGGTCAGAGAAGTCTACCCCAGGAAAGGAAAGAAGCCATTTTCAGTTTCACGTCTCCTAAGACTAGAAGACCGCGTAGAGGTTTCCTGGGGATGGCTGTTTTTTGCCCTGTCTGGACACCTAACTATGACCTGATAGCGAGGCTTCCATGTGAAATGTTAAAAGGAAACGATGATGATCCTTTTGAATGGAATTCAGAATGCAAAGGGGCCTTTCAAGAATTAAAAAAGCAATTACTTCAGGCCCCTGCCCTGGCCCTTCCAGATTTAGCTACACACTTTGACCTTTCCATTCATAAGAGAAGGAGTCACCCTTGGGATATTAGCTCAAAAACTGGGACCCCTTACTGGGGTGGTTGCTTATTTCTCTAAACAATTGGCTCAAACTGCTAAGGGATGGCCTCCTCGCCTCTGGATAGAGGCAGGTACTACAACCCTGCTAAAGGAGGCTGAAAGCTAACATTTGGCTGGCAAATCATTCTATGGACTCCACACCAGGTTCATGCTTCAGTAACTCCTAAGAAACAGAATGGTTATTCCCCAGAAGGTTGATTCAAGTCCAGGTTCTGCTTTTAGACAACCCACTTGTTACCATAAAAACCTGACCCATGCTAAATCCTGCCACCCTGCTACCCACAGAAATGGGGCCCTGGAGCAGGAATGTTTAGAAACCATACACATGAGCTGTTCTAGTTGCCCCAACCTAGGACGTGATCCTCTCCCAAATGCTGAAGAGGAATGGTTCACAGATGGAGCAGTTTTACGAGAGAGGGTAAAAGACTAGGGGGATACACATTAACCTCCCAGACCCAAATCATAGAGGCACTGCCCCCAGGGACTCCAGCCCAAAAGCCTGAGCTGAGAGCCCTCACCCAAGCTTCAGAGCTCAGGTCAGGGAAGATTTTAAGTGTTTACACAGATTCTCAGTACGCATATGCCATCCTACCCACAAACTCACACACGGGGCTATTTGGAAGGAAAGACGTACCCTTACTGTGGAGAATAAACAGGTAAAGCGTGCCTTAAGCACACTGACGCTCTTTGAAGCAGTACAGCTTCCAAACAGTGGCAGTGATTCATTGTACGGGTCAACCAAAGGGGGATGCAGAGGTTATAAAGGGAAACAACAAGGAAGACGCAACTGCCAAAAGGGCAGCCCTAGAACCAGTAACTTGGCAACTACGCCTCATATCTTAAAGGCCAGATCCATCCAATTATTCCCCGCTCGACACAAAGGAAGAATTAGACAAAGCCCGAAAAAGGAGGCCATGGGTGGCTAGTGGATGAACACGGGCAATACTTCTTCCCCTAAACTGCAGCTTGCCAAGCCATCAGGGAGGCTCATCAAGGAGGTCACTGTGGGAGGGAAGCCCTATGTAATTGGTCAGCTGAGGTCATGGTAACTCCTGGTATGAAAAGTATAATCAGTCGAATAGTTGAGACGTGCCCCATCTGTACAATAAACACCCCCAACGCCAGACCCTCAGAGAGCCCCACATAAGGCCCACTCAGGCCAGAGGGGCATATCCTGGAGAAGATGCAGACTGATTTCACTGCCATGCCAGGAGCATCAGGAAACTTCAGGTATCTCTTGGTGCTAGTGCATATATTTTCAGGGAGGGCAGAAGTGTTCTCTGCTAGAACTGAAACAGCAGCCAAAGTGGCTGAAGTATTACTAAAAGAGAGAATTCCCAGGTTTGGGCTCCCAGGACCCCTACAAAGTGATAATGGTCCAGCATTTGTGTCTCTAGTGAGGAAGGGGATACCGAATGCCCTGGGCGAAAATGGGCCTTGCACTCGGCCTGGAGACCACAGTTTCAGGGGAAGTAGAGACATCCCATCGGGCCTTGAAATTGGCCTTAGCAAAGCTACGTCCGGAAACTCAAGAAAACTGGATTAAGTTCCGCCCAACTGCTCTGCTTGGTATTCAGTTAACTCCAAGAGATAGGTTAAAGGTAAGTGTATTTGAACTCATCTATGGTAGACCCATTCCCAAGCCTGAGAGAAGGGACACCTTACCTCCCTTGAAATGGGACAACGCAAGTCTACCCTCCAGGTAGGAGAAACTGTGAAATATGGTAACCAGGTGTTGCCTGCACCCACCGACCTGGTCCTGCACCCCTTCTGGCCAGGAGCCTGGGCGAACCTGAAAACCTGCAAAACTGGCAGTCTGCAAGGCTAACTCACTCCTGAGGAGAACAGGCTTCATGTGGTGATCCTAACCACGCATTCCAACCCAAAGTTGCATGGATGGCTCCGAGGGTACTTCACACTCTGGTGACGAGGCCCCTGAGCCCCAACCTCTGGAGAAACAACCTGGGGCATCGAACCCCCTTGACTACTCGTGTGACCCTCTCTCTGACCCGAAGCTTCTCTTCTGAAACACAACAAAAGTGTGACCAAGCATATTCAGGCCATGGCAGTGAGCCTCAACATCAGGGCACACTGTTGCCTATAAGCAAAAGACCTAGACAACTGCATGTTTAGGAAAAAACTGACATATGACCATTATTCTATTGCTGATGTTTGGGCCATGTATTATTTATTTATTTATTTATTTATTTTTATTGACGTATAGTTGATGTTCAATATTATATGTTACAGGTACACAATACGGTGATTCATGATTCTTAAAGGTGATGCTCCACTTACAGTTATTATAAAATATTGGCTATATTCCCCGTATTGTACAACATATCCTTGTACCTTATTTCATACCTGATAGTTTCCACCTCTTACTCCCCTACCCTTACGTTGCCCCTCCCCCGTTCCCTCTCCCCGCTGATAACTGTTGCTTTTTCAAACTGTCTGGTACCCTTTGTCTCCAGAAGGTTAGACAAAAAAGGTGGTCACTCAGGGATACCAACAGTCAGGGCTGAGTTCTGGTGACCACCAAGTGTATCTAAAAGCGGCTAAGGAGAAGTTCCGCTCCTCTACCTGGAGTTATGACGTTGCCTGAAATCAAGAGAAATCAGTTTCAGAGGACAGACCTGCGTCCCTCAGCGGCCCTCAAGTATGAGGGGCAGGACAAAAGACAGAGGAGGGATTTGTCACTGGCAAAGCCCATTAACAATTCCCAGGCAGGCTTCCTGGTGGTGCAGTGGTTAAGAATCCGCCTGCCAAAGCAGGGGGCATGGGTTCCAGCCCTGGTCCAGGAAGAAGCCTCATGCCGCGGAGCAACTAAGCCTGTGAGCCACAACTACTGAGCCCACGTGCCTAGAGCCCGTGCTTGGCAGCAAGAGAAGCCACTGCAATGAGAAGCCCGTGCACCACAACAAAGAGGAGCCCCTGTTCGCTGCAACTAGAGAAAGTCCCGAGAACAGCAATGAAGACCCGGCGCAGCCAAAATAAATAAAAATAAATAAATAAATAAATTTATACCCCCCTCCCCGCAAAGAAACCCCCAAAATTCCCAGGCAATAAAATTAGAATCTGGGTAGTAAAATAACGCCTAACCTTTTTCTTTTCCTTTGTGCTTCATCTAGTGTCACTTGCTCGTACAGGGCGGCATGCAGAGGCCTTGCACCCAACCCCTCAGACCAGAGATCCTGGCAGGAAACGGCTGCACCACGCTCAGCAGGCCGAGTGCAGAGCCGCTGCGCACGACACTCAATTCAAGATGGCGGCGGCAGCGGCGGCGGCGGCAGCGGCTGCGAGCCGTGTGCAGAGATGCTGCATCTGCTCTGTGATCTGGGGTGATCTGGGGGGTGAGCAGCACAGCTGCACCCACCAAGCAAGAGCTCCGCCCCCTCCCCTGCCACGGAGATCCATATAAAGCAGCCCGCCCCCCCCATGGCTGGCCTGTTTAGGGGGAACATGTGCTCTAGAGCAGGGTCACAAACCCCCTGGCCACAGACTAGTGTGGTCCCCAGCCTGTTAGGAACCAGGCGGCACAGCAGGAGGTGAAAGGCGGTGCTCCCCATCGCTGGCATTACTGCTTGAACCATTCCCCCCTGCAACATCCATGAAAAGATTGTCTTCCACAAAGCCTGTCCCTGGTGCCAAAAATGTTGGGGACCGCTGCTCTAGAGTGTGAGCGCACAGCTCCATTCTTTGATCAAAGAATAAAGCTTTCTTTTGCTTCTGAACAGAACTGGGTCTCATTCTATTGGCACAAGTGACACCAGGCAGAAGGACCCTTGTTGGGGGCTGACTAGGGAGGGTTGGTAATAAAAACAATTTTGCAAAAGAACAGGGTTGAAAGAGTCATACTACCTGGTTTCAAGACTTCCCAAAAAGTGTTTTTAAATAAAAACTGTGTGGTATTGGTACAAAGGTAAGTATTGGGTGCACCAAAATTTCATTATTTTTTTTCCATGAGACGGCTCTAGTAGCACTTAGTTGTCTTTAACTCCATTCAAAACAATATTTTTAGATTGTGTGTGACAGCTGTCATATCAGCGTGTATTTAAAAAAAGACATCAAAATTGATGAATTTTTGTGTAGCCATTTAAATATTGAATATGGAAGGAAAAAAGCAACACTTTCAGCATATTTTGCTTTATTATTTTAAGAAATGTAAAAATGCAACTGAAATGAACAAAACGTTTTGGGCAGTGTATGGAGAAGATGCTGTGAGTGATCAAACATGTCAAAAATGGTTTGCGAAGTTTTGTGCTGGAGAATTCTCGCTGGACGATGCTCCATCGTCAGGTAGACCTGTTGAAGTTGATAGAGGTCGAATTGAGACATTAATTAAGAACAATCAACGTTATGCTATGTGGGAGACAGCCGACATACTCAAAATATCCAAATCAAGCGCTGAAAATAATTTACACCAGCTTGGTTATGTTCATTGCTTTGGTGTTCGGGTTCCACATCAGTTAAGTGGAAAAAAACCTTCTTGACCATATTTCCACATGTGATTCTCTACTGAAAGGAAATGAAAATGTTCCGTTTTTAAAACAAATTGTGACAGGCGATGAAGAGTGGATACCCTACAACAATGTGGAACGAAAGAGATCGTGGGGCAAGTGAAATGAACCACCACCAACCACACCAAACGCTGGTCTTCAACCAAAGAAGGTGATGTTGTGTATGTGGTGGGATTGGAAGGGAGTCCTCTATTATGAGCTCCTTCTGGAAAACCAAACGATTGATTCCAACAAGCACTGCTCCCAATTAGACCAACTGAAAGTGGCACTGGATTAAAAGTGTCCAGAATTAGTCAACAGAAAACACACACTCTTCCATCAGGATAACGCAAGACTGCATGTTTCTTTGATGACCAGGCAAGAACTGTGACAGCTTGGCTGGGAAGTTCTGATTCATCCACCTTATTCACCAGACGTTGCACCTTCGGGTTTCCATTTATTTCTGTCTTTATAAAATTCTCTCAATGGAAAAGATTTCAATTCCCTGGAAGACTGTAAAAGGCACCTGGAACAGTTCTTTGCTCAAAAAGATAAAAAGTTTTGGGAAGATGGAATTATGAAATTGTCTGAGAAATGGCAGAAAGCAGTGGAACGGAAGGGTGAATACGTCATTCAATAAAGTTCTTGGTGAAAATGAAAAATGTGTCTTTTATTTTTACTTAAGAAACCAAAGGCACTTTTGAGCCCACCCAATATATAGATCAGTGAAACAGAATCCAGAATCCAGAAATAGACCCACACAAATACGGTCCATTGGGTTTTGACAAAAGGGCGGATGCAGTTCAACGGAAGGACCGTTGTTTCAAGAGATGCAGAAACAACTGGATGCCCAAATGCATAAAAGTGAACCTCAAACCATGCTCCAAACTTCATACAAAAATTAACTCAGCATGGGTCATGGGCCTAAATACAGAATGTAAAACTATAAAACTTTGAGAAGAAAACATGGGAGAAAATCTTTGTTAGTCTGAGTTAGGCATAGAGTTCGTAGATAGAATAGCAAAAGCATGATTCCCAAAAGAAAAAAATCAATAAATGGAACTTGATCAAAATTTAAAGCTTTGTAAAGAGAAGTTATAGGCTGGGGGAAATATTTGCATATCACATATCTGACAAAGGATTTTTATCCAAAATATATAAGGAACTCTCAAAATTTAACTGGAAGAAAGCAAACAACCCAATTAAAAAATGGGCTGAAGATTTGAATAGATATTTCATTAAAGCAGATCATTCATGCATGGCAAATAAGCACATGGAAAGGTGCTCAATATCATTATTTGTTAGGTAAATGCAGATTAATACCACAATGAGAAAAGACTATAATCTATTAGAATGTCTGAAACAAAACAAACTAAGTCCTAGAGCTGCTGAGGATGCAGCGCAACAGGAACTCATATACTGATGGTGTATGAGTACAGTCTGGCAGTCTCTTATAAAGGTAAACATAGATTTATCATATTACCCCAGAATCCCACTCTTAGTTATTTATCCAAGAGAAATGGATATTTATATTCACCCAAAAACCTGTATGCAAATATTTACAACTGGAAACAACCCAAAGGTCCTTCAGCTAGTGAATGGATAAACAAACGGTGAACCAGCAATAACTACGGATACGGTCACCAAAATGGTTGACTCTCACAAGCACTGCTCTAAGTGAACCAAGCCATTTCCAAAGTCTACACACTGCATCATTCCCTTTAAATAACAGTCAGGAAAGGGCAAAACTACAGGGACAGAAAACAGATGGGTGGTCTCCAGGGACTAAGTGAAAGGGGAGTTTTTGTCTACAAAGAGGCAGCATGTATGACGGAGTTTTATAGGGTTATGGAACTGTTCTATATTTTAATTGTGGTGGTGGTTACAGGGCTTTTTATGTTTGTCGTGACGCAGAACTGTATGCCAAAAGGTATGAATTTTACTTATGTGAATTTAAAAAAATAAGGCATATCTGATTAAGAATGGCCAACAGGACTTCCTAGGTGGCGCAGTGGTTAAGAATCTGCCTACCAACGTAGGGGACACAGGTTCAAGCCCTGCTCTGGGAAGATTCCACATGCCACGGAGCAACTAAGCCCATGTGCCACAACTATTGAGCCTGTGCCCTAGGGCCCGTGAGTCACAACTATTGAGCCTGCGTGCCACAACTATTGAAGCCCATGCCCCTAGAGCCCATGCTCCACAACAAGAGAAGCCACTACAATGAGGAGCCTGCACACCACAATGAAGAAGAGTAGCCCCCACTCGCAGCAGCTAGAGAAAGCCTGTGTGCAGCAACGAAGACCCAACGCAGCCAATAAATTAAATAAATAAATTTTTAAAATAAATAAATAAATAAATAAAATGGATATTCACACGCAAAAAATTAAGTTGAGCTCCTACTTCACACCATATATATATATAAAAAAATTAACCCCAAAGGATGGCCAACAAATTCAAACCAATGTTTATTAAGTGCCTATTATGAGTAGGGCCTGGACTAGGGGTATGAGGAAAACAAAGCCTTCTAATAAGCTCCTTCTCTCTGTAGATACCAGTCCACTGGGAGACACAAACAGGTACACAAATAACTGATATTGACTTAGGATATATGTTTAACAAAGGAGTAATGAAGGCGTGAATGAAGAACATTGGATTCTCACAAGGAGAATCATAAGCTTGGAGAGCTGTAAGGCTGAATCACAGCAGAAATAAATTAGATTGTACCCTCATCAAAAATCAGATGGGAAAAGGTTATGAGGATGGAAAAATGTGATTATTGATCAGGGAAGGGAAGGTAATAAAAGCAAACTAAATGTAATGAGATTGAATCAATGCATGTAATGCTGTTTTTACAAAAGGCAAGTCAAATAATTCAGTACTGATTCCCCACCAGGAAGGGAAATGAACAGACAAAGTTTGTGATATGAAGTTGTGTTGACTTTAGATTCTATGAGCAATTTCTTTATCCCTTCCTCCCCCATAAAAATAGTCCCTCTGAAATCTACTGATGGAAGAAAAGGCAGGTCTCCTACAAGCAGAATATGAAGGTTATTACCAGGAGAGACCTCCATCCCTCCTGGGTGAGAGGGAGTCATCTGGTAGTTAGATCCCAAAGAGGACACTGATATCAAAGAGGTATAAAAGGAAAACTCCCCCTTTATAGCATCATGTGTCTGGGACAATGGTTCTCAAAGCATGGACCCCAGACAGCCATAAAACTTCATTGGGGAACGCGTTAGAAACACAGGCTTTATGCCAAACCTACTGAATCAGAAACTCTGGGGTTAGGCCCAGCAATCCGTGTTTCAGCCAGCCCTCTGTGCAATTCCAGTGACTATTTGAGAATTTTGAGTTTGAGATGTCAAAACTGAATGCTGCCCTTAACTACTGTCACCAGCTGAAGCTGAAAGAGGAACGTCAGTTTCTAGTGAGCCAGCCCCCAGACCCTCACTGGGCCTGACTAAGACCTCTCCAGACCAATGAACAATGGGGCTTGTTTTAACTGTTCATGTAAGACCTAGGGTCTGGCTTCATTCTATCCAAAGAATTTGTTTGCATTGCTTACTTAGCATAACAACCTTGAATCTCCTTTTTCTAAAGCACTTACAAAATTCTGACTTTTCCCCCTCAGCAAACTAGTCACTGAATTTTCTTTTCCTTTTTTTTTTCCTTTACTGATGAGTGTTTTCTTGTCAGGCAAAGAAATAAACTTTATTCTGTTTTCTTTTTTTACTGTTAAAGCTGTGGTGGTCTTTGTTTCATTCTTTTACAGCGAGCAGGCAGTTAGCAAGCGACTCTGGGATGTAAGTTTGCTTTTTCATCCCTGGACAAATTCTTTAGAATCGAAGATCTATATTCTCATCTTTGTGTCAACCCAAACTGTTGGAAGGCCTTAGGCAAGCTACGTAACATCCCTGAGACTCAGTTTTCTCATCTGAAAAGAGCAAGGAGGTAATTATCCTACCCGCCTCAACGGGCGTAATGGCTGTCAAATTGCTTAGTAAAGTGAAAAGTGGAGACACATACAGCATTAGTATCATCTTGTGGCCTTTCTCAATACTGCACTCAATACCCTCAGTTTTCCCCCAGTCATCAGAGCGCCCCACAGGGAAAGCCTGTAGTCTGGGCATGGTCCAGACTCCTCTGGAGGCCCAGCCAGCAGGGCAACCATCATTGTTTTAGAATTACTCTGGGTGAATGGAATAGCAGAAAACATTCCAGCCTGCGGGATCATGGATAAAAACATTAGACAATTATAAGAATACATTACAGACTTTCCATCAGAACTTGGAAATGACCTGGCAAATTGGTGTGCAGTTTATAATAAAAAAATGTTCTTCTAATCCTTGGAATGAACAATTGGCTTATAGCAACTTTTCTGAGCTTCCCCCAAAGGCGATCCAGTGAAGTGTTCTGTGTGCAGAGCATCTCATTACCTGACACAAATAGGGTACAGATGATGCCAATGTCTAGTGGTCCAAGGAAATACACTGCTGCTTCTGGTAAACAGGTAGTAATTTATATTGAATTATTTGCTGAGGGCCAAATCAGTGCCTTGCAGTGTGCACAGCATTTCTGAAGAACTAAAAATAAATGTTTTTCTGCTTAAATAATATCTTGATCCAAAGCAATTATTACTGTAATGTATCTGACACAGGAATTATCCTGACACTTCTCCAGGGCCTTTATGAATAAGAGGATCTTTCTAAAGCATGCTACTGTTGAAAAGAAAGTAGATCTCTAGGCTTGACTTAAAAGAGGCAAGCAGAGAATGAATTTAATGAAGAAGGGAAAGTAACTTATTTATCTAGCACTTATTGTGTGCCAGGTACTGCATTAAATGATACACATGTTAACCTTATCCTCATAATAATCTGTGAGGTAAGTACATTCCCCTCATTTTAACAGCATAAGACACTGTGGCTCAGAGCAGTTAAGCATCTTCCACAAAGTCTCACAGCACACAGTTTATGGCAGAGCTGAGATTCAAATTGAATTAGTGGTCTCTTAGCTAGACAGTTGCAACAGCCCCTGTGCCAGATCCTCTCTATGTACTTCTCCATCCTACTCTGTTCCCACAAAGGCTGCACCAACTTGCTTGCTGGTTTCCAGTTGTGTTTGGCCAATAGAGATTATTGGCAGGAGGTGAGAAAGAGGAAGAGAAAGAGGAAGGCAAAGGTTTTTCTGCTCTCCTCCCTAGCTCTCTCCTGCTCCACCAACCAAAAGTCTTAGCTCCTCTCCAAACAGAATGCCTCCTCTATGTTTTGATAACCACTCTCTCCTCTGAGGGCCCTACACCCTGGTCACACTTTCTCAAATCTCCTAGTTCCAATGTGCCTACAGTTACAGTAAATTTTAGCTTTACCAGCTTATAAGACATCAAAGCTTGGAAATGACAGCCCCTCCATTTTGTTGTTATTTTGTTACTGGTTCTGATTCAAGTGAAGTTGTTGAATGATGGACACATTCTATGCGTCCTCCACAGTTTTCGACCTGAACGGCTCCTGGTTCAATGTTTACAGAGTGTCTCTTCCTCTGGCTACAGCTCCCTGAGAGAAACTAAATGGTTTTTATGAGCAAAAGCATCTCACTGAACCATATGTGATTTCCGAATGATGGCATTCTGAGTTTGGTGAAAAATAATAACAGGACCTGACACGTATGCAAAGTTCTATAGCTTTACATTCATTACTTTCTGTTTAAGGGTGTATTAGAAGCTAGATGCGTGTCCAGAAAAAAACAGCTGAACGCGAAGCTACAGTAGTTATTTTTCTAAAGACAGGTAATGGCTGAAATCTCATCAAGACACACAACAGCTGATGAAGGTCTTTTCCCCGAACTATTTTCATTAAGCTAATGAAACTGGTCTGTCTTGGCAGTGCTAACTCACTCCTGTTTTCTGAGTGAATTTATTACCCGTGACTTCAGAAGAATAAGGGGGACAGGGAAGCAGACTATTAAACAGGACAGATGCAATGAGTAGTTTTGCAAGTTAATGCTATATATAGGCACAAATAAAATCTTTGGTGATCAGCAAGTGTAATAGCCTAACATTTTCAGAGGTGTCACTCTTGAAAGTCTAATGGCGTGCGTGGATGGGCAAGAATTTTTTAAAAATTAGTTTCATCATATTTTTGTGTTTGAAATGACAAGGCGTTTTGGAATCATCATCTTACCTGAATATAGTTATTCTATTATTAGATAATTATAGCATTTAAGAAAAGAAAGGAATATAGAAATAGGTAATATATTAAAATGTCTTTAATTGTGAAATATCCCCTTGAATCTCCAGCAATACTTCTTACCTCAATAGCTACTTTGTCTGATATTAATTTAACTATATTGGATTTACTTTGATCAGTATTTGGGTAGGATATCTTTTCTTATCCTCTTATTTTCCAACCTTTATCTTTTCAATGTATGGCTCTGGTTAATAGCACATAGCTGGTTTTTGTGTTTTTATTTGGTCTGACAAACTTTGTTTTTTAACTGAATCATAGACCATTGACATTTAAAATAATTAACAGTTAATGATACAGTTTGTCTCACACTTGCTCTTTCTCTCCTATTGGTCCTCTTGTGCTTTGTTCTTTCTCATTTCTTGCCTTCTTTTGGATTATGAAAACATTCTTTATTATTCCATTTTTCTTCTTTACTCACTTTTTAGTTACACATTCTTACATCTTTCTTTTAGTGGTTACCCTAGAAATTACAATATGCCTTCTTGATGATTACAGTCTACCTTAAGTAAGTACTTTTGATTTTACCACTTCCTAAATAAGGCAAGAAGCTTTGCAGCAGTGAAACTGCATTTATCACCCTCCCACAGTTTGAGCTGTTGTTAATATGTATTTTATTTCTACATATGGGGTTATTATTGTTTTCATGTAAAACAGTCAACATTCTTGTATATTTAATCAGGCATTTACCCTTTCCAGAGCTCTTCCACATTCCACCTGAGATCATTTTATTTTAGCCTGAAGAACTTCTTGGTGTTTCTTTTAGTTTACAGCTGCTGGCATTAAATTCTCTCAGGTTTTGTTTGTCTGGATATATCTATACTTAACCTTCATTTTTATTTTTACGTCTGTATTGTGGCATGACTTATATGTAATAAAATCTACCCACTTTAGATGTACAGTTTGATGAATTTTGACAAATCGCATGTACACATGTACAGCGTCATGCAGCCGGCCCCCCCCCACAATCCAGTTTCAGGACACTTTCACCCGCAAAATGCTCGCTTCTGCCCTTTTGCAGTCCATCCTTTCCCCCAGGAAACCACGGATCTGCTTCGGGTCATTACAGTTTTGCCTTTTCTAGAATTTCATATAAATGGAATCATACAGTGTGTCATGACTTCTGTGACTAGTTTCATTTAGCACGATGCTTTTGAGATGCATCTATGCTATTGTGTGTATCAGTAGTTCATTCCTCTTAACTGCTGAGTAATATTCTATTGCGTAGATATACTCTCTTCCGATTATCCACTCACTGGATGATGAACATTTGTATTGTTACCATTTGTGTTTGTTATGAATGCTTATGCTATATTCAAATACAAATTTTGTGAGAACATACGTCTATTTTCCTTAGGTAAATATTTAAGAATGAAACCGCTGGACCACATGGTACATATATGTTTAACTTAAAAAAAAAAAAGCCAAACTGATTTGCAAAGTGGCTGTACCATTTGGCATTCCTGCTTATAATGTATGAGGATTCTAGTTTCTGCATACTCACCAAGGTTTAATATTGTCAGTCTTTTTTAATTTCAACTACTCTATTGAGTAACTGTAGTTTTAATTTGCATTTTTCTAATGACTATGATTTGGGGCATCTTTTCATGGGCTTGTGGGCCATTAATATATCTTCTTTGGTGAAATGTTTGCTCAAATCTTTTGTCCAATTTGTTTTTGTCGGGTCTGGAGAGTTATTTATATATTGTGAATACAAGTCCTTTATCCAATACATATTTTGTTTTGCAAATATTTTCTTTCTGTCTGTAGTTTACCTTTTCATTTTCTTAATGCTGTCTTTTGATATTAGTATGGTGAATTATACTGAATGATTTTGAAATATTGAACTAACATTGCATTGCCAGGATAAACTTCCTTGATTGTGGTGTATTATTCTTTATATGTATTACTGGATTCAATTTGCTAATATCCTGTTGAAATTTCTGTGTTTCTGTTTATAAGGTGTATTAGTCTCCAGTGTTTCTTTCCAAGTCCTACCTTTTTCTTGTTTTGGTATCAGTGTTAACCTACCCTCATAAAGGAAGTTAGGAAGTATTCCCTCCTCTTATATTTTCTGGAAGAAGTTGTGTAGAAATAATGTTATTTATTCTCTAAACATTTGGCAAATGAAACCAAGTGAACCAGTGAAAACCCAGTAAAACCATCTGGGTTTAGAGCTTTCTTTTTTGAAAGATTTTAGACCATGAATTCAATCTCTCTATTTAATCTTTAGTACTTCTCATAGTTTGCAATTTTTAAAAACGTAGTCCCTTTAATCGAAGTTGTTGAATTTTTGTGTGTAGAGTTGTTCTTCATAGTATCCCCTTAGTATTCTTTTAATGTCTCTAGGGCCTGTAGTCATGCTCCTCTTTCATCCCTGATACTGGTAATCCCTGCTCGCTGCCCCCCACTCCCCTCAAGCTCTCGTGCGTGTGCTCTCTCTCTTTCTCTCTGTGTCTGGCTAAGGATTTATTGATTTTATTTTTTGTTTCATTGATATTTTTCCATTGGTTTTCTGTTTTCAATTGCATTGATTTTTTGCTCTTTATTTTTTCCATACTTCTGCTGTTTGGGGTTGATTTGGCTCCTCTTTTTAGAAGTTTCTCAAGGTGGAAATTTAGATTATTGATTTGAGAACTTTCTTCTTTGCCAATATAAGCATTTAATGCTATAAACCTCTCTCTAAGCAATGCTTTAATTGCCTCCACAAATTTTGATGTGTGGTATTTTCATTTTTGTTTCAGATATTTATAGGCAAAGAACAATTTTAGATATTTGTTTTAGATAGTTTCTAATTTTTGCTTTAGAAAAGTACTTTAAATAATTCAAGAGGAGAAGAATACTCTCAATATTTACCTATGTATTTGTTATTTTTGTTGCTCTCTCTTCATTTCAGATTTGCCAACTTCCTTCTTCTGGTATCATTTTTCTTCAGTCTGAAGGACTTCCTCTAGCAATTATTTTAGTGCAAGTCTATTGGTTCTTAGTTTTCCTTCACTGAGGATGTCTTTATTTCACCTTGCTTCTTGAAGGTATTTTTGCTGGATATAGAATTCTGGCTTGACAGTGTTTTCCCTTTCTTCACTTTAGAAATGTTGTTCCACCTCCTTCTGTCCTCCATAGCATCTAATAAGAATTCCACAGTCATTTGAATTGTTGTTTGCCTATAAATAATGTTTCATTTTCCTCTGGTCACTTTCAAGTGCTTTTCTTTCTTGTTAGTTTACAAGTTTGCTTAAAATGTATCTGGGCATAGATTTATTTGGGTTTATCCTGTTGAGGTTGGCTGAGCTTCTTGAGTCTAGAGATCTATGTCTTTCACAACTTTGGGAACTGTTTAGCTGTTATTTCTTCAAATATTTTTCTACACGGCACTTCTAGCCTCTCTGGGACTCCAACAACATCAATGCTAGATCTTTTGGTATCATTCCACAGGCCTCTAAAACTGTATTCATTAAAAACAAAAACAATTTGGGAATTCCCTGGCAGTCCAGTGGTTAGGACTCCATGCTTTCACTGTTGAGGGCCCGGGTTCAATCCCTGGTTGAGAAACTAAGATCCCACAAGCTGCGCAGCATGGCCAAAAAATTACCCAAAACAAAACAAAAAGAAAAAAACAAAAACAACTTTCTTCTCTCTGTTACTTTGGGTAAATTCTTTTGATTGGTCTTCAAGTTCATTTATACTTTCCTCTGCCATCTCTATTCTGCTGTTGAGCCATTCAGTAAGTTGTTCTTAAAATTTTCTAAGGTTTTGTGCTTTTTTAACTCTAAAATATCCCTTTGTTTCTTCTTTATATCTTCAATTTCTTTGCTGAGACTTTCTAGCTTTTTATATTTAAAGAATGTTTACCCTACATTTTGGAGCACTTTTATACTTGTTGCTTGAAAGTCTGTATCAGATAATTCCCACATGCATGTCATCTTGGCATTGGCATCTGTTATTTGTCTTTTACTGTGCAAGGTTGAGATGCTCCTGGTTCTTCATGTGCTGATTACTTTTAGATTGTATCCTGGATATTTTGAATATTACGATATGGGATTCTGGATATTTGTTTTGTTTTAACAGATAATCGACCCAGTTGGGTTCAGGTACAAGTTCCAAGCAACTTTCTGTGGTTTCAGTGTGATGTCTGATTTCAGCACCTTTTCAGTACTGTTCAGATTTTTCTTGCATGTGCACCACCCAGTGGCTGGTTTGGAACCTTGGCAGCGATCTATCCTGTAGTTCAGTTCTTAAACTTGTACGGTGTTTAGGGTCAGCATGGGCATAGACATATACACTTGGAAGTGAGCCCAAGAATTCACAAGCAACTTTATGGGGCTGCTTTCCCAACCTCCTCCCTGTGGCAATCTCTTCAGTACTTGGTGGTTACCTGGAATTCTCCAACCAGAAAGTTGGAGCTACATTTATTCACTCTGTTGCATACTTTTTGCAATTACACTGATGTCCAGAATCAACTAGCAGCAGGACAGAGAGAAGACAAAGAGCAACAGGGGTCTGTTCCACACAGATGATCACAGCTCCTCTGATCAGAGAGGAAGGTTCCTGTGTCTCAGCATTTTAGAATCCTGCAGGTCCAACTGTCACTACAGATGCTGCCACTGCCACCGTGAGATTTCTTAGGGGCTGGGGTGTGAGAGAATGGAGAAAGGTGAAAAGAGGGGTTCCTCCACTCTCTCTGAGCATTAGGAAAGCCTTCCCTGCTCTTTGAGCCAGAGCTGAAGGGCTTTTCCTGGGTACCCCTCTGTGCAGATACCCACATTCAGGTTTTATGCTGCTTATTGGAGGAAAAAGATGACAAACTCACTACCAGTTTGATGGTACTTCAAATTCTAGTCCTCTTCCCCAATCACCAACTACCATTTAATTTTCAGAGTCCTCAAAAATCTGCTCTATACATTATATCCAAGTTTTTTTTTAGCTGCATCCATTGTGGAATATGTGGAATACTCCATTGTAACCTGGAATTGGAAAATTCTATCTTGCTTGAGCCCTGAATTACTGTTGGGTCCCTGGTTGCAGCAGCTAGGCCTATCCTAACTTATTGAGCCAATTCCACCATTCCTTTGTTCTTGCACTTCACCTATTCTGCAATCCTTTAGCCTTGGATCAATTGTAAATCCACCTATCAGTCCCCTACACCTAGAAGGGGTGGGATGGAGAAAATTCATCCAACCATGTGGGCTGGCAGCCTTTCACTTGTTAAAATATCGCTGTCCAGCTCTCTCCTGTTCTTCACAGAAATTACTATTCATGTTTGTCTTGGACCTTTAGTGCTAACCTTTCACTCTCCCAGCAGATGTCTTTACCTCCTACATCTTAGAGAAAAATAGGCCGCTTCTTACTGCACACCTATAGATGTGTCTTCCCTTCTGTTTTAAATAGGCATCCTTCCTTCCTTCCTCCTGTTGAAGGAGTGAATGCTTCCTATGCTCTGAATCCTATCTCCTCCCGCCTTCTCAGTGTTATCCGTAAACTTTTATCCCTCTTTCTTCCATCTTCCACTTATCTTCTCCAAGGGCCCCTATACTTCAGCATATAATGTGGAAAGTCTCTGTCTTATCTCAAATATTGCAAACATCTCCTAATATTCCTCCTGCATTTGTCAGATGAGTTAGATTAGGGTAATCTAACAGTTTTAACCATATTTGGATATCTGAGGCTTAACATACACACAAATTATTTTTTTTACTCATGCAAAGTTCAGTGTAGGTGTTCTTGGTTGGGTGGCTCTCCTGGGCACCTCTTCTCTGACTTGGGGATCCAGGTTCTTTCCATCTTGTGACGTGACCATCTTTACCATGAGGCCTCCAGGGCTGCTGTGGAAGGGAAGACAGGATGAGGTAGGTTCACTTAACTACCTTGGCTCAGAACGCTCTACACACTTTTACTTACATTTCTTTAGCCAGAACTAGCCACATGGTTCCAACTGGAGAGATCTAGGAAATGTGGACTCTCGCGGAGCAACGGCTTCCCAGCATTAGGAATCTTCAGTGTTAGGCCAACTATTTCAGCTATATGCCTTACCTCTGGTCTTACCATATATCCATCCACCTGGAATCTATCATGGTCCTCTTACCACAGATATGATCATGTCATGTCCCCATTTAGCACCCAGTTCCTACCCACTGCCCACTGAATGAAATCCAAACCCTTTATCAAGGTATTCAATACCATTGAGGAGCTAGCCCTTCCAGCCCTACCTCCTATAAGGTCTTGTCTTAGGCCCTCAGACTGCTTCTAATTCTCAGTTGTTGGGAGCGAGTTACAATTACTGTTACCTGCCTCTTTACAGTAGCACACAATTTTCCATCTTTCTGAACTGTCCCTCTTTGCGGTATCTAGTGAGAAAATTTCTGCCTCTCCATTAAAACTTGTTATAAACACCTTCCTCTGTGAACCGTCTGTAGCTTTCTTTGCCTTTTTTTTTTTTTTTTTTAATCTTAGTTTGGCCTTGCCACCGGGCATGCGAGATCTTAGTTCCCCCAAACAGGGATTGGGCCTGTGCCTCTGCAGTAGAAGCACGGAGTCGTAACCACCGGACCACCAGGGAAGTCGCCGTAGCCCTCTTTTTAAAGTAAAATTGGTCATTTAGTTCCTTTGTGCCACAACTGAACATCAGCAAACCTCCATGTGGTACCCACTTGACTGAGTTGAAATCGTAGTTTTCTGTATCTGTCTCTCTTCTTTAACTATGAGCTCCTTGAGAACTGGGACCGTGACTTTCTATCTTAGTGTCTCCAATGCCTAATACAGTGTCTGCACAGGATGGATGTTTAATAAATGTTCATGTAATGAATAATTAAATGAATGAATAAATGATGTACAATTTAAAATATTTCTTGCACTTAAATTTCAGTTTAGTGTTCATTCAATATTTAGAAGTTCTTAGAGAAAGCTATGAACTTGTGCTATATTTACCATATCTTTTAATGAAGAAGAATGGATAGCATTAAATTAAAGCCTTACAGAAATACACTAACATAAATTCCTGATTTGGTGAGGGAAGTTTCTTCACACGCAACCAAAAAAGTTAATGAAAGTGAAACAAGGACGAGCTGAAGCTACAAGGAGGTCAAAGTGACTGATTCTTACTGAAGCAGAAATAATACTGAAAGTTTCAACTCTGGGAAGTCCAAGAGCACAGAACACTGATAAGACTGAGAGGATTTGGGTGATTGAGATGAAAAGCTTGAGGAAACATTATTTCAGTCTCTAATGTAATAATGAGAGGTGAGGGGGTGGGGGGGGATGGCAAGTGTACTTCCCTGAACTTGTCCCTTCTGAACCATGAAAAAAACAACTCAATTATAGTTAATACGCATTTTGAATTAACTGTATTTCATTAATAATTCTTCAAAAATCATTGTTTATCTATGTTATATATGCTATCTCTTAATTAACTAGACTGTTCATCAGCTCCTCATTCCATCTCTGACCAGTCTATATGAGCGGAGTCATTGTATATTCAAAAACAATAAACAACAAACAAGACCCCCCAAACCAAATATCCCGATGCCCATGTTGTCTCTTCTGAACCGTATTCAGTTATTGTCATAATTTGGCTTGATCTGTGCTGAAACTTTGCCCCTGCCAGGGGACGTGGTGATGGAGGGGAGTCACTGGAGAGCTGGACTCAGGCAGGAATATTCTCTATCAAACTGAGATAAGAATCAGGAGAACTGTCCCAGCTATAGGACTGGTGCAGAGCAGGAAAGGAGGCTGAGACAGTCTCGGTCCTCACTGCTGACATCAGTTTTGGCAGGAAATGGAAGCAACAGTGGGAGGTCTCCCTCTCCATGAATTTGGAGACCAGGGATATAAAGTCACCTTCTGAGCTGAACTAGTAAAATTCACAGACAATGGATGTGATTAGTCACCTGTGGGAGTAAAGCAAGAGACTGTCTGTAATGCGTGGACCTCACGAAACTCCAATCAAGGGTGGCAATTCGGATGTAATCAGAGGAAGGCAGGTCCAGAATGTGAATGTCATTTTGTAGAACATATGTAATCAATTGAATTGTACATTGCCTGGGGGAAGACTGTGTGAAGGTGGGTGAGGGTGTGGGCAGAAGGGGAAGTGGTCAGCTTAGACTACAGGAAATAAAAACCCCAAAGCAACTTAATTCAGCAGTGCACCCCCAAGCCCCATGCAGAGGAGAGACCCTGCCTCTGTGTGTGCTGTGGGACAGAAGAGCCTCTTCTGATCTCTCTTCAGCATCTTGTGTTCATTCTGATCCTGGGACTGGCTGCCTTGGGCAGTGAAGATAAACTTTTCAGTCCCTGGGAGGTAAAGTCTCCCATTGCAAATCTGTACTTTGGCTAAGAGTAACCTCATGAATTTGAGTGATTCAAGTGACCCTGAATTCCGAAAACGTCTGAAAACCTGATGAGGATAAACACTGGAATTTGGAAAGCAGTCAGTTCCTTGAGGGGGTGCTACCCACGAGAACTCCTGGTAGGCAGCTACAGCCTTCTCCCAGGAATGCACCAACCTCATCCTCAGTCCTTTTCTGTCTTCCACAGACAGTACCACAGTATCCACTTAGGTCAAGGATTCTTAACTCCATCAGATCCAATGACCTATTTTTAAGTGAATGTTTTGTTAGGTCCCATTTACTGTTTTGAAAAGAAATTCACACATTATAAAACTCATATACACATATTTCTAAAAGTCAATACAATGTCTTGACTATAAAGATAAAATTACTGGTAGAAGAGGAATAATTTATAACTAAATAATATGTATTGGAGTATATTAGTATTTAGGGATGACTAACCAGCATGTAGAATGAAGCAGTTGAGATCCGAGTGAATGTGAGAGAGGCAAATGTAGATAGAGACACGTTTGCTGACAGCTCAAATAACAAGAGCAAAATTGCTGGCAGCAAAATCCTTTTCTGAAATTGTGACTACTGTTGGTAAAGTTCTGAACAAACACAGTGCCATATTCTCTTCCTTTAAAAGTGCTTAGGAGGTATTCACAGAAAATTCAGTGTATATTAAAATATGCAAAAGTAACTTGTATTTCCAAGTAAAATGGGATTGAGTTTCACAACACATAATTATAAACAAGTTTTCTCATACAAATGTCCAGTGTGACTTGTTTTTAAATAAGTTGTTTTTAAAAAATAATATTTATTTGGTTGCACCAGGTCTTAGTTGCAGCTCGTGGGCTCCTTAGTTGTGACAGGAGGGCTCCTTAGTTGTGGCAAGCAAACTCTTAGTTGTGGCATGCATGTGGGATCTAGTTCCCTGACAAGGGATCGAACCCAGGCCCCCTGCATTGGGAGCATAGAGCCTTATACACTGCGCCACCAGGGAAGTCCCCAAGTGTGACTTTTGAAGGTTACACAGGACACATGGCACTTGTTGGTGTAGTGCCTGTGCCACACATGATTAAAGAGCCAGCACCCTTGGTTCCTCTCACTAAATGCCACTAGTGCCCCTTCTAATAATTGTGACAATCAAAAATGCCCCCCGGAGTTTCCAATACATCTCTTAGGGGATGGTACCACTCCTATTGAGAGACACTGACTTAAGTGAATAGGAATTAATATGAGGGTCCAATAAGGCAAATGTGCCTGTACCACAGCACAATCATTCCATGACCTGGCATCACAGATCACCCCAGCTGGTAGAAAGAAGGGACAAGGATGGATGAAAGGTGGGTAGCGTACCCAGTGTTAGAGGAAGAAGCAGAAAGCCAGGCAGAGCAAAACCAGAACTTAGAGGGGAAACCAGGATAACAGTTCACCTCTGGGACTTGGGCCAACATCCCGGGAAGGGCCAGTGTAGAAGGAACTGTGGCTCCAGGGCCACATGGGTACCCAGGTGTGCTCTTGGTGCCATATATCCCAGATCTGGCTGAAAGGGAAGAAGCTACGTCAACACAGGAGCCAGAAGGTTGTGACTTGGTTCCTAGAATGTGGGTCTGGGAATGTGACGCTTCCAAACTCCGTATGCACAGCCTCAGCCAGAAACAACTCCGCGTCAGGCATGGGCTTAGTTAAGTCTTCTCAAGCAGCTGAGAAGAAAGCAAAGGTAAGAGAGGCCAACAGCTGCAGTTTCTCAATGCCACGTGATTGCAGAGGCTACGTCTACACAACACTTGATTCTCTTACATTTTTTTTTGCACTCACTTAAACACAAATGAATCAACTCATTCTTCAAACAAAAATACATGTTCAAGAGAACAAGATCTCGGCGTTCACAAACCATTCCTCATGCCACCCTCACAGCATCTATCTGTTGCTTTCCTGTGGGTGGATATAAAACAGCTGGTTGGAACTCAGATTTGGAGTTCATATCCAAAAGTGGGGTCATGAAGGCGTGGCCATAAACTGCAGCAATGCTTATACCGAATACCACAATTTACAAGGGTAAGTACGTAACTTCGCCTGGAGCCCAGACCAAGGCCAGCCCTACAACTCATGCTTTGTGACTCAGGAGCCAAACAACACTCACGCAAACCAGATCCTCCCCAAAGACCATCTCAACAGGATGCTGCCTCATCTCTTGTGACTGTTCCCAAAGTCCCATCCAAGACAATTATCTAATCTCTGCTCAGGATTCAAATTACCTAATGTTTTTACTTCATTGGGCTGAGCAGCCTCCTTTGTGGAAAAAAATAAAAAAGATGCTCTCATTTCAATTACCGCCCTTTCAGAGGTCTTATTACTTCATCTGTCCCATGTTCATTATAGTGGATGGCCATGAGAACACGTTCAACTTTATAGTCCTTGATGGAATGTATTAGCAAAATTGAGTCTTAGAGAGAGAGACAGAAATAAAAGCATTCTGTGCATGAAAAGAATTTTCCATTTCAGCCTGTAAATGAAGGCAGAGACTAAAGAAATTATCTGCTATTATAAAATATTCAGGGAGATAGCTGGCAATATTTTTTCTTCTTCTAGAAGCTTTGATCCAATCATGGTTAAGGTATTGCTGAGTACACACCTGAGGTCCCAACTCATTTTGCTGACCTTTCATTTGTTCTCTGACATCTTCTGTCCCTCCACTCTTTCCCACTCTCTCCTGATGCCTTTTACTTCCCTATATACACCATCCTCCAAGTCTAGCTGTCCCTAGCTTTTGAGCACGTGCCTGAGTAGATTTGAGGGCCACTTACCTTTTGGTTGTTCCCTCAGTGTCACCGACCAAAGATTTGATCAGCCGGTGGATTAAGATCTGAGTGCCACCAGAAGTAACTCTGGGCAAGCCACTCTATGAAAAGGAAGAACATCTACATGTATGTGTTAATATATTTTTCTGTGCTTTTTCCTATATGAATGTGTCCTTACAATTTTCTTGCTGTGTGTATCTAAATTTAAAAACCTAAATCCAGATCCACTTCCCTGTTCAGAAACCTTTAAAGGTTCCCTGCTGCCCACAAAATCAAGATCCTCTGTGATATTTGCCCAAAACAGCTTTTCAAAAAATCACCTCCTCTAGCCATAATGACAGAAGCTGTATAAAGCAGTGGCTGGACATATAGCCTTTGGACTCTAATCCCAGCTCAGTCACTTACAGGTTGTGTCCTCAGGTAAGTTACTTAAACTTTTCTATGCCTCAGTTTCCTCAACTGTAAAAATGGCTTAATAACATAAACAATTTGACTTGCACGAGGATCAAGAGAATTAACGTGTTAGTTGCTGAGAACAGTGTCTGATACATGATAAACATCATGTACTATTATGATTACTATTACTCACTACCTTCAATACACTTGCATTTTTCTATTTTTGTACCTTTTCTTACAGTTACCAATTTTTGAAATGTTTGTCCCTTCTCTCCACTCTTCTAAATTCTTCCTATCCTTTAAAGTCCTGATCAGAGTTTTCTGTTTCCATAAGCTTTTCTTTTGTGTACCAGTACACAGATTATCTATTCCAATAATTTTGCAAATGGTCATTTGTTGCTTCATGGCACTTCTTGTAATGCTGCCTTATAACATAATTCAAATACGACTTCACCTGCTCTCCCCGAGTCGGTCTGTGAGTGCTTTGAAGGCAGGGACTCAGGCCGGTTTCTGTATAGAGCTCAGCACCTGGTACATTGCCCTCCCAATTGTAGCTGAATAAATATCCGTTTGTTTGACTTGATTGATCCGCAGATTGAGCACACGTTTGCTGGATGCTCTTGGAAGTGGAGAGCTAAAGGCAATGCAGAAGAGGTGGAACCTTAGTTATTCACTTGTAGAATATTTATGAAGTATCTGTGCAGGGTTCTGCACCTCCATCTCCCACCTGACAGGCTGTCACACCCACCCTCCAGGAGGCATCAGGACCGTCTGATTAGCGGATGAGATCAGGTGGTGTGTTTGGCTAGAGGGTGCAGGCTTGCAACCAGAAAGGCTTTTAGAATAGCAATTTGGGGGGATGCAGGGAGCAGAGATGGAGTTCCCAGTCCTGGCTGTGACATACAGAGTCTCCTAAAGAGCAGCTGCTTCCGCAAAGAAGTTTTACAAATTCAGATCTTCCTTGCTTGGTTGCTCAGAGCTGCCCCTGGCTGGAGACTTTTGGCATCTAAAAGGGCCAGGGTCAGGTAAGACAGGAGAAGAACTAGCATGGTATTGGGTCAGGACTTTTGGGTTCTAGTCCAGATTCTTTCACTAACTTCCTGGGTGGCCTCGGGCACGTATGTCATCACCATACTCTAAAGTGCCCTCATCCGTCAGTGAGGGTGTTGGATGAATATGTAATTTTTAAGGTGTCTGTTGTCTCTAATATTCTATCACCCTGTGAGTCTTCTCATAGTGGAGTCATTGGTAGCTACCAGGGGAGAGACAGAGACCTCCTTCAGCTGGAATTAAGATTCTTCTGGCCAGTGGAGCTCAGCTGAGTATGAGCTAGGGTATGGGGAGTGGTCCTGCTTGCAACGGTCTTGGAATCCTTCTCCTTCTCCACCAAACTGGGAAATTAAGGACTTGGGATATAGGATAATGAAGAGATGTCAGGGTAATAATGGGGCAAAGGTTTCAAGTTGGGGCCAAGCCTGTTTATCAGGTCAATGGTCCTCACCCCAGATGATCACTGAGTGTTCCCTCCTTGTGGTCCTGACAAAAGGACTGAGGTCACAGTCACTGATGAGGGTAGAGGTCTAGGGACGTGAAGCAAGATTGCACTGAGGTTTGGTGCCAAGTGCGCACAAGTGGTCAGAGCACCCACACAGGCCTTGGGCTCAGCCCTATTGGTTCATTCCCCAGGCCCACCCATCCTTCCTGTTGGCAGAAGGCACGCTCTCCCTTCAGTCACCCAGATGTCCTTGGCAGCTTTCCCCCGGTGCTCTGGCTGCTTCTGCCTCAGCCCTCCTTCCCCTCTCAGCTTTAGCGCAGAACAGACCCTGCCTGTAATTCCCCTCTACTCCCCAGCTGAGGTAGCCAGCCTGCCTTCTTTACTTACGTCAGACTCCTGGGGCATGAGATCACTGAGGCCGTGTCTCTTTGTCCCTATGAGCCCATCTTGTGCCTGGAAAATCATGCTAAGGAGAAGGATATTGCGGGTGCCATCGGGGAACACTGTGCTGTATTCTAGGGCTTAGGGAATTGTATGGCAATCAGATGACTGTCTAGGGCAAAACTAGTACAAGGAGAACAGTTCTTGCACGACAAGTGGTCAAATGTGGAAACAGACATCTGTCCCACTTGTGTATTTCACATTCTTACTTTGCTTTCCCTCTCCTGGCGACGCAACAGCCCCTGCTAGCTTCTTGGCTCTGGGACACTTGCTGGAGGGGTATAGGAGGGAAGAGAAAACGTGTGGCCTGAGCCTCCAAGGAGCTTGCGATCTGGTCAGAGAAGCAAGGCATTCACGCATTTGCAAGAGTTCACAGGGTGGTTGAGAATATGGGGATTTTACCTGGGGTCCATGTTGAGCTCAGGCATCTAAAAATCCCAAGTTCGTCTTTCTAGATAGATGCTCCACAATTATCTGATTTCAAAAGCACACTAGACCCTCCTCCACAACAGATGAAGAACTGAGCTCAACTTAGCAGACCTGGGCTGGAGTCCTGGCTTTGCACTTGCTATCTGTGTGATGACGCATTACCTAACCTCATTGATCCTCAGCTTCTTAGTCTCTAAAATAGGGAGAATAATTTCTGTACTACCTATCTCATAGCATGGTTGTGAGGGTCAAATGAGACAAGCATGTGAAAGTGCTTTATAAATCATAAAGCACCATACAGGTAAAAGGTATTGTTAATATTTAAAACTAAAACACGAGGCCATACAGAATGAGAGAACATAGAGTTTATCGGAATCTTAGAGATGTTTGCACAAATATTTTCCTCTTGCAGATAATGAGATCGAGAGGATAAGTGGCCCAGGGACAAACAGCTAATCTGGAGCACAGCCAAGACCAGAGGACAGCCTCCCCAGGGCTCTGCCCTGGAACTGCAGGGGGAGCCCAGCAGCCAGGGTTCAGTACAGCTCTCTGCGTCTGTGGTCTCTGAGGCTGTGTTTCCTGCAAGCTGGGCCTCTGCCTCCCTCAGCGCATGGACGATCCTATCCAAATAATCGTGGATTTATTTACCTCCTCGTTCTACTCTGTTCCAACCCGTTTCCATCTCTTACCACGCAGCCAACCCCTGTGAAAATGGTTTCCAAGAGGAATCTGTGTTTCCTGTTACATCACCACCAAATAATTTCTGCCTCACTGGAAGAGACCCAGAGATAAAGAGAGGACAGCTTGTGTGGGAAAGTGAGAGGCCTGGTAGCCAATTCAAATACTGCAGACCAAACTAAATATTGCAGACAGATGTTTTGTGAGCAAGGACTCTCTGAAAAACCATTTGCCAGGATGGCTCACATCTTTGTAGGCAAAGATCTAGGCACAAGTAATGAAACAAACGACACAGGGGTAGCTTGATAGAAGGGGCCCTGGCATGTTGGTGAGAGGTGGGCCAGTGGGAGCTGTGTGCCTTTATCTGACCATTTCTTTCCAGCTGCTGCTAAAGGTCTCTGATGTTGCATGAGTTCTTTTCTCTCCCAATCTAGAAGAGAACCTGGGGAGGCAGCTTCTCCAGGTCATGGCCGTGTCTACGCGGGATGTCACCTGCAGCACTGCGGAACACAAAGGCTGCTTCTTTCAAAAAGGCCTCCAGAGGAGAGTGCCCAGCCAATATCTGTGACCCATCCTGGTGTTTAACTATCGTCAAATCTTCAAAAGTAGGCCTTACAATGACAAGATACCACCTTGGCAGTTCATGCTTATTTCCTCTGGCTCCTACTGATTAGAGGTGGGAAGTAGCCACTCACCAGGTTTTCCACTTAAAAGTATGCTTTTAAATACTTGATCATAATGCACCCCCTTAACCTATACTTATCTAGACCTAATAATTTAAAAAACATTTTATGCACTGACTAACTTGGTTATAATCTTCTTCAACTGCTCTATAATCCCGGCTACCTGATCTCCAGCTCTTCAATCCCACCTCCTGCAAAAACAAACAAACAAACAAACAAAAAACCACACACACACACACACACAAAACCTCCCCCAATGCTCCCCTCTCCTTTCTAGGCACCCACTCTCTTCCCTTCCTAAGAACCTTTCCATCTTCAATTCCCTAACATTTGAACAGCTGCACAGGCACAAAGTGTTTAATTTGGGAACAGTGTCTGTGGGAAGGAATGCTTTGTAAGTTTCCAAAGTAATGCAAATGCTTAATTTAGAAAGTCATCTAACAACTCTTTTGGTTCTGGAAGTCACAGAGATTATGGATGGCACTGCAGAGGCAACCTGCCTGATGAGGTTAGCACTTTGCAGGACTGTGTTTTTCTGCAGCAGTTTCATTTTTTTACTCCTGTTCAGAGACATAGGGGTCAGTCCAATGGAAGCATTCGCTCCCTGAGGACAGGGCCCATGTCTTGTTCAGTCTCTCAGAGTGGTCAGGACCCAGCAAGGGCAAGCAAGTGGTCAGCGCCTTTAAATGCTGGATTATATTCCCTATCTGCCCCCCTATTCCCTACTTTTGTCTTCAACTTGGTCCAAACAGGTCTGGAGCTAGGAAATGATAATGGTTATCAAGTACTGAGCAGGGCAGGAAGAAGGGTGAACAGATCATACCACCACTACCTTCCTCGGCTCCAGGAGGAAGTTAAAGTGCCAAGATCAAAGAGTCTCATGTCCTACCAGATCTAATGTTATAATCTGCCTCTCAGGGACACACATAATTAGGGTCTGAAAAATAACAAGGACCTGGGCAGAACGGGATAGATTTGGACATAGGATGGGTCCTTGGAGACTCATCCTAAGGAGGGTATAAGCGCAAAATGTAGAAACGAGGAGGATACTTCACAACCACCACCGCCACCGTAGTTGCAGCATTTGGGGCTGGAACTGAGACAGCATCTGCTAAGTGGCATTGCCTGGAGGCATCTGTATACTGTACATCCTCAGGGCCTCATTTGGCTTCTGTGGGGTCCATCCTTTAGTAAAATGCTAGGGGTGCTTCTTGACTGTCATGGGATGTTCTGGAAACTTAAAACACACATTCACTTGCATTTCTTGAGTCCCCAGGGCCCAAAAACCCAGAAAAAGAATTGAAACTCTGTCCCCCAAAGGGGTCAGATATATAGACTGTGTGATAAGCTACAGGTCCCCTCACGTCAGTCTGGAGAGAAAGAAAGACATTGAGGAAGATCCCCAAGAGAAAGTCACCATGAGCAAAGATACTCTGGCAGAGTAGACCAGGTCCAGCTGGAGCTCCTGAATATTGGGGGATAAGAGGTTTCAGGGAGAGTGCCAGGCTGAGTTCCTCATCAGTTTCTCACTTGGAGCCCCTCAACCCCCAATCCCTAGAGTTCCAGCGTGTTCTGGGCTGGGTCTTACTAAAAAAACAAAAAAGTGTGTCACTAGAGGTACAGCTACTCTGGACCTGAAAAAATAGTTGTTGGGCTGGTCAGGGAGGGAGATGACCCCTGGAGGTCGATGGTTTGGGAGAGGTGGGCTGCATCTTGGCAACAGCAGATGGACGACAGAGAACCCTAGGATGGCAAGGGCAGAAGGCCTGGAGACAGAGACAGAAGAATATACACAGGAGCCATGACTGAACAATAAGTGGTGGCAGGATGAGCCACTTTTGCTGTACAGCATATTTTACATTTTATTCCAAGTGTTAGTTTTTGCCAGATCTTGAACGCTTTCGGAGCTCAATCTGCAGTGGTTTCATCTCCATTTATTTTTCATTAACATTTACTAGTGGGCCTAGAATGATACGGGGAAATAATGAGAAAGAAGCATAGGCAGAAACACATAGTCAGAGAAAACGGGAATTACAGAAGGAGATACACAAAGAGATACTGAGAAAGTTTGAGAAAAGGGATTAGAAACAGAGGAAGACAGAGAGAAAGCAATTTGGGAGGGAGAAAAAGAGGGAGAGAGAGATCTGCTGAGACATCCAGGACCCAGCTAGTGTTCTGTGAGAAGCTAGCTGGGTCTCCTAGGATGAATATCAGGCTGTCCTGGATTAAGCCTCCCAGGATTAAGAACCCAAGAAAACCACAAACGTTCATGGTCTTTGTTTATCCGGAGGTTTTTCACAACCTGGATGCTGGCGTTCTGACACACTGCCCGAGCTCCCCCTGCTGGCGGCTCTGCAGAATCTCACCATCTAGGTCCAAAGCGGAATAGGATTACGTAAATCTTGTTGAGATTTGCTCACCTTTTTCCCTTCGTTTTTTCTCCCTCCCTCCCTCCCTTTTTCTTTCTCTCTTTCTTTCTCTCTTCCTCTCTCTGTCTTTCTTTCTTTCTTTCTTTCTTTCTTCCTTCCTTTCTTCTTTCTTTCTTTTTCTTTTTCTCTTTCTTTCTTTCTTCTTTCTTTCTCTCTCTCTCTCTTTCTTTCTCTCTCTTTCTTTCTTTCTTTTTTCTTTCTTTCTTTCTTTCTTTCTTTCTTTCTTTCTTCTTTCTTTCTTTCTTTCTTTCTTTCTTTCTTTCTTTCTTTCTTTCTTTCTTTCTTCCTTCCTTCCTTCCTTCCTTCCTTTCTTCTTTCTTTCTTTTTCTTTTTCTCTTTCTTTCTTTCTTCTTTCTTTCTCTTTCTCTCTTTCTTTCTTTCTTTCTTTCTTTCTTCTTTTCCTTCCTCCCTACCTTTTTCTCCTTTATTCCTTCCTTCCTTCCTTTCCTTCCTTCCTTCCTTCCTTCCTTCCCTCCCTCTCTGTCTCTCTTTCTTTCTTTTCTCTCTTTCTCTCTTTCTTTTCCTAATTTCTCAAGTTCTTGGTTCTCAGAAGCCTGCTGTTTAACGCTGGGGCTTGAATTCCCTGACGGCCACCGTCCTAATGCCCAGTGAGGGTAGTCCTGGGAGACCCATCTTAACAAAGGTGCAAGCGGGAGGCTGGCTTGAGCAAACATTTATTGAACTCTTGAACAGACGAAGTGCTGTGGAAAGGCCTGAAGGGAGTTCATTTGGCCTTTAGCCTTCTTGCCTTGAAAGTGACTGCTAGAATGAAACTGGCCTTCTGGGGCTGGGGTGAGGGCACTCCCCTGCTTTCCAACGGGACCCACGGGATCAGCCTTCCAAGTAAGTCCTGAGAAGAGCCTACCAGGGCAACAGTGATGGTGCCCCCCGCCTCTTTTCTTCCTTCTCTTTCTCCTAGTTTTTTTCCCCTGCAAGAAGAAGGGAATTGCTATGTGCAAAGCCCCTGGGATGGGAAGGAGAGAAACACAAGACTCCCCAAATGCCAAACTGATTTTATTGCTAAGAATAACCTTTATCTCTGGGAGGAAAGGCAGAAGATCTGGTTCTCTCGTGTCTCTCTCTCTCTCAGGTGGATTTTAAAGGGGCAGCAGCACTCATTCATAGGAATACACTGAGCCCTGTTTTTCCTAAATTCTGAGTCACAAAGTCTGGAGAGGGGCAATGTGAGAGAGAACTTGAGTCCAGAGGACTAGGCAAGGAAGTGAGGGAGGAGGCAAGAGAGAGATGGAGGGGAAGAGAGAGAACAGGACACAGGGATCTCTGTTATACCCTGAGCCTGGGCTTCTGCAGCCTCATGCAGACTGACAGGGGTAGTCAGATCCTTGGGGGGAGGGTGACCCTGGGGTGGGCGGTGGAGCCCCCACTCTGGCTGTACTTAAGGATCACCTTGGGCGGGGGGGGGGGGGGGGACGGATTTCCAAACCTCTGGCCAGGATGTACGCTCACAATAAGGAGCCCTTGCTTCCTGCCCCCCCCCCCCGCACCTACTCAGAGGTTAGAAATCTAAACCATCTCTCTAAAAGTTGTTTTCTTTCATAA
Source organism: Hippopotamus amphibius kiboko (assembly GCF_030028045.1). Classification (NCBI taxonomy): domain Eukaryota; kingdom Metazoa; phylum Chordata; class Mammalia; order Artiodactyla; family Hippopotamidae; genus Hippopotamus; species Hippopotamus amphibius. The sequence goes on along the minus strand of NC_080195.1, from coordinate 51,767,132 downwards.
AAATGCTGCGTTTCTCTCAAGGCAGAAAGTATAAATGTTCCTAAAACATTAGGTCAAAGGCATAGGGTTGTTTTCAAGGACTCTGGAATAGCAGAAAGGATTCCCTTTCCTTTGTTAACTAAAAACAAAACAGATTTTTACAGTTAACTGCATTGCAGAAAGCAGATAACAGCCCTCAGAAAAATGAGTCGCTTCCTCAGCCACCTGTTCTGCCCTTGCCCACTGTTTCTCTCTCTTATCCACCTTTCCTCTTATCACTGGTTCAGACTTTTGCTCACACTGTCTCGTGGTCTCCCCAGCCTCTGGCTGTCTTCCCCACTCGACTTTCGTGTCTTCCTGCATCTGCTTTCCGGGCCAGAGTGCCCGTGTGGAAGGAACAGGAAGAAAGGATCCCCAAATGCCTAATGCCCTGCAGCCTCCTAGCAGGGCAAACGGCCACCTCGCAGGATGTGAGGCGGATCAGTCTCTAGGTCTTTGTTTACTCACCACCCAGTCTGCAAACCACCTCTGGAAAACTACTGGACAGTTGACGCCCATAAATTGCAGTTATCTCCCATCTCAAACAGCCCTTGTCCACTTCTACCGTAGGAAAGCATTTTAGTGATTCACGAGTCGATAAGAGCAGAAGGGCCTGGGCAGCCACTGCATAAATACAAATACTGGTTATTTATCACAAATGAGAGTGACTCATAAATATAACCGAAACTGGCCCAGTTCTGCTGCTGCTGAATAAAAGGAAAAAAACCCACGAACATCCAGAAGTACAAAATAAAAGAGGAACATTCTACAGATGATGTCATTTCTTCTTATTGCTATCGTGAAATAAATTGTAGCCATTTCCAAAATGCTCCTGGAGAAGAGAGGACTTTAGGAGAAACCTGCTCAGCGGCTCTGTGGTGTGGGTCTGGGCTGCCCGTGGCCAGCAGAGGGCAGCCTTCAGTTGTAAACAGGCGCCTGCAGAGGGGATGGTGGCGAAAGGGCAATTTGATTCCAAGGCTGTAAGCTGCTTATTCTGTGCTAGGCACACCATCAGAGGTCACAGTCCAAGATCCCTGACAGCATATGAGGGACTAGATTGCAAGGAATCAGTTATAAGCAGAGAACGACATAACGGTAAATGTTCCTCTGTTTATAAGAAAAGCCTGGTTCTGCGTACCTCCTCTGGGTGCTGCAAGCTGCTATTAATTGCGAGTCACTGCAGTGACTTGGCCCCATCCTGGTCTGCCACAGGACTTCAAAGCTGCACTCCACTTTAGAGTGGAGATGTTTGGACTTTGTATCTGACTTGGAAAAGCAGGTGCTGTGTCCAGGACCTGGGGAAGAAGTTCCCTTTTGTTTAAGGAACACAGAGAAACCTGTTCCCTGGGAAACAGATAACAATAAAGACGTTTAGAAATGTTTAAATTTGAGCCAGCCTAGCAACTCCACTTCTAGATACAATATCCAAGAGAATTGAAAACATATGTCCACATAAAAACTTGGGCAAGAATGTTCACAGCAGCACTATTCATCATAGCCAAAATGTAGACACAACACAAGTGTCCACTGACTGATGAATGAATAAGAAAAATGTGGTTTATCCATGCAATCGATTATTCAGTCAAAAAGGAGGGAAGGACTGATACGTGTTACAACATGGATAGACCTGGAAAACTTCATGCTAATTGAGAGAAGCCAGTCACAAAGGTCCACACATGTGTGAGTCCATTTGTATGAAATATCCAAAATAGGAAAATTCATGGAAACCGAAAATAGATCAGTGGTTGCCGGGGGAAAGGGAGGACTGGAGGATGACTGTTAATGAGTATGTGATTTCTTTGGGGGGTAATAAAAAATGTTCTGAAAATAGACAGCAGTGATGTACAGCTCTGCAAATAAAGTAAAAATCACTAAACTGTATACTTTAAAAGGGTGAATCATATCTCAACTGTTATTTTAAAAAAGATTTTGACCAGGGCAGATATTACAGAGGGAAACTCAGAGCTGGAAATAAGGAGAATATAAAGAGAATATCTGACTCTAGGAGAGCCATTCCTACCCCAAGCTAAAAAGTATTTTGTATGAAAACAGTAGATTTAGTGCAGAATGAAAACAGAAGTAGCCAAATTCACAGCAGGAAGCAAGGAGAATTATCCACAAAGCAGAACTGATCCTGCATCTTCTCCAACCGACTAACTTAAAAAGGGTTGATACCTCTCTGATCAATCAGTCATGAATGAGAGATCATTAACTCAAGGCAAGAGGGCCCCCTTTGTGTTGATGTCATGGTGACCCCCTGTGTAGAGAGAAATAAGAAAGAATCTCACTCCTCAGGCCACAGTAACAAGAAAGACTTCCCAGGCTCTCAGGAGCTGGTGCGGAAAGAAGGTGATAAGACTTAAGTCACCAGATGAGTTGCTGTGGGCCTCACAGTCACACCTGAGTTCCAGGTGTGTTAGCAATAAAGCCCACAGAGTCTAGAAGCTCGCACTCCATTTCTCCTGTAGCCCCCACAGCATCTTGCAGAGCCTGAGCCTATAAGAACTCTTAGTAAATAATTGAAAAACGTGGAGGAACGAAGAAATAGATGAGCACACAACTGAAAAGTCCCAGTGGCATGCCCTGGGAGGCCTGGGGCCATGGCCAGGTACAGCCTCGGTCGACACGTGAGTGAGTAAGAAAGACAGGAAGAAATGACTTTATTCACCCGCGCTTTATCGCAAGAAATTCACAGATCACTGGGTCTGCCTTGTTGAGTCCTGAAGCATCACGCAGGGCAAGGTCCCAGGCAGACCTGAGCATGTCCTTCTAGAACAGCACGCTTGACATGTCTTTCATTTCTCACCTTTATCCAGTTCCTCGACAGAAACTGTAATATGTTACTATCATTGTATGCTAGCAAGTCAAAATTTGCTTCACCTCTAATATGCACTATGAAGAAACTCTATGAGAGCGTATGCCTTTTAAAATTTGTGTTTACTGATTTAAGACAAAAAAAGCACCTTCCTGTTCTGTAATTGCTTGTGGTGACCAGGGAGAGCCATCATATTGGAGTATAGTAAATATTTCCCAGCTCTGTGTTTTTCTCCAAGTCTAGTCCTCTGGGTGAATGTTAACGCATTTTGGGGAACCGGGGACTATGTCTAAGTATGTCTTATGAAACCTACTTAATTATAGATTCAGCCAAGAGCTGGGAACTCAATAACTAACTATGTACCTAGAGCTTCAATCCGGCCTTGGCACCAGAGCTCGTAACACTTCCAATTATGCAGTAACTAAGGGGTTAAAAACCACAGGCCAAATACCAGTTGTTTTTTTAATAAATGATGCGTTCAGAAGTAGAAAGAATCAGATTTGGGAGTTGGGCAGATCTGGATTTTACACTTGGCTATTTCCTTCTGTTATTCCTTTAGGGAATGTGTATTGATCTCCTACTATGTACCAGGTACTGCTAGGCATTGAAGATAGAAGCAAAGATGAGAAAGTCAGTCTCTATCCTCAGAGAGCTTACAATCCAATAGCTACATAAAATACATATCTTTAAAAAGCTGCTAAACCTCTCTGCATCTAAATCTGTAAGATGGGGAAAAAATGATACCTAATTTGAAAGTTGTAGGAAGGATTAAGTTGAATAACATAAACAAAATGCCTAGGATATTGCATTTTAAAAAACATTGCTTTTTTTTCCCCTTATATACACCACTGATAACACTTCATCATTTGCTACCACACGCTACTACTATCTTTAATTGAACATTCCTAGCTTAAAGTAAGACCCAATCGGTCAGGGCTTTGAATAGAAACTCTAAAGCAAGTCCATTAGGATATAGTACGTGTTGTAGTTGGGAATATGGTGGTTGGCATCAGATAGGTCTTCATTAGAAACCAACTTGCTGATTTGGGGCAAGTTATTTAACCTCTCTAAGCTTCACTTTCCTCCTCTGTAAAATGGGGCCAAGAACCCTATCCTCATGGAGTTGTTGGGAGGCTAAATGAGAAAGACCAGAGTACATCACAAGTAGTAACAATAAAGTATTATTTTGTGAAATGTTTGTTACATGTCATATATGTGTGTTGATATCTGTACTGTGATGTCACATTTTAAAATGCACGGGTTTCCCAGGTGGTGCAGTGGTTAAGAATCCGCCTGCCAATGCAGGGGATACGGGTTCGATCCCTGGTCTGGGAAGATCCCACATGCCATGGAGCAAACTAAGCCCATGCGCCACAACTACTGAGCCTGCACTCTGGAGCCTGCAAGCCACAGCTATTGAGCCCATGTGCCACAACTACTGAACCTGCGTGCCTAGAGCCTGTGCTCCACAACAAGAGAAGCCAGCATAATGAGAAGGCTATGCACCACAATGAGGAGTAGCCCTCGCTCTCCTCAACTAGAGAAGGCCTCCATGCAGCAATGAAGACCCAATGTAGCCAATAAATAAATAAATTTAAAAAAAAAATAAATAAATAAAATGCACTTTTTACTGTGGACTGTGGTCCAAAAGAATTGAAAGCCACTGCCACTGCTTTAAGATATGATCTATGTTGCCTGCAATTTTAAAAAATCACACTATTTTTCTTTTTTAATTAAGATAAAATTGTTATATAACATTATATAAATTTTAGTGTACAACATTATAAGTCAGTATCTGTATACACTACGAGGTGATCATTACCGTAGGTCTAGTTACTATCGATCACCATACAACTGATTCCCTCCACCCATTTCACCCTCCCCCGACAACCACCTTCCCCTCTGGTAACCACCAGTCTGTTCTCTGTATCTATGAGTTCATTTTTGTTTTGTTTTGTTTGTTTGATATTTTAGATTCCACATATAAGTGAAATCATATGGTATTCGTTTTTCTCTGACTTATTTCACTTAGTATAATACTCTCTAGGTCCATCCATGTTGCTGCAAAAGGCAAAATTTCCTTCTTTTTATGGCTGCATGGTATTCTATGGTGTGTGTGTGTGTGTGTGTGTGTACACACACAATGATGAAGTTGGCTAAATGATTATACTCAAGGTTCTAAGACATAATGTCTTTCTGAAGAGAAGCTGTATGTACACACACATACGCAACATCTTCCTTATCCAGTCATCCATTGATGGTTGTTTCTGTATCTTGGCTGCTGTAAATAATGCTGCAGTAAACATAGGGGTGCATATATATTTTCAAATTAGTGTTTTCATTGTCTTAAGATAAATACCCAGAAGTAGACGAATAGCTGGATCATCTGGTAGTTCTATTCTTAATTTTTTGAGGACTCTCCATACTGTTTTCCACAGTGGCAGTACCAATTTACATTCCCACCAACAGTGTTCAAGGATTCCCTTTTCTCCACACCCTCTCCAACACTTATTATTTCTTGTCTTTTTAATAATAGCCATTCTAACAGGTGTGATATCTCATTGTGGTCTTGATTTGCATTTCCCTGATGATTAGCAATGTTGAGCATCTTTTCATGTATCTGGTGGCTATCTGTATGTCTTCTTTGGCAAAATGTCTATTCAGATCTTCTGCCCATTTTTAAATCGGGTTTTTTGTTTCTTTTTGAGTTATGTGAGTTCTTTACACATTTTGGATATTAACTCCTTATCAGATATATGATTTAAATTGCAAACATCTTCTCCCATTCAGTAGGTTGCCTTTTCCTTTTGTTGATGCTTTCCTTGGCCATGCAGAAGCTTTTTAGTTTGATGTAGTACCACTTGTTTATTTTTGCTTTTGTTTCCCCTGCCTTTGGAGTTAGATTTAAAAAAAAAAAAATCATTGCTAAGACCAATGTCAAGGAAACTACAAACTATTTTTTCTCCTAGGAATTTTATGGTTTCAGGTCTTACATTTAAGTCTTTAATCCATTTTGAGTTGATTTTTGTGTATGATGTAAAATAGTGGTCTAGTTTCATTCTTTTGTTTGTGGCTGTCCAGTTTTTCTAACACCATTTATATTCTTGGCTCCTTTGTTGTAAATTAATTGTTCATATATGCATGGGTTTATTTTGTTCTGGGGTCTATATTTTGGGATCTGGGATCTCTATTTTATTCCATTGATCTATGTGTCTGTTTTTATATCATTTTAAATTATATACATATTTTAAATTACATGCTCATTAATTCACTCCATAAATAGTTATTGAACACCTACAAAATGCCAGGCACCGTTCTAGGCACTGGAAATACAGCAGTGAACAAAACAGACAAAAATTCCTGCACTTATCTGGCTTACCTTTCTGTGTGTGTGGGGACACTAGTAATATATAAAATAAGGTACAAAATTTAGGAAATATATATGAGGAGAAAGGAAGGAAGGATAAAAGAAAAATGCAGGGCATTGAATCCAGAAAAAAACAGTATTAGCGTTTCAGTTTATGGTCTTACAGACTTTTCTTGGTCTACATATGCCATTTATCTTGCCACTTAGAGAACTTCAGGGTAATAGGTGTCACATAAACGTACAGGGTGGGTACTGACCAACATCCAGTCCTCTGAAGCACGAAAGGAGAGCCTTTGCTTTTCTCTCCATCCGCTTCCCTTCTCCCTCTTTCCTTTTATCCCACAGTGATCACGTTGCTTCTTCTCTCCCTTCTACAGTAATCATACTGCCAGGTCCTCAGCCTTGAAGACAGAAACCTCTATTGTACATGAAATAGGCACAGGCTCTGGCTGAATCAGAGCACTGGGAAATTCTGTGTCAGGGTTCTGTTGAATGTTAAATTTTAGTGACTTTAATGATTTAATCATTTTATAGATTAAAAAAAATTGCTGTCCAGAGAGGTTGTGACGTGTCCAAGGTCTCATAATAGGAGACAGATCAGAAGTCTGACATGCCTTGTGCTCCCATATGTGAGAGCCTTGGTTTGGCCATCTCCATCTACCATGCATTTCAGACTCTTTTCTTATTGTGCCAATGTATTTTTTAAAAAAATTAAGAATACTAAGCTGTTGTCATTGTTTTCAGTTGTTTTCTAGAAGGCACAGACTGGTTAGACTCATTCTGGCTTAAGAGACCATTAATTTAGCAATTCTGCTTTGATTCTGTGACTGCCATACTGAAAGGTTTAAATGTAATAAGAAATTGTACTTGCGTACAACAGATAAGAAGATAGAATGGGACCCCTTTCAAAGCTAGTATTTATACCTGGATGCCTCTGGCCTTCTCATTTACTTTAACAATCTATTTCATGAGGTAACTTTATCTTTAAAGACAGTTTTTTTTTGTTTTGTTTTGTTTTTTTAAAGGGGAGATGGTTTTTAGGAGAGCAAGGAACTTAAAATCAAGAGGTTTGGGCTCTAGTCCCAATTCTGCTGGGTGACCTTAGATTAATCACTTCCCAGCTTTGAGCCTAAATTTCTCGTTTGTACAATGTGAGGGGTAGACTAGACTAGAGATTTTCACACTGGGGTCAGTGGGGCCTCAGGATTTCCAAGACATATTTCTGGGCCATACCAGGAGACCCAAAGTCAGGCTCGCCCACAGGCTGGGGCTCCAGGACCATGCTGCCCTCTGTCCTCCCCCCGCCCCACTCAGAGCAGTATCCCTTTTACTGGCCTTACATGGGGAGAGTGTGCACAAGATTTTATTTGAAGGAAAGCTTCTGTTATTTTTTTAGTGTTTAAATATCACCAGAATAGCTCGATGATCTGAAAGAACGTTTCTTGCTCTAACGTTCTATCGTTTCTATGTTCAAAGACTGGCTCCTGATTTTTCTTTGTAGAGGTTTCTTTGCTCTTGTGGATGCAGTACACTCACGGATCACCCCTTAATTATGAACCCTTTCTCGGCTTCCCCTAGCTGACTGCTAACTATGTATTGTGCTGGCTGTAAAGATCCTGGAAATGAGCTTGTCTGGTAATCCTGCCCTAATCGCGTTGAGACCTGCAGGGAAGAGCGTTTGCAGCAGTGCTCATTTGCTGACCAGGGATTTTATTTATTTATTTATTTATTTATTTATTTATTTATTTATTATCTTGCAGGCTTTTGTTCCATCCACTTTGGAAAACCAGTTCCAGAATCGTCCCCAGCCCGACACAGCAGCGCCCTCATTTGCATGCTGCCGCTTCTAGCCAAAGGCGCTCTGCTACCCTCTTCCTAACTGCTCCCCGCCGCGGTGAGCAGCTCTGCAGATGGGATCTCACATCCTCTCCTGCACATTCTGTTTTCCTGGCTGTCTGTCTCACCGTGTGCTCACAAAGACGCCTCTGATCGCCGGCGATCTTTGGCTGCCACTGCAGTTGGGGCTGAGCCAGGCTGTGCCAACCCAGCCCTTCCTAGAGCACCCCAGCCCTTTCTGGTACGGATTTATTTCACCCACAATGTGGCTGCTTTGCACAGAGTGGAGCGAGAGCGATTTTTCTTTACAAAGAACTGATTTGGAGTTTCATGTAAAATCCACTGTTGCTAAAAACAGACAAGGATAAATCAGCATTTTTCACTGGCTGCAGGTTGGTAAGGTTCAAGAACTTGCTGCCAGATGTTTAAAACCAGGATATAGGATGGGGAAGGTGAACACAGATTCAGGGCCCATTATGTATCACACTGAGTGTTCTTTACCTAATTTAATCCTTACAATACCCTCCTGGATAGGTACTCTGATCCCTATTTGTTAGAGGAAGAAACTGAGGCTTAGAGAGGTAGAGTAACTTGTCTGACATACACTTAGGAAGTGGCAGATGTAGGAAGTGAACTTATTCTATCTGGTACCAAATGCTGTGTTCTTTCCACTCCACCACGCTGTCTTCTCCATGAACACGCTCACTCATTTGGGAAGTTATGTAAGCTTGTAAGTCACATTGAGATTCCAGATAACGTAACAGCATAAAGAACAAAGTATTGCCACGACAGCTTTGCTGCAGTGGCACCCGTGGAGAGAGGCACTCCACTGCCTGGGAAGGATTATGCAAAACTATTGAGATGTAAAGGGCTGCACTAGCAGAATCCAAACCAGAAGCCATCACTTGTCCCTTCCCCTCCCAACCTGTTCTGTACATAAACAAGGTTTTAATGATAAACATATGAATAAAGCTCCCTCTCTATTGAATTCGCGGTTGGACTCAATTGGACTCAAAGTCCAATGCAAACTTTGTCTGCATGCTAAAGGTATGCCAAAGGTGCCCAGGATCATAAGATTAAGTACCACTCAAGACAGCCACCTCCATCAGGGGAAACAGGCAAGGCTGTTCTTAAGCATCATCCATACACCCTTTTCATTGAATAGAGAAGTGCCTGAATCAGATTTGCACTTTGGAAAGTTCTCTCTGGGCTTTGTGTGGGGAGAGAGCAAGAAGGGAGGCGACGTAGTGACTGTTGTCAGTGCCCTGCCATGTCCCCTTCGTATTCACCGCGGCACACTAAAGGTCTGTGACCCTCTGCCTTCTGACTGGCAGCATGCTCAGCCTGTACCCAGTGCAGAACTTCTTGCCCCTGAGAGCAGCCGTCAGGTGATGGTAGGTAGAGAGGTGGTGGATAAACTCCCCAGTTCCCTTGCCCATCAGTTGGGATGACTCTGAGGTGTGTTATGTAATGTCCTCCAGAGTTTTCCAGTAGGATGGGGCTCCAGTGTCCTGCAGTGCTTGATAACACACCCTGTATTGGCTTCTTTCACTTCCTCTACTCAGTTCCCAGGTCTCCCGGGATCACCTCTAGAATAAATTACCCATATGCAAATCCTTGTCTCAGGCCTCTCCTTCTGTGGGAACCCAAATGAAGACCTTCCCATACCTCAGTGTAGAGATACATAATAGGAGCCCAAAAGGAGCAGAAGTGGGAATGGAGAGGAGGGGACGGATATGAGCGATGTTCACCCTGAGATTCAGGACTTCAGAAGTGGTAAAATGGAGTGCCGGAGAGAGGGGAGGATAAAAAAGACTCTACAAGGACTCTGGGTCTTGAACTTGAGCTCCTGGATGGTGGCTGATGCCTTGAACTGAACTAGGGAATACATTTTGGGGTAAGAAAGTAAATCCAATTTCGGATATGTAGGAGAAAGTGGCATCTGGCTCTGTGATGTCATTTACAAGAGTGAAAGTACCCACTTTGCCAAAAGCATCTTTCCAAACTGCTTACCCTACTGCTTGAAATTCTATATTACTCATTCCTTTGGCTTGCTTTTTCCAGAATCCTGTTTTTAAAATGCTCCTGAGATTACTGATAATTTTGTTACATGTGATAATAGCATTGTGGTTATGTAGGGAAAAAACCTTAACGGATAGAAATATATGCTGGAGTATTTATGGGTAAAACAAAACACTGTCAGAGATTGTTCCAAAATAATCCAGCAAAAACAAAAGTGAAATGTATATGTCAGGGGATAGATAAAATGACATTGACAAAATATTTAAAATTGTAAAAGCTGAGGGATGAGTACGTGAAGTTACCCTGATATTTTAATGATGGTCCTGGGAGGATATCATATCCAACAGTCTTTACCACTTGTGAAAAAACAGCCACAGAAGTGTTTTTTAAAACTTTGGTTGGGGACTTCCCTGGTGGTCCAGTGGGTAACACTCTGCTCTCCCAACGGAGGGGGCCTGGGTTCGATTCCTAGTCGGGGAAGTAGATTGTGCATGCATGCTGCAACTAAGAGTCCACACGCCACAACTAAAGATCCTGCATGCCACAACCAAGATCTGGCACAGCCAAAATAAAAATAAATAAATAATGAATAAATAAATAAATATTAAAAAAAAAACTATGGTTGGATTCTATAGTTTTAGAACATTTAGAAGTGAGGCTGGTCTTCTTTAGAAATAGACTTTTTAGGAGCTGGATTTTAAAAGAGAGAAGAAACTAGGATTCAGATGTAGAATAGCATATAAATTTTGCCAACTGTTTGATCCTTCCTGCCATTCTTCAGAGAGGAAGATGATATCTAACAGCTTTCTATCATGCCGCACCACAATGGCCCTACAGCAGGTGCTTTGAATGCATGATCTCATTTATCTCCAAAACTCTGTGTAGGGATCCATTTCACAGATGAGGAAACAGAGGCTAGACAGGTCAGGTCTTTTGCCTAAAGGTCATGGGGTGATTAAATCACAGGGGCATTGGGACAGGGGCCTGGGTCTGAAGTTCCATGTGTCTAGCTCCAAAGTTTACCATGTTCCACGGACTTTAGACTTGCTCACTGTGGTTGGCCTAGGTCAGCGTGCCATTCAGAGAAGTGGTCACTTACAAACTGGCTCCTGCTGAATTGATTTTCTGGAAATTGGCTTCTTCTGCTAAGGATGAGCCTTAATCAACAGAAATGAAGGGCATGCTTTTGGGGCAGGAATGATAGAGTGATAAGAGTTCATAGGCCAGGTTGGGAGTGTCAAGGAAGCATTGAGCCTGTTTACTCCAGAGTCTCATGGGATTGACAGGAGATGCCAGGAAAGTTGGAGGTGGGCACATCCTCTGGAAGAGCCAACAGGGAGTGAGAAGCGAAGATAAACTGAACTTTAAAAAAGCAAATAACTCCATGAGTAAATGTAAAATGTTGAGAAAATCAGTGTTTAAGTACTTACTTATACTTTCTTCTTTTTTTTGTAAACCAACTTTAAGTTCAAATACAGGAGATAATTAAGTAAATTATAAGTATTTCCTCTAGTTGGAATTTTCTGTATCCATAATATTATGGATATTATTATCCATAATAAAGACTAAAGAAAAATGCTTACATAAAATCTTAAGTGAAAAAACAGGATACAGTATCTCTATAGCATGATTACAATGTTTTAAAAACATCCTCTACATGGAAAAATGTTTGGGAAAAAAGTCACAAAAAATCTTGTGATTGTCCTGAGGTTGTAGTAATATGGATTTTAAAAAATATTTTGATTTTTCATCTATTTAAAAGTTTTTCTATAATGAAATGTATTGCTTTTGGAATGGAAAAAAATGTTAAAAAATAAACCAAAGAACTTCATTTTACTTTTCATCCATGTTTAATCCAGGGTAATGAAGATGCCAATAGGAATAAAAGAAGCTAAAGATCTTTATGAATTCATGTTGAGAACATAAATATAATTTGGCAGGAAATTTGAGCAAGTGATGGTAAGTTATACCTTAGCTCCCCTCAGTTAGCCATATACACATGAGGCAACCTCATCACAGGGCCTCCATCCCTTTTGCTTGATCAAGGTGACTATAAAACATTGAAAAGATCTGTTCACCTGAAGGTCACACTAATGGTAACAGGATATAGACTGCTAGCAACAGGTCTCTCTCTAGACCTCAGGAGCTTAAATTTATACACCAACATCTTTCGTGAGCCGTCTCGTCGCCATGTTTCATTAGTCATAAGCGTTAGAATCAAACTCTTTCAGGGGCCCTGACAGTCTTTCAGGGGCCAGACTGCTCCTGCATTTTAGAAAGCTAGAGTCAACCCAGGCAAAAATGTCAGCTGTATCTTTTGCCTGGAGAGGGAACTTCTCTCCAAGATGGTTAAACCAAAGCTGTACTGCACCTACCCCTGATATCTACAGAGCTCCTTCACCATGGGGAGTGGTTTCTGTCAGCTGGCCCCAAAATTGAAATATTGGCTATCTGTCAGTTGGGAACAGGAAATGTAGTCTCTTTTTTGAAGAGCCTTTTACTAAAGCCTAAGAAAAGATATATGAACCATTTCATTATACTCTAATGAGGACTGGGGAAGGCTGTGCACAGGGCCCTGAGCCAGGCTCTTCAAGGGACATGTAGAATAAAAAACCGAACTTGCTCCTAAAGGAGAGGGAGAGAAAAACCACCATAACATTGCCTGTAATAACAAGTAGAATGAAAGAAGTGGAAAACATACTTAAGGAAGAGAAAAATCACCTCTACTTGGATGTTTTATGGAAAGCTTTCCAGAAAATTGGACATTTGAAGTGGACCTTGATGGATATAATATTTCAGTTGGCCACAGACAGCAGGGAGGGCATAAGGTGGCATTGATGGAGGTAATAATATCAAGCAAAGGAAAAAATGGGAAAAAGGGGCAATACTTTCTGTTTCAAATTTTTTAAAAATGCAAGCGGCCCTATAAACTAAGGACCCTAGGAGTCGTGGCTTGATCTGTGGCTGTGCTTTGTTTTGCTGAGTATAGATTTGGAGGCAGGTAGAGGATGAGGTAGCTTGGCTAGAGGGGCTCCCAGAGCTGATCTGGCAGGGGGCAAAAGAAGAGGGATGAGATACCTCCATGCTGCTGTAGAAATAAGGACTAGGGGGAAAAGCAGAGATGTTAAAAGGGCATTGTTAGGGCATTTTGCTTTGTGATGTACCCGCTCCTCTATAACTACACAAAATCTTCAGTAGAAGTCTACATTACTGGACAATAGTTTTTGACTTGAATTTTTAATTTGGGATTGGGGGCAGAAGGGGGAGAGGTAATGAGCATGGAATATGGTGTGGAAATGAGGATGGGATGAAAGCAGAGGCAGCAAGAAGGGCGTAGCCATGTTTGGTTGATGTATTCTCTTTGAAATGAAGAAAGACAATTGGTCTTTTATTCATTCACCACGGCTATGATGTGCCTGGCACTGTGCTAGTGCTGGGATGCAGGTTGAGCCAAGCCTGATGTGGTCCTGGTCTTCAAAGGGTCTACATTCTACTGTGGGGGTGGGGAGAGACAGGGATTAACTAAATACTACAAAGTGTAAAGTTAGGATTGTAGTTAGTGTTGTAAAGGAGGTCTATAGCACTATGAAAGCTCATAGGAGAATCTGACCTTGTTGGTTAGTTAAGGGAATATAAAATTGAGTTATGAAGGATGAATAGGAATGCAGAGCATAATGTTTAAGGCAGAGTGAAAAGTAGGTGCAAAGGCCCTGTGGAAGGAAAGAACTGAAGAGGGGCCAGTGTGGCTGGAGCACAGAGAGTGATGGGGAGCATGGAGCCAAGCGTAGCTGAAGAGGCAGGGAGCAGAACTCACTGGATCTTGAAGTCATATAAGAGTTTAATTAGGAGAAATAGGATAACAGATATTTTAAAAGGTCGCTCTGGCTTCTATGTGGAAAAAAAAATGGAAGTGTGGCAAGTGTGCATGCATGTAAGAAAACCAACTAGGAGTCTATTGCTTTTCCCAAGCAAAAGATGATGGTAGGGCAGAACTGCATCCTAAGAAGAAAGCACGACATAGTCTCAGCTAAGAGGATTAACCCTCTTTTATGTTAAAGTGACAACTTGCAAGAAAATGCCACCTTACACTTTGTAGGAAACTTATTGTTCTTTTCAAGTACAAATATGTGCTTATGTAAGTGACTTTAGTAATAAGAACAGATATATGACTAGGATGAAAAGGCTGTCTCTGAAGAAGAGAAATGCAAAATGTAATATTCATGAGCTTTTGGATACGTCTACATGACAGATGTGTTTCTAAGTGTACTGTATATTTTAAGCAGAAATCTTTTTTTTTTCCTGGTTGGTTCGTATACAGCACAATAAATGGACGGAGTGAGCGAACCATTATGTATGAATTGCTTTGTCTTTATGGTAAAAACAATTCACAGATGCACGCACCTTAAAATGTTTTCATGTCACCTTCGACTCACCCTGTGTATTCTAATTTCACTCAAGGAGAAATCAACAAGCCACAATGGCATTGGAAGATTATAACACACCTCGGTGTTAGAAATAGATCGAGTAGACAAAGGTGAAAAAAGACATGAGAGATCCAAACCACACAATTCACAAGCTTGACCTAACCTTGCGCTCAATGAGTACAGAATATACATTCTTTTAAAGCTCACATAGAACTATTATAAAAATGACTGCATACATAGGGAATATAGCCAATATTTTATAATAACTATAAATGGGATATAACCTTTAAAAATTGTCAATCACCACATTGTGCACCTGTAAATTACATAATATTGTACAGCAACTGTACTTCAATTGAAAAATGACTGTGTGATTACAAGGGTGCATTCACTTTAACTCATTGAATAGCATATGTATGATTAATGTATTTTTCTATATATAGGTTACATGTCAAAAAAACGGTGTGTTAAAAACAAAACAAACTGAACAAAAAACTGATCACATATGGAGTCCCAAAGGGCTAATATTATACAAAGTTCTCTGGCAATAATGCTGTTAAATTAGAAATTAACAATAAAAAGATAGACAAAACAAAACATCTTTTGCATTTCTAAATAACTAATGGGTCAACGGAAAAAACATAATGGAAATTATGAAATACTCAGAGCTATAGGACAATGAAAATACCAATAAAAGCTTGTGGAGATGTAGCTAAAATGAAAATGTACAGAATTACATGCATATAAATTATAAAACACATATAAACAAAAATAAGTGAGATAAGCATTCCACTTAAGAAGCTGGAAAAAGAACACTGGAGTAATCTCAAGAAAAATAGAAGAAATAAGTATAAGAAGAAAAATTACTGATTAGAGGTAATTGTAAAAATTAAAAATAGGTTCTCTGAAAAGACAAAGTAGACAGAACTCTAGCAGTACTGAGGAAGAAAAAAAAGGACCAATAAATAAACAGTAATAGAAAGAAAAAGAGAATCATAATTACAAAGACAGTGGAGACTGAAAAGACCATAAGATGAGAAACTCTATGAAAATAAGTTTAAAGCAAGATATTTGAGAAAATGTAAATTATAATAAATGATTCCAGAAGAAAACCTGAACAAACCAACAATCATTACAGAAATTGAATTGATAGCCAGAAGTCTCCCTTGAAAAAATATAGAAGACTCAGACAGTTTTATAAGATAATTTACTAAGCTTTCAGGAATTATAGTTCTTGTCTTATACAAACCATTTTGGAGAGGTAAAAGAAAAAATAAAAAGAAGGAAATCTATCCAACTCATTTCGTTAAATATATTACCAAAAGTAGATAAGAACAAAATAAGAGGAGCCAATTCACTTATGAACATAAATGGTAAAATTCTATTAAAAAAATGCTCATAAATTTAATTCATCAATATATTAAAAAACATATGATCATGAACTAGAGTTAATTTCAGAATGCAAAATGACACCACATCAGAGAAACTTACTAAGGCTCTCTGTCTTTTTTAACAAATTAACAGAGAAAAACCATACAGATCAAGAAATGTGGAAACAGCATTTGATCAATTAAATAATAATTCCTTATTTTAAAAAATTTTTGGCAAGAAATAAAAGGGAATTTTATTAACCTGATAGAGAATTTTATTAACCCCACAACAAACATATTTAATGGTGATCTAACAGAAGAGTTCCTATCAGAGCTGGGAACAAGATAGGGTATTCACTACTTTTGTACAACACTGTCCTGGAGGTCCTAACTGATGCAATGAGAGAAAAAAAGAAGTATAAAACTTGGAACAGAAAAGGCAAGACTGCTATTTTCATAAGATATGACCGACTACATAGCACAATTGAAAAGAATGTATAGAAAAGCTAATAGGACTGGTAAACAGTTCAACAAGGGTACTGGTTCCAAGATCAGCATACTAACATCAGTAATACTACCGTATACCAGCAATAACCATTTAGAAAATATAAACAATAGCAATGAAATCTATAACATAGCAGGAATTAATCTAAAAGAAGAGGCCAGAATTCTTTATGGAGAAAGTTACAAAACATGATTGAAGGAAACAAGAGACCTAACTAATAAACATGAATTGGGAGATACAATATTATTAGGATGTTTGTTCTTAAGTCAAGCTATAACTTTAGTGCAATTCCAATAAAAATCCCAATGGATTTTTTTTCATGGAACTGGATAGCTTAATACTAAAATTCTTCTGAAAGAGAAGAGGAAAAAAGTAGCTGAGACAACTGTGAACTATACTAAAATGGAGAGATTTGCCCTATGAAATAAAGAGCTATGGTAGAAACATGTAGAAAGTGATTTTTATGTTTATAAGAGGCTGTGTAGTCTCAAAGCGTCTTCTGGATACAATCTACTTCTGAAGATAGGAGTTCTATGTGAGTCTTTTCCAAATATGATAAGCTTCTTCCACCCAGGTATATCTGTTAGGGGAAAATGGTTGTATAATCTTATTCATGACTAATTTGGACAGTGCCAAGTCAAAGAGCCACAGATCAGCTGGATACAATGAAAGTCAACCTCCTATATGGTGCTTTGGGGAAGTCTAGATTGAATAGTGTCAAATGGACTCAACAGTATTCTCTTTTAAAGGAAGAGTAAACGCTAGGTAAACAGAGGGAAAGTGGGCTATGTGAGCTTAGGTGGGACTCTAAAAACTCTGGAGTATTTTTCTTATTCTCCCTTGGAACTGCTGTTCATTTCAATTTTGGAAGACAAATGCCCAGGGTGGCTATGCAACCGAAGAGATGACTTTCCTTGCTACCCCCATATTCCTGGATCTCCACGCAATTAAATTAATTCACATAGCACTCTGAGTCTCTTCCTTGCAGCCTTAACAAGACAAACAGGAAGATCCAGGTTTGATGGGACTTGAAGTTTATATAATTTGGGGGAGAAGGATGGGAGGGCATCTTCTTTGAGAAAAAAAGATGCAATGACGACTAGAAGAATTTTCTACAAATTAGCTTCTAGTTTTGTTTATTTCAAACCTTGTTATCTTCCTCTACCCTCATTACTTCCAGGGCCAGGCTTCACAGGATAAGTCTACATCACAATACAAACTGATCCTGCCCCTTCATGGCACACTAGGTGATGGCAGTATCACTGGAAGCCGTCCTGCACCTGGACAGCTAGCAATAACTTAACTCCACCTGGCATAGATGTGAATCAAATAAATATATCTTACCAAACCCCAACTTTTTGTTGATAAGATTCCCCCAAATATCTAAGGCCACTGCAATACCACCCAACAGGAGAAAAATGTGATAGAAGGGGGAAATCAGAGAGGAGAGACACAGCAGTCTTAGGCAATTGTGATTCAAACAGCTTACCTTTTCTAATTCTACAAAAACAGAATGACCATGTGAACACATTTTTGGGGTTCCTCCCAGGGTAGTGGGGAGGGCTCCTATAAAGAGGGGACCTTTCATTAGCTTGACAGTATATCCTTTGCTAACATTCAATGGTAGGACAAGATTTAAAAAAAAAATAATGATAGAGAATACTCACTAAATGTCAACTGTTGTTAATTACTGATTAATTAAATCTCTGGGCATTGGGTTTATTTTCAACCCAAGTGAAGAGTTTATTCCCAAATTTACATATGATCCTACCCAATTAAGAGAAGGAATGTTTTTCATATTGCTGCAAGCTGGAACTTATCTGCTTATTACAGTTTCTGTATTCACCTGTCCATTTATATAGCTTAACTGCCCCTGCAAATATGTACTTCTCTCCTTCCACACTTCACTACTTCATCCCCCCTCTTTCGACCAAGTACAGATACAGGTACTTAGTCCCTGTAATCCATGTACCAATAAATTCTGATAAATTCTATTCGGAGATTTCTTAGAGAAGTAAAAATCTTCAAAACATGAAATATTCATTGATATGACCACTTGTGAAATTGCTGCTCACTGAAATTATTCCATCCACTAACCCTAGTGCCTACATCCACCCATCAAAAAAATAATCAAAGTCGTGGTCATCCATTTGGAAATATCTAGTTTTCAAATGCAATAGAAATCTACTGCAAATCTTGCAAAAGATGTGGAATTCATGCAATTGAT
This sequence comes from Hippopotamus amphibius kiboko, assembly GCF_030028045.1. NCBI lineage: Eukaryota > Metazoa > Chordata > Mammalia > Artiodactyla > Hippopotamidae > Hippopotamus > Hippopotamus amphibius. Next base: position 51,748,548 of record NC_080195.1, on the reverse strand, counting down.
GAAAGTGATGTTGGTGAATTGCTAGATCCCCGTGCACAGTCACTAATACAGGAGGATCCTAGAGCTGGACCAGGTAACAAATGAAAAAGAGAAAAATCAATAAGAACATGATAACATCAGTGTTTCAAAAGGAAATAATCTGGTTTCAAAGGATTAAGAGAGAGCCTTGGGAAAACTGGACAAAGCCCTCCAACACTTTTGCAAATATGACCCTGCTGCAAAAAATCAAATGCAGTGAAGAATAATGAGCTACATAAAAATAATGTCCCCACAAATTAACACTTGATTTATCAGAATTAGCACAGTTGTAATTGTAACCCAAAATGTGTTAAATAAAAGATAAATTCATTTTCACAATTTATTGGTTGCATTGTTTCAAGCTAAAGTCCCAATCAAGTCTTTTTCTTTCACTATAGAATCTAGGTCTCCATTTTAAGTAGATTCACTCTACCATGGCCTTTTCTGGGAAAAGTAAGACCTCTTATACTCATCTCTATGTTCCCCGAACATGCAATATTGCAAGATTGTAAAAAATACAGACTCCCGGGTTCCCCTGCAAGACCAATCCTGAATCTACAAGAGCAGAACAAAACCTAGGACTTCATATTTTTAACAGTCATCTGAAGGGATCCTTATGCTAATCAAGCAAATGTGGAGATGACTCCCTTAACTCATCCAAAACGAAATGATGAAGTTTATTCTCTGTCTCTCTCTCCCCCTCTTAACCTTAAAAAGTCTTTTTTTTTTTAACTTTGTCAATTGGCTTGTACTCACTGTACTCTCCTTTTTTCTCTTTCCTAGATCAGTGTCTAATCTCTTAACAAAAGGTTTTTGAAATTATCTACGTGGTCTTTAGAATTTTCAACCGGCTCCTGCTTTTCATTTTATTTTGTTAGTAAGTTTAAACACCTTAGAAAAAACAGAACTTTTTTCCCCCTGCTCCTTTAAAACCGAGTGTGAGCAATTTAGCTCGTTTCTTTTTTCTACATTCCCTCAGCCTGCATTCTCCTGAGCCCATTTTGCTCTATATTCATTTGGACATTAAACTGCTTTGCAAATATTTTCATATTCTGTCTGTTCTTTCTGTACTGCCTGATTGTCAGTCCCTCAGAGACAAACATCTCATCCTTCATTTCTTCTGTATTTCCCCCACTGAGCCTAGAAGATTGACTAAGACTGACGAGTGTGCAGTGTGCTTCACATGGTGAGTGCCTAATAAATATTTTAAAACAGTATTAAAATGTTGAATAGATTTGACAGCAGCGCTGCTCCTCATCACTTCAAGCGCCAACACGTTCTAGGTCCCTTCTCTGCCTAGCAACCATCTCCCAACATACCTAGTGTCCCCAGACGTTTCACACAAGCTGATCCAGCTTTCCCTGCCTCAGTTATGGAAATACTGTTTACATGTTTTCCCCTAAGGAGTATCTGATTGGTACCCAAAGACTCTGCCATACAACCTGAAGTCGCCCTTTTTCTCAGGTGATAGGGGGGAAAGGAGAAGGACAGTAGGGATGGAGAACGTTTCCTTTTAGGTTGCCCTTCTTTTCCCCCCAAATCATCTTTCACAGCAAGACACTTGTTTTTATGCTTGTTTTCACATCATATCTCTAAGGATGTTTTTTATTCTTAGCACCTGAAGAGTGCTAGGGGTTTTACGTAAGAGATTTTAGTATTTTAACTAAGATATTGTTTCTTTGCGAGGTTTATTCATACCATTTTTTCCCCTGACCTACAGTTAGGCAGGGAACACTTTCTAACATCATTCTCCTATTAAACATTGTTTTAGGTCAACGAAAAACACTTTTCTGCTTACGCTGTATGGATCTAATATGGTAACGCACAGAAAAGGTAATTTTCTTTTTCTTGGATACGAAATTGTGTTTTGCAAAGTATGTTGGCATCTATTAATTACTTATTTTAATCCTCACAACAGTTTTGCTAGGTGGATAGAATAGGGGTCATCATCTCCAGGATAAGGGAGAGGAAACTCCAAGAAGTTGTGACTGGTCCCGGGTCACAGAGATGATCCCACACTGAATGAGAATTCCACAGTCAACCCCATTTTCCGTCTCTGCCAGCTCAGCGACACATAATAAGCTCCGTATGTCAGCACAGATAAGGCTGCTAGGAAGGCGCAACATGGGACAGGTTTGGAGGCGGGTAGGAGAGAGAGGAGGGGGTGGGGAAGGCGAGGAAAGCACCTTGCGCCTGCGCAGACCGCCACTATGGGGCCAGGACGCTGAGGAAGGTTGAGGAAAGAAGCTGAACTTGCTAAACTTCATCGTCCACCACCGGCTAACGCGCAGGCGCACTGCCTCTGGACGAAGGTCACACCGAAGAGGGCGGGCCTCGGACCGCGCAGGCGCAGTTGTGCGCCGGGGGCGCCAAGATGTCGTTCCCCGAGTACAAGCCGTCGCGACTGGCCACCCTGCCCGCCACCCTCGACCCAGCTGAATACGACATATCTCCGGAAACCCGGAAGGCACAAGCCGAGCGGTTGGCCATAAGATCCCGGCTTAAACGGGAGTACCTGGTTCAGTACAACGACCCCGGCCGCCGAGGGGTTATTGTGAGTGAGGGGTGAGCGGGTGGGAACCCAGGGGCCGGAGTCGGGACGGTCCCGTCCTGCTGGGCAGCCCAGGCTTGTCACGGAGGACCCTACCGCGGGTGGCCGCCGTCCCCGAAGAGTATTTTAGACGTGGGCCCTCTTCCAGGCCCAGAGGGCAGGCCAGGTCATGAGCTCTTTGACCTTGGGCAGAGGGCTTGGTGGTCTGGAGGACGGGTTCTGGATGCACACCTGCCTGGGGGTGAGTCCCGGCTTGGTCACTTCCCTCCAGAGTAATCTTGAAAAAGTTGTTCAACTCTGCTGCTTAGCCTCGGTTTTCCTGGAAAATGGGAATCATATAGTACTTCCTATCTTATGAGGCTTTTAGGAGGATTAAATGAGATAAGGCATGTGACCTGCCAGTACAGTGAATGGCTTGTGATGAATGTTCAGAAAATGTGTGTGTGTCGGGGGCGGGGAGCGGGGTGGGAGGGGGGTGGGGGTGGGGTGAAGCGTGTATTTTTTTTTTTAAGCTGTTTTCCACTGTTCAGTTCACAATGATAGCAATTACTACTACCTTCTGATGGGAATATCGTGATTTTTCAGTGTATATCTTTTAAAGACCCAAACACACTACAGCTTGCTGGAGCTTTGGGCTTTGGAGTCAGAGGCCAAGGCACTACGTACTGGCAAACTATGTGACTTTGTGCAATATTCCTAACCCCCTGAACCTTAGTTTTCTAATTTTCATATATGGAAATGGTAGTACATTCTTCATAGAATTGTTGTGAGGTTAAATGAGATAGTCTGTATAACACTTATGGCGCATGATACATTCCCAGGAAGCTGATAGCTATTATTATTTAAGAAGAGTGCCTTTAGATAATTTTCTGTACAAGAGCTGTTTAAATATGTCAAGTATGATACTAAAAAAAAAAAGACTTTTCCCAACAGTTGCACTGGTGTTCTGTAGGAATTTTAGGAAGTTGTGAGGACTGAAGGAAATTTCCAATGTGCCAGGCACTATTGAAACTCTTTCTGAATGATATTCAAATATCACAGCTATTCAAAGAGTTAAGCTCTATCACTATCCCCATTTTACAGATGAGAAAGACTACATGTGAAAGACAAGTATGTCATAGAGTGATATCCGTTAGCAAGTGTTAGAGCAGAGTTTGAACTGTAGTCTGTGTAACCCAAAGCATCTTCTTAACCTTTTGGCTGTATTGTCTCCATCCAGAACCTCATTTACTTGGAAGAAGGTGCGGAGAGAGACGTTCATTATATACATACATGATTGGGTTTGATGTGCCAGATAGTACAATGTAGTTTTAAAAAAAAAGAGAGAGAGAGAGACTTTGAGTCAGACAGAGCTGAGGTTTTAAACTCCAGATTTTCTCTTTTCCAGTTCTGTGACCCAGGGCAGTTATAATTTTGCCGTGTAAAACGGAGGTTTAATTCCAGCCTCATTGGTTGTTCTGTTAAGTAAATGAGTGCCTGACAATTATCTATGGAGCAATAAATGGAAATTCTTTGCCTAATCTCTAAGAATGATTCATTTCATGAATAAATAACTGTTCAGGGTCTGTGATGTGCCAAGCCCTCTTTTAGGTGCTGCGGTAACAGGGGAGAACAAAACAGGCAAAGACTCCTGTCCTCATAAAGCTTTCTTTCCAGAGGGAAGACAAAAGTTAAAAAATTAAGTCGTTTAGCATGCTAGGTAGTGGTAAGTGATAAGAAAAATAAAGCCAGGTAGGGGATTAGGAGTGTGTGTAAGTAGTAGGGAGGGAGAGCAGCTGCAGTTTTAGAAAGGCTCCGGAAAGGCCTCACTTGGAAGGTGACATTGAAGATGTCAGAGAACTGAGGGGAGGGAGCTAGCCACTGAGCTCTCTGGGAAAGGAGCATTTTAGGCAGAGGGGACAGCAAGTACAAGGGTCCTTTGACAGGAGTATGCCTGGTGAATCCCCCAAATACCGAAGACCATTGTGACTAACATGGGGAAGGGTGAGGGCAGAGTAGGAAGAGATGAGATGGGAAAGGTGCCTGGGACTAGATCATACCAGGTCTGGTAGACCATTGAAAGGACTTTTCTGAGTTGGGTGTCCCGTAATCGGGACTTACGTTTTAACAGCACCTCTGGCTTCTTAGTTGAAAAGAGACGATGGGGGAGCAAAAGCAGGAGCAGGCAGAGAGACTGGTTAGGAGCCTTTTGCTGTAATCTGATTTCTTAGTTGGTGGTGGCTACGAGGGTGGTGGCAGTGGAGTTGGTAAGGAGTGGTCAGTTCTGGTTATGTATTGAAAACAGAGCCAATTGGGTTAGCTGGCAGATTGGATATGTGGAGTAAGAGAAAGAGAGGACTCAAGGATAACTCCAAGGTCTTTGACTGAAGTGAAGAATGAAGTTGCCTTTTACCAAGACAGAAGAGTGTGAAAGGATCAGGGATGAAGGTGGAATGGCATATTGGCAAATCAGTTTGGGATACATCACATTTGGCGTCACATTTGCCAGTTAGTCAATATGTCAGCATTGAACAGGGAGTGGGATATTATGTCTGCAGTTCAGGGTAGAGGTCTAGGGCTGGAGGCTTAGTTTTGGGGAGTCATCAGCCTGTAGATGGATATTTAAAGCCATGTGACTAGAGATTATCGAGGGAGTGAATGCATATAGGAAAGACCCAGAGGGTCTGAGGTCCAATATTGAGAGATTGGGGAGATAAGGAGGAAGGGAGCGAAAGAGACTAAGAGGGAGTGGCCAGAGAGTTAGGAGGAAAGCCAAGCTGCTGTGTGTCCTGGAAGCCAAGGGAAGAAATGATTTCAAGAAAGGGTGTTCACTATGTCAGATGCTGCCCGTAGTCCTTTGGATGTTGGGTGGTGTCAAAGAAGGAGAACGGTCTCCCGTGGCGTGTGTTTTGGAACCTCTTTCAACAGCAGTACCTCATTCAGTGAACTATGGTCATGGGGCTATTGGTAGTTTTATGAAATGAAATGTCTGTTTCTGGAAGACAGATCTGGCAGATATTAAAGTGTAGAGAGATGACTGGTAGAGAATTTTGTCATGAGAGAGTCATTCAAATACATTAATAGCAGGAATGGATAGATACAAGTATAGATGTATTTATCCTTTCAGGTATAGAGCTCAAACGTCCCCTTGAACCTGTGTCTCATGTCTTCACCTTTTTTACTATCTCTGCAAACAGTTTGATTTAAAATGTTACTGTGTAGGATCCAGTTTAATTATTTATGTCCCACCAATCATGACTTCTTGATGTTAGTTAAGACCTTGAACGTTCTCCTTATTGCTTAGAATTAAAGTTTTAGAGCTGATTTCATTTGCTGCTTTTTATCTGTCCATCAGTTAATCGGAGCAAATAATTTTGTAAAATCATTAGGGGATTTAGCTAATTAAATTTAATCATGTCTTTGGGGTAGATCTGCTATTCTTACATAGTTATTCTAGTATAAATGTATTAAAATTGACAGTTACTTTTTTTCTTAACCAAGACAGTCTGCTTTTCTTTAACAGCCTTGTCCTTTCAAAAAACTATTTTAATAGTGTGAAATGTAATAATTTTGCTTTTAAAATACCAGCTAAGTCAGCTTAAAAAATGTAAAGTTCAGAGTTAGCCTACCTTAGTCTTCCTCTCCCTGCAGTTTATTTGTAGCCTGGAAAGACCAGTGTGGGCATAGCATTAGAAAGGGTCCTGGAAACAAAGTTCACAGCATGATAGAGCATGTGAAATCTGTCTTCATTGGAGAAATACTGTGTAGTTCTGTTGGTAGTACTTCAAGAAAGACAGTGAAGTAAAAAAAAAATGATTTTAAGAAAAGTGCCTTCGCTGACAGCTTAAAATGATTAGGATTCTTAAATCTTAAATAAATAGGAAGCTGAAGGACGATATGAGTCTTTTAAATTCTGAACAGGATCATCAGAGAATTATTCAACAAATACTAGAAGTGAAAGATCTTCTCTGAAGCTATTTAGGAATATTTGGGGTATACCCTTAACTGTAGAAGAGAATAAAGGGCATCACTTGTGCTCCTCCACAAACATCCTGATGAGATTGTTTCTCACTGTAGAACCTAATTTCCTGTATCTTTTGTTTTCATTCCTTTTAGGAAGATCCTGCCTTGATTCGTTGGACCTACGCAAGATCAGCAAATATCTATCCCAATTTCAGACCCACTCCCAAGACCTCGCTCTTAGGAGCTCTGTTTGGAATTGGCCCCCTCTTCTTCTGGTATTACGTTTTCAAAACTGACAGAGTAAGTATTAGGACCTGTGTTTGGTATCTGTGTGATAGGTTCCCTCTGTGCTGGCTGTAGCTCTCTCTCTTGTTAATTCCCGTCTTGGCTTTCTGTTCTTCCTTTAGTTCCTCTCTTATCTTTATTCCTTTCCAGCTGAGTTAAAACAGGAAGTTTCAATTATATGTATAGTTTTATTGCTTTGTCATTTCAACTCATATAGAAATATGCTTTCTTAAAAACCATTGTTTCTGGGTCTTTCAAATTTAATTTAATGGCTGCTCTAGAATTTAAAGTGATGAACTGGTTACTTTAAATATCTAAGACTTGAACTTAGCTCAAGAAACAGTTTTCCCTGATGTGTTTTAGATGAGGTAAGGAAATTATATTATGTGTAGTAAGCAAGAGAATATAGAAATAACTTAAAAAGTTAATTTCTTTTTTCTCATTAGATGTGCAGAAGTTAAACTTTTCTATTCTGTTAATCTTTAGATGTTATCCTGCAAATTTTTATATTTCTTTTTTTCTTAATTTTGTTTGTTTTTAAAAGAGATGTTTTTTGGGTTAAGTATTAGCAGAGTACATATATCATTTAGTATGTTCCCTGTCTGCATGAATTCTAGTTACGTTGGTCACATTTTGTGAATTAATATTAAAACATATTAATACCCCAACAACGGAAAAACAAAAGCTGCCTGTGGTGGAATCACTGCCATCAGAGGCCTGGGTATGTGATTGCACAGAAAGCCGAGCTTGTCTTTGACACTAGACCACTCTGATACTAGATCTCCAATCCCAGCCCTCAGGCCTTATGTCGCCATCTGCACTGGAGCCCACCCATGTAGGTCTGCCGGAAACCAGCCAATCCACTTTCCTGTTAGAGCATATATATATATATTTTTTGTTTGTTTGTTTGTTTTTTATAAATTTATTTGTTTATTTATTGGCTGTGTTGGGTCTTTGTTGCTGCGCACGAGCTTTCTCTAGTTGCGGCGAGTGGGGGCTACTCCTCCTTGTGGTGTGCAGGCTTCTCATTGTGGTGGCCTCTCTTGTTGCAGAGCATGGGCTCCAGGTGCATGGGCTTCAGTAGTTGCGGCACATGGGCTCAATAGTTGTGGCTCACGGGCTCTAGAGCGCAGGCTCAATAGTTGTGGTGCACGGGCTTAGTTGCTCCGTGGCATGTGGTATCTTCCTGGGGCAAGGATCAAACCTGTGTCCCCTGCATTGGCAGGCAGATTCTTACCCACTGCGCCACCTAGGAAGTCCAGAGCATATATATTTTGATTACCTGATAAATTATCACTTAACAGAAAGGTAGGCCACATTTACCTAGAAGGTATTGATATTTGCACTTTGCTTTCAGTGTATTCTATTTAGTGGGGTAATATAACTCTACTTACTGAGATACAGATATTTTTCAATAGGAGTGTTTTCTTATTGTCCCTTTATTTCTTCAGATTATTGCTTCTTCACTCATACTTTGTAGGCTTTAGACAGTGGGGGATTGGAATTAGGTTGGGAGTGTTTCATTCCTATTTTTCAGAGTTACATCATGAATTGTGCCAGGATGCATTGTTTTTAATGTTTTTTTTTTTTTTTTTTTTTTTTCCTGCCTATACAGGATAGGAAAGAAAAACTTATCCAGGAAGGAAAATTGGATCGAACATTTAAGATCTCATATTAAGTCTGACAATGATGACTATATGTACTATTGTTTAAATAAATCTATTAATCATTAAATAGTTTTTCTTTCTTAATATTACTTTGAACAAACATTTGCTGGACATGTAGAATCCCTGCTTTGTGAGAGTTCACAGTTTAATGAGGAAACATATTCATATTCATTCATTTAGTCATTCAACAAACGAGTGTCTACTATGAGCCAGGCATTGTGCTGTGGTGCTAAGAGTACAGCCTTCAGTAGGACAAACTTAGGCCCTGTGCTTAAGGAGTACACACGCTGATAACTGCTTATTCAGTAGTTATTATTTGAGTGCTTATTACATACCTGGTACATAACTTATTACATAAGTTACTTAAGAGCTAAGTTCTCATCTAGTTCCAGCCCCAGTGGTAAATACAGCAGAACAGTTACAACTCTGTGGTTTAAAAAAAAGAAAATAGCAATTCAGGAAGGTGATGTAGGCAGGCTGATGAAGAAGCATTTGATTTAGGCTCTGAAGATCACAGGGGCTGACCGAGCAAAACAGGAGCACGAAAGGGCAAGGTATGTTGGCTCTGGCTAGATTGGGGGCCGCTGTTGGGTGAGAAGACTGGGAGGGTGGAGGCCATGCTGAAGAATAAAATGGTGTAGAGTATGGGCTTTGGAGGTCAGATCTGGGCTAGAATCTTAGCCTGAGCTTAGCAGCTGAAATACCAGGCCCCCATTTCCTCATCTGTGGCATGGAGATAGTAATGCCTACTAGGTCATAAAGATGAAAATGAAGTAACAAGAGTATTGCTCATTAAAAGCTACACCATGCTTTGTAGTTCAGTCTTGAAACAGCAAGGTGACAATTTCATCTATGAAGACAAAGTAAAATCAAGTGCTGTGGGAGGAACAGCGTGCTCTGTGAGGCTGGCTTACACGGGTATGTTGGCTTTAACTTTCAAAGCATAGTCACAACTGTTCTCTAATTCGATCCTTATATGAGCCTGGAGCACCCCAAAATGCAGAGCCGGAGAGAAGAGCTTGTATGTAGATAGTTTGTTAGGAAGTGATCTAAAAGAACAAGTGGGAGACTGCTAAGAGTGAAACAGGTTGAGGGAAAACCCATCAACTGTGTCTTGGCCCGTTGCCTCTGAGGGTATTGGGCTTAATTCCCACAGGGGCCTTCTGAGGAGCCCTGTGGAATGGACACAGAATTTTCACCCCAGACATGAAAGAAGTGAGTATTTACCTACTAGTTCCTCTCCCTCTTGGTCCAGAGTTGTCTCATGCAGTTAACTCCCGTGTCCTTCCAGGTATGGGCATGCCTCAGACTGGCTGACTGGGTTCTTACAGGCATCTCATGGGGGAGGGAGGAAGCTTAGGGCAGAAAGCAGGTGGTGTACTGTGCAGCTGAGGTGCAGTACTGTCAGGTGACACCTGCAGGTAGCTGAGAGCTGCAGCAGCAGATGGAGTAAAAAGATGGGCCAAGAGGAAGTGAGGCAGGCCCAAGAGTTATACGATTTCTTCACCCACTCCATGTACTGCTTGGATCTGTGCCACATTGAATGTGTCATTCAGGGTGCAGTTAGATACAGTCTCACGGGGGGCTAGTGGAACAAACTACATTCTGTAGAGTTGCGACTGGTTTGAGGCCCTAGCTGATAATCATCATTTCCCCCCACCATGCTCTCTAGATTTCCCTTCCCTTGGCCATCACTTTAGCAGGTTTAGGTTGCTTGCCTGAGTCACCAGGACCTTCATTTCCAAAGGCCAGAACCTTAGTTACTCTAGCACCATCAGGCCTTCGTGCAGCAACTGCCTGTTTACAGTCATCGCTGGGCTTGGAAGCACCAAGATGAGCCAATGAATCGCTGGGGTACCAGGCATAACCCCTTCTGCCCCCATTGTGTAGCAGCAACTCTAGCTCCTTGTAATCGAGGTCACTTAGTGCTACGGGTATGAAAACCTTTTTTTTTCTTTTTGTCTACTGCTTCCAGGGTACAAGAAGCCCCAAGTGGCCAGGAGATAATCCTAGCTTCAATTAAAGTGAAATCCTGTTATACTATGATTTATAATTTATATTTGGTCTTTGTTTTGGGCACAGAGCTCCTAAAACTCTTGGGATTTCCTAAGGGATGAAACAGATAAAGATATCTTTTGTTATGTTAATGAGGTGACTTTTGGACCCCACCTAAGGATGGGGACTAGCTGCCTGGAGAATCAACCATGTGGTGAGAGTTGGAACTTTCACCCCTGCCTGACCTCCTTACCTTTATATCCCTGCTCTGCTACTTACTGGTGAAGTGACCTCGAATGTATTTAAATTCTGTGTTTCCTTATCTTTAAAATGGATAAACTAGTAAAACTTATTAAACTCATTGTTTAATGAGTTATTACCTGTAAAATATTTAGAACTGTGGCACACATTCAGGTCTCAGTGAGTGTTTACTATCATTTTTAAACCTAATTAATGAAAATGTTTTAATTTGCATTTCATTTATTATTGAAGTGTAACTTTTTCATATATTTTTGTCCATTTATCTTTATTTTGTTATTTGCTTGCTTAAATCCACTGCCCAATTTTTCTGATGTAAAATGTCTTTTTTTCTTAATAATTTTAAGACATAAACAAGGTAAATTAAAGATATTAATCCTTGATTTTACCAGTCTTCTTTCCTCAAGAGTTGTTCTAGTACACCTCAGTAACAGGAAAAACATTTACGGTATATCTTTTGTGCCTAAACTTTCAAAGAAGGCAGTACCCAGAGGGGCATAAGCAGAATTTTTTAAACACATTTTTAACATTGGGAATTATTGAGGAATGTGTTCTGAAGCATTTAAACAATTTCAAAAGATTTTTTTATCATCATGAACAGTGCCCCAAATCACACTCAGAAGTGGTCCGGTGATAACACCAGTTACCACCTCACCTGAGCGTTCAGTGCTGTCGTGTGTCTGACTGATGCTGCTAGCCCTGGGCACTGGGCACAGAAGCCCACGCTGGTAAGCTGCCTCTGTTGGCCTGAGAACGCAAGTTTGTTACAAGGTCAGCCACTGGAAAGAGTTCCTCAAGGATACCGGTAACGTCCCATCACTTGCTACTGAGTCCAGGGCATATGATTGGCTGAGCCTAGGTTATATGTGTGAGTTCTAGCTGCAGGGGAGACTGAAAAAGCAAACGTGTAGTATGTTCAGCTCTAAAACAGCTTTAAAGCAGGTAAGGAATTCCCAAACATAAGAAAGTGGTTCAAATGATGAGCATCCAAAAAATGACAGGTGTCTACTGAGGCAGGTAACCAGGAGCAAGGTCATAAAGCCTTTATCACAGGTAAGGAATTTAGACTTCAACCCGATGATAGTAGGAGCCTTTGAAGGAGCTGAGCAGAAGTAGCTTGCTGATTTGCACCCCTGGAAGATCATTCTGGATCCTGGAGGAACATCGTGGGGTAGGAGAGGCTGAAGGATGACCAGTAACCAGGCTGTTGTAAAACTTTAGGCCAGAAATTATTTTCAATTTTTGAGACAGCTCTAAGTGCAGAACAAAGCAGCCCTTGCCAATCTCAGGATGACTCATTTAGATGTGAACTTGTCGAAAGCTTTGTGAAAGTATAAATATGTCATCTCTATTAGTTCCCCTTTATGCACAAGCATGAGAAGCCAGTGCCGAGACCAGCTCGGTGACTCGAGGCGAGTGACGGGTGCCGCAAGCTTGAAGAAGACACAGACACAGACTGAAGAGAAAAGTGGGACCGGGGGGCTCAAGACCTCTCGGATCAAGAGCCCCGCTGACTCATCCCAGGCTGCTTTTATTGAGTTCGTGGGCTAACATTCTCAGGTTACACTCATAAACAGTCAAAGGCCTCACATGATTGAGGCAATTATCTTTGTTTACTTCCTGGGTCCGAGTTGAGCAGGTGTGGATTTGAGCTGGGGGTGGAGAGCAAAACAGCCCTGGGGGCAGGAGACCTCTCTCAGATATTGGGGGTCTGTGCCCCACCCGTGTTGGCCCCTCTGCGACTGTGCCTGTCTTAGGTTGTTCCTCCCTTGAGGAATCTTACCCGTCTCTGGCTAACCAGTCATCCTCCAGGGCCAAACACGGTGATATAAGGAAGGTTCTATGCACCACCCCTGTTGGCCCCTCTGCGGCTGTGCCTGTCTTAGGTTGTTCCTCCTCTGAGGAATCTTACCCGTCTTTGGCTAACCAGCCATCCCTCAGGACCAAACAGGGTGATATTAGTCTCCACGCCCCGCACCCTCAGTTCCTCCACTGCTCAAGCAGGACATTCTGAATCCCATCGCTCGGCCCACATACTTCAACATTTTCAAGGTTTCAAAAAGGTTCCCGAATGTCTTCCCACAAGCCAGTCTTCTTAATAATTCCTTATCCTTGTATGACATCCCTTCCTCTCTTTGGAACAATATTGCTTCTCTAACAGGCTGGTTTGTTTAAGTACTACGTCTTTTTACCCTTTATTATGGATCCTGTGTGAAGAAAAAGATTATTCATGCTCTGATCAAAATCCCATCAGGTTCAGTCCCTGGTTTATTTTTCTTTTTATTCTTCCTCATTCTTGGCACACATGTATCTTTGGGAAAGATACAGGGTATTGATTATCTCTACATTCTTCAGGATCATTAATGGGGTATTTGAAGAGATTTGAGATCTGAATGAGAAACTGTCTTGATCAAATATGTGTGATTTTAAAATATGAACAGTGCTTTAAAATTAGGGAAAATGTTATAAATACATTAAAAGATTCTGAATTTTCAAAGTTTCCACTGCCACTTTCTACCTTTGTGTGAACAAATAGAATTTTATCATATTTCTATCACAGGACCCATTTGTACCTATGATTGTAATACGTCTTCCCTCTCTGGCTGCCTTGTTTACTGCCATTTCTCTAGCTGAGCTAGAGATGACTCTTTCTGCTGATACCCACTGGAGACGCAGTGAGCAATGTCATCTGCCTAGAGGCTCTTCATCATTCCAAGAAGGTGCAGAAAGCATCAATCTTATAGCCAAGTTTCAGGATTTATAGGATTAAAGTCAACTTGAGAGTCTGACATTCGATCTCTGAATGTCCCTGCAGATGGCTGGCTGGTGAAACAGCCAAGATTTCTGGAGCAAACCTGCACTAGAGTTCAAATTCATTTCCCCCATAATCACAAGGAGTATCATCTTATCAGATTAAAGTCAATTCTTTACTTATCACCAATTGCATTTAAACCATTCATCTTTTATTTAATAATTAGGCTCTGGAAAAATCTTGGGGGGTGGCGGAAAGAGGCAACTTGGCTGAGGCAGCTCCAGAAATTATTACAGGAGGGATTCAAGGACTGCAATCTCTCTCTCTCTTTTAAGCAAATGGACCTGCAGAGATTTCATTGATGTAGAAAACACAAGATTGTCACCAGAGCTGGCTGTAACACGTGAGCTATTCCCAAAGCACACAGAATGCACCAGATAACAAAATGGATGTTTTATGTGGTAGACAGATGTCAAGAAAGTATCTGGGGTTAAACAAGCTAACGGGGTCTTAGTTTCTTATCCCGTGACAAAGAAACGAGGGGTGGGATGGTGGAGAGTTGCTTTTGACGCATTGGAGAGGCAAGGGCAACCCCATAGCTTTCAAGACAAGAAAAATGGGGGCATTTTATTTTTCACAGTGGGGCAGATGTTGAGCATCCCCTGCATGTCCCCCTGCAGAACCCGCTGATGGGGCTGCAGGGTGCTGTGCCAAGGCCAGGCCTCTCACCTCCTTCAGAGCAAGTCTCCAAGCTCTGAGAGGGGACAGCAGGGGGAGGCGGAGGGGTGGCACAGGTGGAAAAGATAGATGAAAACAACCCATGTAGGTGGCCCAGGAAGAGAAAACCAAGATGAGGACCAGAAGCCATCCCAGTCTTTTCCTATGGCTTGTTGGCTTCCTGAAAGTTGGGTGCTTGAGACCTGAGGATCTAGCTAGGATGCTCGAGGGAGGAGCCCCAGGGAAGAGGAAGGGAGTGCTCCTGAGGACAGCCCCTGAGGAAAGCCCAGGGCCGGCAGAGGGAAGACAGGTGGCAAAACTTCTGGGGCCAGCCTCCAGCAACCTCCTGCAGAGCTCTGGGCCAAATTCTGAGAGAGTCAAAAGAAGAGAGAGTGCACTCGAGGAAGGGGGCATTAAAAGCATCTGATCTCTATATGGCTGAGGTTTAGAGAGATGGGGCCTGGTCCCAGGGTACAGACACGTGGCGGGCCTTTGGTCTGGCAAATTAAGGAGCACACACGTGACCCTGGGAGCGCCGAGCAGGCCCTGCAGGTCCAAGAGACAAACTCCACCCCAAAGGAGTCCCCTGGCTTCTGAAGGAGGCAGCTCCTGCAGTGCCACCCCTTCCTCCTGAAGGTGCCCCTGCCCTCGCTGCCCCTCAGCGGCCCCACATCAGTGTTGTTCACGCAGGAGTCACAAAGGGCAGCCTGAGATATGGTACCCGGCCTTAGGGGGCGGCTTACTGTTTCTGATCATACCACACTTTTCCCCAGGTCTCCCGTGTTTCCTCTAAGTTCTGAGGGAGGTGAGCAGCACAGGGGACAGGAGGATGCTTTATCAGAGGCAGTAAAGTGTAGGCAGCAACTCGGGCACTTGGTCTGGGTGCAGGAGAGGACAGGCTGCCCCCCGGCTCAGGGCTCAGGCCTCCGTAGCGATACACCTTCAGTCTGTTCTCATCCGGTCCCAGCTGCAGGAGGCCAGAACTGGCCGTTGGCTTGGGCACCGAGGAGAAGATATGTGACTCGGGGTCATTCTTGTCATGTTCTAGCCACTTTTGGTTATCCTCGATCACGTCCTGGAAGTTGGTGCTGCCCACCTCGGGGGCTTTGGAATGGGGACTCTGCATGAGGTGGAGCTGCTCACTGGCAGACACGTACCCCAGCCTGTTTTCCAGGGGGGCAGGGCCGCTGCTAAGGAATGGGATGCCAGTTGGAAAATACTTGTGCCATTTCTGCACCAGGAAGTCATCCACGGAGGAGGAGAGCCTAGGTCCCAGACCCAGGTCCTGGGCCCACTGAGTGGACGTGGGTAGAGCTGGGGATGAGGCTGAGACCTGAGCCAGGGAGGGGTATGAGGGAGTGGGGGTGCTTCTGGAGGCCGGGGGTGGGGTGGAGGAGCAGCGCGGGCATGGAGGTGAAGAGGGGCAGCGGTGGCTGGGTGTTGAGGGAGCCCAGAATGCTGAGGACACTGTTAAGCTGGCTGCTGATTTGCTGCAGGGAGCTGCTCAGGTAGTGGACCTCGTTGGGGAGGGTGGGACTCGGGGTTGGGCCGATGTGAGGAAGGGGGCAGGATTTGGAACTGTCACTGTCAAGAACTGCAATCTGATGTAAAATTGTTGCAGGTAGGAGGAGAAGGTGAGAGGGGACATCTCTTGAAACTACATTTGCACAGTTAAGCACTTTTTTCTACTTACATTCTTCACATCAGTTAAAAACAAAGTTTTCTAAAGAAGGTTTTGTTTTTTATGTGAGATGGAGACAGCATCAAAGAGTAGTATTATTTTATATGGAGTGGCTTGGAAGAGGGTAGATGGAGATGGAGGGTTTCAGTATCCTGGTGCTTTGTATTAGAAGCTGGATGGGCAAGAAGAGGCACAGAGCAATTTGGTCCCATCAGGGAGCTTAGGAGAAGAGACAAATACCGGGCACAAGGAGAATGAGCTGTTGTTGGTCTGCAGGTATTAGGGATGGTTGTTTTCCTGGAGCCGCTGCGTCCCACTGAATTCTAGTAGGACACTCACCATCAGGTCTCCTCTGCATTGATCAAATACTCATGGAGCCCAGGTCACTTGTTAAGCACTGAGGATACTAGTATGAAGATACAGCTTCTTCTTGGAGGAACTCACATGCAGAACAACAATTACAGCAGCCAACATTTATTAAGCTTTTACTTGTGTTCTAGTCACTAACGCAAGTAAAAGTAAGGGCTTTACACACCTCCCAACATACCTTAAAAATCATCATTAAAACCATACCCTAAGTGACTTCCCTGGTGATGCAGTGGTTAAGAATCCACCTGCCAATACAGGGGACACAGGTTCTATACCCGGTCCGGGAAGATCCCACATGCCGCAGAGCAACTAAGCATGAGCGCCACAACTAGAGCACCACAACTACTGAGCCCATGCTCTAGAGCCTGTGAGACACAACTTCTGAAGCCTGTGCACCTAGAGCCCATGCTCCACAGCAAGAGAAGCCACCGCAAAGAAAAGCCCACACACAACAATGAAGAGTAGCCCCCGCTCGCCACAACCAGAGAAAGCCCACGTGCAGCAATGAAGACCTAACACAGTCAAAAAAAAAAGTGTCATTTAAAAAGAAAAATCGGGAGGCGTAGCGGGAGTCCCTCCAGCCGCGGTGTTGTGCTGTGGGGAAGGGAGAAGGATTTGTAAACCCCGGAGCGAGGTTCTGCCTACCCGAGGCCGCTGCTGTGCGGAGACCCCGGGGGAAGCCACCGTCACCATGTCTGACCAGGAGGCAAAACCTTCAACTGAGGACTTGGGGGATAAGAAGGAAGGAGAATATATTAAACTCAAAGTCATCGGACAGGATAGCAGTGAGATTCACTTCAAAGTGAAAATGACGACACATCTCAAGAAACTCAAAGAATCATACTGTCAAAGACCGGGAGTTCCCATGAATTCACTCAGGTTTCTCTTCGAAGGTCAGAGAATTGCTGATAATCACACTCCAAAAGAACTGGGAATGGAGGAAGAAGATGTGATTGAAGTTTATCAGGAACAAACAGGGGGTCATTCAACGGTTTAGATATTCTTTTTATTTTTTTTTCTTTTCCCTTAATCCTTTTTTATTTTTAAAAATAGTTCTTTTGTAATGTGGTGTTCAAACAATTGAAAACTGGCACCCCATCTCTTTAAAACATCTGGTAATTTGAATTCTAGTGCCCATTATTCATTATTGTTTGTTTTCATTGTGCTGATTTTTGGTGATCAAACCTCAGCCCCCTTCATATCGCCCTCTCCTTTTTAAAAATTACACGTGTGCACAGAGAGGCTGCCTTTTCCAGGACTGTGCATTTGCAGGCTTGTGATAAATAAGATTGACTGATGCGAGTGTTCATAATGACTTTCCAATTGGCCCTGCAGTTCTAGCATGTGATTGCTTCACTCCTGGACTGTGACTTTCAGTGGGAGATGGAAGTTTTTCAGAGAACTGAACTGTGGAAAAATGACCTTTGCTTAACTTGAAGCTACTTTTAAACTAAGAGGGTCTGGACCAAAAGAAGAGGAATATCAGGCTGGAGTCAAAATGACAGAGGTGGTGAGAATAATGACTAACTCCAAAGATGGCTTCACTGAAGAGAAAGCATTTTAAGATGAAAGAAAAATCCTGTCAGAAGATCCCAGAAAAGTTCTAATTTTCATTAGCAGTTAAAGTTATTCATGCAGAAGTGTATACAACAGAACACTGTTCTTTTTGACTTTATTTGTACTTTTTGGCCTGGGATATGGGTTTTAAATGGACATTGTCTGTACCAGCTTCATTAAAATAAACAAAATATTTGTAAAAACTGAAAAAAAAAAAGAAAAAGAAAAATCGTACCTTAAATCGCATCATCATGAGATTTCGAGAGTTAATAATTTGCTCGAGTCCTCTAGCTAATAAGGGCTGAGATAGAACTTAAATCTGGACAGCCTGACTCCAGAGGGCATATCTTTAACCATTCTTTGAAAGGGATAAATACTGATGTTGTGAGGGGACCAATACTGAGAAAAGACACCTAATCCAGCCTGGAGGCATTAAGAGATGGCACCTTCAAGAACAAAGCCTCCCCATGTGCACTTTTAGGTTTTCTAGCACATTCACAGGTATATAGAATGTTAGAGCTGGATGGATCTTTAAAGATCTGCTAGTCTCACAGCCTAACTCTATTGGAAAGTTTTGGATAGGAGAAACAAGTTGTCCAATTCTTCAAGAACCCTACTAAAGAACTCTCATTCACTTCTGGTTGGAATGCAAAATGGTACGGTCACTTTGGCAATTTGTCAGTTTCCTACAAAACTAAACATACTTTTATTATCTGATCCAGCAATCATGCTCCTTCGTAGTCACAACAAAAGGAGTTGAAAACTTATGCCTACACAGAAACTTGCATATGGATGTTTATAGCAGCTTAATTCATAATGACCGTAACCTGGAAGCAACCAAGGGAAGGATGAATAGGCAGTGCACAGAGGACTTTTAGGGCAGTGAAACTACTCAGTAGGACACTATAACGGTGGATACACGTCATTGTATTTGTCAAACCCACAGAATGTACAATGCCAAGAGTGAACCCTAATGTGAACTATTGGCTTTTGGTGATAATGTTGTGTCAATGTAGGTTCATCAGTTGTAACAAAACATACTACTCTGGTGAGGGATATTGATAATGGGGTAGGCTATGCCTGACTAAAAGGCAGAAGGTATTTGGGAAATCACTATACCTTCTCCTCAATTCTGCTGTGAACCTAAAACTGCTCTAAAAAAATAAAGTCTATTTGGAAAAAGAAAGAAGGAAAAAAAGAAAGGAAGAAAGGAAGAAAGAAAGGAAGAAAGAAACCCTACTAAAATTTAAGGATCAATATTCTAGGTTTTGATTAAGAGCTACTGCTCTGGGGACTTCCCTGGTGGTCCAGCAGTTAATAATCTACCTCCCAATACAGGGGAAGCAGGTTTGATCCCTGATCGGGGAACTAAGGTCCCACATGCCATGGGGCAACTAAGCTTGAGTGCTCTAGAGCCTATGCACCACAGCAACTGAGCCTGAGCACCGCAACTGCAACAAAAGACCTCGCGTGCCGCAACAAACATCCTGCTTGTGGCAGCTAAGATCCAATGCAGCCAAATAAATATTTAAAAAAAAAACAAAAAAAGGAACTACTGCTCTGATGGTCCATGTCACCAGTCTGTGACTAGAAATGAGACTGCTCGGACAATTGAGACAATTACCAGTCAACGTCCTTACCTTATAAAAACAGAAGATTAGAAAAGCCATTTTGTCACTGGTGAAGCCCACTGGGGTCCTGGGAAAAATAAGGTGGAATCTAGGTGATAATTTAAGGTCAACCTCTTCTTTTGTGCTTAACCTAGTTTCACTGGCCCAGAGGGAACAGTGAGCAGAGGCCTTGCACCTAACAAACAGGATTAGAGTTTCCAGGGCAGAACCGCATTGCTTGGCACCTCAACTCAAGCTGGCAGCTGTGTGCCCTGTGAAGAGATGCTGCAGCCTGAAGGGCATGAGCAGCAGGACTGCACGTGACTGGCAAGAACTCCGCCCATCCTTCCCTCCACAGATGAGAACCCTGTAAAGCAGCCCGGCCTGTTGCCTGTCCCAGAGACCCTGTGCTATGGAGATAGTTCCCATCTCTCCATTCTTTGATCAAAGAATAAAGCTTGAAAGATGGCAGCAAAGTAGAAGGACGTGGAATGTATCCCTCCCCACAGATGCATCAGGAATACATCAAAAGACGCAATAATTCCCACAGAAAACCAGCTGAACACCAGCAGATGACCTTGGACACCAGAAAGGACTGCAAAGATCCTGACCTAACTGGTATTTGTTTGACTCAACACTCTGCCATTAGTCTGGGGCTTGGAGAGTCTTCTTTAAACCCCTTTATTGCCAGGACAAGCAACCTCTGAAGTCTGGACTACTCCATCAGAAGTCAAGTAGGAGGCTCTGGGGAGGGAGCACTGAATCCAGGATGCTAGACTACTAGGGAGTCCTCAGACACAGGTAAGATTAACTGCATAGAACTCTCACAGAGCCCTGTATCAGAGTCTAAGACCCAGCTTTGTCCGACTGTCTGCAACTGCCAGTGCTGGACACCTCACACCAAACTACAAGCAAGACAGGAACACAAACCCACCCATCAGCACACAGATTACCTAAAGCCATATTAACCTCACAGATACCCTAAAACACACCACCTGACATGGCCCTGCTCATCAGAGAGAAAAGACACAGAGCCACACACCGGAAAGCAGACACCAGACCCCAAGCCCCCAACCAGGAAGCCTATTGAAGACACTGGACAAACCCCACCACAGGGGGCAGAGGGCAGAAACAAGAGGAATTACTACTAGGTAGCATAGGGAAAGGAGACAGCAAATACTATACATTAGACAAAATGAGAAAACAAAGAAACACCACGCAGGCAAAGGAGCAGGAAAAAACCCCACAAGACCAAATAAATGAAGAGGAAACAGGAAAATTGCCTGAAAAAGAGTTCAGAGTAATGATAGCAAAGATGATCCCAAATCTCGACAACGAAATAGAGAAAACACAAGAAACAGTTAATAAGGACTCAGAAGAATTAAAGAGCAAACAAACAGTAATGGACAACAAAATAACTGAAATTAAAAATACTCTAGATGATATAAACAGCAGAATAACTGAGGCAGAAGAACGAATAAATGAGTTGGAAGATAGAATGGGGGAGATAACTGCCACAGAGCACAAAAAAGAAAAAAGAATAAAAAGAATGGAAGACAGTCTCAGAGACCTTGGTGACAACATTAAGCTCACCAACATTTAAATCATAGGCATCCCAGGAGAAGAAGAAAAAAAGAAAGGATCTGAAAAAATATTTCAGGAGGTTATAGTGGAAAACTTCCCCAACATTGGAAAGGAAATAATTAATCAAGTCCAAGAAGCGCTGAGAGTCCCATACAGAATAAATCCAAGGAGAAATACACCGAGGCACATGTTAATCAAACTAATGAAAATTAAACACAAAGAAAAAATATTAAAAGCAGCAAGAGAAAATCAACAAATGACATAATAGAAAACCCATAAGGATAACAGCTGATCTTTCTGCAGAAACTCTGCAGGCCAGAAGGAAATGGCAGGATATACTGAAGTCCTGAAAGAGAAAAACCTACAGCCAAGAATACTCTACCCAGCAAGAATCTCATTCAGATTTCACAGAGAAATCAAAAGCTTTACAGACAAGCAAAAGTTAAGAGAATTCAGCACCACCAAACCAGCCTTACAACAAGTGCTAAAGGAACTTTTCTAAGCAGGAAACACAAGAGAAGGAAAAGACCTAAAAAACAAATGCAAAACAATTAAGAAAATGGTAATCAGAACACACATGTCAATAATCACCTTAAATGTAAATGGATTAAATGCTCCAACCAAAAGACACAGACTGGCTGAATGGATATAAAAACAAGACTCATCTATATGCTGTCTACAACAAACCCACTTCAGACCAAGGGACACACATAGACTGAAAGTAAGGGGATGGAAAAAGATATTTCATGCAAATGGAAGTCCAAAGAAAGCTGGAGTAGCAATACTCACATCAGACACATTAGACTTTAAAGTAAAGACTATTACAAGAGACAAGGAAGGACACTACATAATGATCAAGGAATCCATTCAAGAAGAACACAGAACAATTGTAAATATCTATGCACCCAACACAGGAGCACCTCAATACATAAGGCAAATGCTAACAGCCATAAAAGGGGGCATCGACTGTAACACAATAATAGTAGGAGACTTGAACACCCCACTTACATCAATGGACAGATCATCCAAACAGAAAATAAATAAGGACACACAAGCTTTAAATGACACATTAGACCATCATGACTTAATTGATATTTATAGGACATTCCATCCAAAAATGACAGAATACACTTTCTTCTCAAGTGCACATGGAACATTTTCCAGGATAGATCACATCTTGGGTCACAAATCAAACCTCGGTAAATTCAAGGAGACTGAAATCATATCAAGCATCTTCTTCTCTGACCACAACACCATGAGACTAGATATCAATTACAGGAAAAAAACTGCAAAAAATACAACCACATGGAGGCTAAACAATACGCTATTAAACAACCAAGAAATCACTAAAGAAATCAAAGAGAAGATCAAAAAATATCTAGAAACAAATGACAATGAAAACACAACAACCCAAAACCTATGGGATACAGCAAAAGCAGTTCTAAGAGGGAAGTTTATAGTGATACAGTCCTACCTTAAAAAACAAGAAAAATCTTGAATAAACAACCTAAGCTTACACCTAAAACAATTAGAAAAAGAACAAAAAAACCCCAAAGTGAGCAGAAAGAAAGAAATCATAAAAATCAGATCAGAAATAAATGAAAGAGAAATGAAGGAAAGAATAGCAAAGATCAATGAAACCAAAAGCTGGTTCTTTGAGAAGATAAACAAAATTGATAAACCATTAGCCAGACTCAGCAGGAAAAAAAAGGGAGAAGGTGCAAATCAACTGAATTAGAAATGAAAAAGAAGTAACAACGGACACAACAGAAATACAAAAAACCATGAGAGACTACTACAAGAAAGTATATGCCAATAAATTGGATAACCTAGAAGAAATGGGTACATTCTTAGAAAAGTACAATCTTTCAAGACTGAAGCAGAAAGAAATAAAAAATATGAACAGACCAATCACAAGTACAGAAATTGAGACTGTGATTAAAAATCTCCCAACACACAAAAGCCCAGGGTCAGATGGATTCACAGGCGAATTCTATCAAACATTTAGAGAAGAGCTAACACCTATCCTTCTCAAACTCTTCCAAAATATAGTAGAAGGAGGAACACTCCCAAACTCATTCTATGAGGCCACCACCACCCTGATAACAAAACCAGGCAAAGAGGTCACAAAAAAAGAAAATTACAGGCCAATATCACTGATGAATATAGATGCAAAAATCCTCAACAAAATACTAGGTAACAGAATCCAACAACACATTAAAAAGATCATACACCACGATCAAGTGGGGTTTATCCCTGGAATGCAAGGATTCTTCAGTATACGCAAATCAATCAATGTGATACATCATATCAACAAATTGAAGGATAAAAACCATAGGATCATCTCAATAGATGCAGAAAAAGCTTTTGACAAAATTCAACATCCATTTATGATAAAAACTCTCCAGAAAATGGGCATAGAAGGAAATTACCTCAATATAATAAAAGCCATATATGAGAAACCAAAAGCCAACATCATTCTAAATGGTGAAACACTGAAAGCATTCCCTCTAAGAACAGGAACAAAACAAGGGTGCCCACTCTCAACATTATTATTCAACATAGTTTTGGAAGTGTTAGCCACAGCAATCAGAGAAGAAAAAGAAATAAAAGGAATCCAAATTGGAAAAGAAGAAGTAAAATTGTCACTCTTTGCAGATGGCATGATATTATACACAGAAAACCCTAAAGATTCTACCAGAAAACAGCTAGCACTAATCAATGAATTTAGTAAAGTAGCAGGATACAAAATTAATGCATAGAAATCTCTTGCATTCCTATACACTAACAATGAAAGATCAGAAGGAGAAATTAAGGAAACTCTCCCATTTACCATTGCAACAAAAAGAAAAAAATACCTAGGAATAAACCTGCCTAAGGAGGCAAAAGACCTGTATGCAGAAAACTGTAAGACACTGATGAAAGAAATCAAAGACAGGGCTTCCTAGGTGGTGCAGTGGTTAAGAATCCGCCTGCCAATGCAGGGGACACAGGTTCGATCCCTGCTCCAGGAAGATCCCACATGCCACAGAGCAACTAAGCCCGTGTGCCAAAAAACAAAACAAACAAACAAACAAAAAAAAAAAAAAAAAAAAAAGAAATCAAAGACAATACAAACAGATGGAGGGACATACCATGTTCTTGGATTGGAAGAATCAACATTGTGAAAATGACTATACTACCCAAAACAATTTACAGATTCAATGCAATCCGTATCAAATTACCAATGGCATTTTTCACAGAACTAGAACAAGAAATCTTACGATTTGTATGGAAACGCAAAAGACCCTGAATAGCCAAAGCCATCTTGAGAAGGAAAGACGGAGTTGGTGGAATTAGGCTTCCTGACTTCAAACTATACTACAAGGCTACAGTGATCAAGACAGTATGGTACTGGCACAAGAATAGAAAAGAAGATCAATGCAATAGAATAGAGAACCCAGAGGTAAACCCATGCACATATAGGCACCTTATCTTTGACAAAGGAGGCACGAATATACAATGGGAAAAAGACAGCCTCTTCAATAAGTGGTCCTGGGAAAATTGGACAGCAACATGTAAAAGAATGAAATTAAGACACTTCCTAACACCATACACAAAAATAAACTCCAAATGGATTAAAGACCTACATGTAAGGCCAGACACTATAAAACTCCTAGAGGAAAACATAGGCAGAACACTCTATGACATCCATCAAAGCAAGATCCTTTTGGACCCACCTCCTAGAATCATGGACATAAAATCAAGAATAAACAAATGGGACCTAATGAAACTTAAAAGCTTTTGCACAGCGAAAGAAACTATAAACAAGAGAAGAAGACAATCCTCAGAATGGGAGAAAATACTTGCCAACAAAGCATCTGACAAATGATTAATCCCCAAAATATACAAGCAGCTCATGCAGCTCAATACCAAAGAAGCAGATAACCCAATCCACAAATGGGCAGAAGACCTAAACAGACATTTCTCCAGAGAAGACATACAGATGGCCAACAAACACATGAAAAGATGCTCAACATCACTAATAATTAGAGAAATGCAAGTCAAAGCCACAATGAGGTATCATCTCACACAAGTCAGAATGGCCATCATCAAAAAATCTAGAAACAATAAATGTTGGAGAGGGTAGGGAGGAAACAGAACTCTCCTGCACTGTTGGTGGGAATGTAAGTTGGTACAGCCACTATGGAAGACAGTTTGGAGGTCCTTAAAAAACTAAAAATAGAACTACCACATGATCCAGTAATCCCACTACTGGTCATATACCCAGAGAAAACCACGATCCCAAAAGAAACATGTACCATAACGTTTATTGCAGCACTATTTACAATAGCCAGGACACGGAAGCAACCTCAGTGCTCATCAACAGATGAATGGATAAAGAAGATGTGGCACATATATACAATGGAATATTACTCAGCCATAAAAAGGAACGAGATGGAGCTGTATGTAATGAGGTGGATTGACCTAGAGTCTGTCATACAGAGTGAAGTAAGCCAGAAAGAGAAAAACAAATACTGTATGCTAACTCATATAGACGGAATCTTAAAAAAAAAAAAATGGTACTAATGAACCCAGTGACAGGGCAAGAATAAGGATGCAGATGCAGAGAATGGACTGGAGGACATGGGGTTGGGGGCGGAGAGCGGGAGTGAAGGGGAAGCTGGAACGAAGTGAGAGAGTAGCATAGACATATATACACTACCAACTGTAAAATAGATAGCTAGTGGGAAGTTGCTGTATAACAAAGGGAGATCAACTCAATGATGGGTGATGCCTTAGAGGGCCAAGACAGGGAGGGTGGGAGGGAGTCATGGGAGGGAGGGTATATGGGGATATATGTATAAATACAGCTGATTCACTTTGGTGTACCTCAAAAGCTGGTACAAGAGTGTAAAGCAATAATATTCCAATAAACAGCTTAAAAAAAATAAACACACACACACAGAAAAAGAATAAAGCTTTCCTGTGCTTCTGAACTGAACTTGGTCTGGTTCTCTTGGCTGTAACGACACCGGCAGAAGGACCCTTGTTGGGGACCAACTCGGGAAGGTTGGTAACAATTTTAATAAGGATATATTTGGAGAGAAATCAGGCAGATATTTGGAGCATTTTCTGTGTAAAGCAAATATTAGTAGATTTATCTCTTCTTGGGGCTGTGAGCATGAAAATATTTGATTCAAAACCGACACCTCCTATGTTATTCTTGCCGAACTTCCACAAAAATGTATCTGTGGCGAGCACTAGCTGTTGCCCACCAACACTCACTCTACTTTCTTTTCTTCTAATAGAACCCTGATATGTTCAGGAGGCTGGTGGAAGTCCCTTTATCTCAGGGAGAGTGGGCATGAACCCAGCCTCAGGGAATGAACCTGGGATTGGCCTAAGGGTGGATGTGTGACCCAGTTCTGCATGTGAGACATAAGAGAAATCTACTGGGGAGGGCTTCCTTTCCTCAGTAAAAGACATTTCCCAAGAAGAAATCCCCTGTCCCTCCAGCCTTTTGCTTTCCTCCCTTCTTCTGACCTAGAACACAGAAGTGAGATGAAGGTAAGACAATATCCAAGAATAGCAGAGCAGAAAACCAGAATGAACTTGGTTTCAGGAAAACTTCATGTCACCACTGTCCTTGTCCTGACCTGCCAACCTCAGACTTCTTTTATGAGATAAAGTCCTAGTTATTAAGCTAATGTTTGATTTGCAGTTACAGCTGAATGCCCTCTTAATTGATACCATGTTCTTTTATTAAGAGAAGTGGTATCGTAAAATATACCTGTCCTTCAGATTTTAATTTTATTTATAAGATCCAAAATAATGGCAGAAAATGCTCATGAATGAGTAAAACTGCCTCTTTGTTAAATTTCTCTTCTAGGATCTGTACAGAATTGCACACACTTGGTTTTTTACGAGGTATCACTGTTCATAGTGCTGTAGTGGGTTGTGTCGAAGCTTCTGATATAATTTTAGGTTTAAAAAACCGAGAGTAGGCTAATTAGAGTCCAAAGGCCCACATGATTAGGCAAGATTCCTCCAGGAAAAGCTCTGTAGTTAGTCATAGGCAAACTACTTATATCAAAGCCACTTTAGATTCTGTCTTAACTTTTACTTTAATTGAGCTATTAATATGTACTGTTGAGATCTTAAATTGAACTTCAGTATGGTTTTCTTGTTTCAAGACCTGAAAGATGACGAAAAGAAGGCAGTATGTACTTCTAAATTTTCCACACTTTGGGCTTCTGTTACTTATTGCATTAGAAGAGTACATGCCTGCCTCCTCAGCTAAAAGCTAGTTATTTAGGCACAAGGACCTTGGCTTACTCATTCCAGTGTATCCTACAGTAGGTCACACAATAGCTCTCTGAGGCAGGAATTAATAAGTATTCACTGAGTCACCACAGCAACAATAAATAACAATAATGATAGCTAAATGTGCCTCTGCTCACAAAGTGCCAGAAACAGTGTGGGTGCTTTCAATCCAGGGTTGCATTTAACCCCCGCCAAATCCTTGAAACAAATAATTTCCTTCTTATGAGGAAAGTGAGGCTCAGAGAGGTTAAGTCACTTGCTCAAACTCATTTAGTTATAAGCGCAGTCTGGACTCCAGAGTCTGAATCCCTTATGAAGTAAGTACTATCATTATCCACATTTTACAGCTGGGGAAACAGAGGCGCAGAAAAGTTAATAACTCACTCAGGGTCACACGGCTGGTAAGTGATAGAGCCTGGATTTGAACCCAGGCAGTCTGGCTTCAGCATCTGTCCTCTTAATTATACTACACCAACTCACAAAAGGATAAATTTTGGACATACTTCAGATTTGTCATGCAATTATATAAAGTGGATTGTATCAAATTGAAGGCTAGCTCATTACTAAATGTAACAAAGAAGTTTTAATGTCAGCTCTCAAGCCCCTCTCCCCCTTTTTTTTCTTTCATTTTAGTAGTAAAATATCTTTCCAGAAGGACAGAATTTCCTTCAAACCCAGAGTTGATAACTTTTTCATCACTCTGGAAAATTACAACATGGACACTGTACATTAACTTTTTTTTTTCTTTAAGAACTTTTATTGAGATATAATAAACTGCATATATTTAAAGTGTACAATTTGATTTTTTTTCTTATTAGTAATGTATATATGGCAATCCCAATCTCCCAGTTCATTCCCCCCAACCATATGTTTGTTCTCTACATCTGTGTCTCTATTTCTGCCTTGCAAACTGGTTGATTTGTACCATTTTTCTATATTCTGCATATATGTGTTAATATATGATACTGGTTTTTCTCTTTCTGACTCACTTCACTCTGTATGACAGTCTCTAGATCCATCCATGTCTCTACAAATGTCCCAGTTTCATTGCTTTTTACAGCTGAGTAATATTCCATTGTATATATGTACCACATCTTCTTTATCCATTCATCTGTTGGTGGACATTTAGGTTGCTTCCATGTCCTGGCTATTGTAAATAGTGCTGCAATGAACATTGGAGTGCATGTGTCTTTTTGAATTATGGTTTACTCTGGGTATATGCCCAGTAGTGGGATTGCTGGGTCATATGGTAACTCTATTTTTAGTTTTTCAAGGAACCTCCTATACATTAACTTTTAACTTATAGTTTCCATCCAGGCGTTAGGTTTCCTACCTTCCCTCTCCTCCTCTCTGCACTCTCTCTGTGCCCCATCTGGACACCAAAGATTACTCTTTCTGGAGGAAGGCAGTGGCCCTCCCCACCACTGCCTTGTAGCCTGCTTCTCCTGGGTAATTGCTCACTATACACCCCAGTCCATCCCATCCCATCTCATTCCATGTTTACTGAAACATTGGGAACTTTCTTCACCTCCTTTCTGTAGAACCCAGGAAGCCCAGATTTGGACCAGGATCTAAGGCTGGAAACAGAGAATGTTTTGGATACTGCTTTTAAGGTAGTTTCTAAAACAGTGGTCCCAGCCTTGCCTGTGCACTGGAATTACCTACGGAGTTTCAAAAAAGTTCTCATTTGGATTCTAATTTCTAATTTAGTTGATCTGAGATACACCCTGGGCACTGGGAGTTTCAGAAACTGCCAGGAGCTCCAATGTACAGCTGAAGTTGAAAACCACTGCAGGGTTTCTCAGCCTTGGCACTACTGACATTCAGTACCAGATAATTCTTTGTCCTGTGCATTGTAGAATGTTTGCCAGCTTCCCTACCCTTTACCTAATAGATGCCAGTAGCACCCTTCGCAGTTGTGACAACAAAAAATGTCTCTAGACTTTGCCAGATGTCTTGGGTGACAGGTACAAAATCACCCTTATTGAGAACAATTGGTCTAGAGCAATTGCCAGTAGCCCAGGCTGTGAAAGAAGTCTCCCAAAAAGAAAAAAAGAGAAGAGTGGCTTCTATGGCATCTCTCTAACAGGAAAATATATAAAGATGCCAAGGGTATCTGGCTGGAAACCCTCCTGTCAATGCAGGAAACCTAATCAGGGTGCCCACCCCCCTGTTTAAAGATTTTAAAATTTCTAAGTAAAGAGATGGTATATTTCTTGGGGAGCATAGTAGAGGAAGGTATCTTCGAGAATAGGGAATTAAGAAAATAATATAGATCTTTCTGGCTGATCTGAAGCACAACAGAGGGAAACTAAATCTTTTTTTAATTGGTAAGAACAGCCTGGCCTGGGTGAAGTATTGTCTCCCACTGATGAGCTGCTACCAGCAGCGGGGAGATAAAGTACATGGGCTTGGATGCTAAATGGATGTAAACCCAGAACTGTCCTTAGCTCTAGGAAGGCTTTGTCATCACACTGATGATAGAGTGAACCAAAATGGGTGAGAGTCTAGGTTTGTGTATAAGAGGAGGGTTAGAATGAGCTTATTATGGAAGCACTGGAGTTTGAAAATATTTAGTGGTTGTTCTAGTTTGGGGTTATTTGAGAGAAGAGCCCAGGAAGCCTCATAGGAGAGTGGAGAGGTGAGAGGGAAGGAAGCTACTATTGGATGCATTTTCAGAAGTTGCCACCATGGACAGTGGAGCTTAATCCTTCTGGAAGTTGCAGGGAACCATGGCTGAACACAAGCCTTGGGGTGTGAAGCAGGACAGCTGGCATATTTATCCACTAGTTTCCATTCTGGCGGTGGAGGGCTGCATCCAGGACCATTCAGTCCTCAGCATTTTTGTTCTGGTTTGGGCCTCAGGCAATGTTACAGGTGTGGTACTGTCAGCTGGAGGCAGCTGGTCAATATGGGATGGTGATTGCTGATGGGATGTAGGTAAGCCACTGGCAACCTGCCATAGTGGTCAATTTAAAAATGTATTTACAAGTATTAACGGCTTTACTAGTTTACAATGTTTAATGTTTAATAAAGACTTCTTCATATATTAAGGAACATTGGGAAGGCACACCAACTACTGTCACCCTCAAAGAGACCTTATTGTTTGAGACCACGAAATGCCACTGCCAGAAACCCAGCAGTTGTCCCAGCCACGTCTGCAACTCCTCTTTCCCGCACCCTTGACATCCAGTCTACTAACAAGTTCTTTCTGGTCTACTCCAAAGCTTTCAGGGATTTATCCACTCTGTTCCTGCCGCCACCTCATTAGTTCAGGACAATGGTGTCTTTTGCCTGGACTGTTGCAATGGCCTGCTCCTGGGGTCCCCATATCCCCTCTTCTTTCAGTTCCTTGAACCCACGAGGTTTTTCTGGGAATGCACCTTTCCCCCACCCCACCTCAGCCCAGCCCTTCTCTTCCAATGACTTGCTCCTTCCTATCCTTTTTAGGTCTGGCTAAATGTCACTTCTTCATTGAAGGCCTTCCTTTCTAAAGAAAGATCTCCCCCACCCACCTGTCACTCCCATCTCAGTTCCTGTTTGTTTTCTTCTTTGCACGTTTCACAATTTGTAATTATTTTGTTTGTGTATTTTATTTGTCTCCTTGTCTAGAATGTAACATCTGTAAGGGCAATGACCACATCTATTTCCTTGATCACAACAGCCTTGTAGGATTGATAGATTTAGCAAATAAAAATACAGGCATATCAGTTAAATTTGAATTTCAGATAAGCTACGAAAAAGTTTTTCGTATAAGTATATCCAAATAATGCACAGGACATACTTATACTAAAAATTATTTGCGATTTATCTGAAATTCAAATGTAACTGGGCATGCTGTATTTTATCTGGCAACCCTAGTTCCTAGGCCCTGACACAGAGCTGACTCTCATTACACACTGTTAAATAAAAATTTGGTAGCAGCATATCTATGGCAACAAAGTGGGGGAAATGTGTTAAAACTACAGAACTAGGGTAGTGACAAATACCACTTCCCATTCCTTTCTGTTCTGTTGCCCGTCTTCTCACTCCAGGAGAACCTAATCACCTGGTCCAATCTCATGGACTGGCCGCCATGCCCGGCCACCACAGGTCTGCATCATCAAGGCCTGATCATGACCAGTTGCCACTTTCACAGAACACCAGCAAGTATTTATTGAGTAATTAAGCTGACAGAACTTTCCAAATACATTTCTATAAATGTTTGAGTTTCTTGATTGTTAAAAAGTGAGTTATTTTAACCAATCCCCTGCCCCAATAGTGCCAAAGGGCATGAGATTCTAAAGGAAGTCGCACAAATCCGTTCTCAATTATGGTAGCATTGCTCCAGTCTCAATTAGTTCCTGCAGGGGTCCTGGAATTGGGGGTGAAGTGGCTCCTGAGAGGTTCCCAGCACTTGTAGTAGTTCTCATCCAAACAATTAGAGGTCTTCAGCCCCCACTTGGTGACGGCCATACTTAGAGAAGACTCAAACATAAATGCCTGTAGGGAATAAGGGTGGGGACAAGAAAGAAGCAGCGAGGTGGATAATAAAACACATTTGATTAGATGTCAAGAGAGAAGATATGGGTGGGTAGAATCTTTGAATAATAAATCATGTGTTCTGGCATGGTGAGGAGAAAAAACTCAAGCCTTGAGTTCTGACTCTGGCCCTACTCCTTATACGTGGGTAATAGCTTGTGCAAGACCCCTAACTTCTCTGACATTCAAGTTTCATTCTGTAAAATGGAATTGGGCATGTAAGCATCACATTGTCCTTGTAACATCTTGGAGCTAAATTTACTAGATCCAAGGGCAGAGGTGGGAGAGTCCTAGGAATATTCTTCTCAGGGGCCATTACTGTGGCTGTGTTCGTGTGAGGGAGAACACACTTCCCTTTTTGCAGATGAGGAAACTAAGGTTCTGAGCTGGGAAATGACTGTCTAAGGTGATAGCAGTGAGAAGTTGCAGAGCTGGGATTTGAACCTTTCTTTTGCAGGACTCTGACCAAGAGGTAGTCTGGGAAAAAGAAAAGAAGGAAAAGAGAGAGTGAGGAGGAGGAGGAGCAGGAAGAAGGGAGTAGAAATGGTTGTAGCACTTTTAAAAGCCCTGTCCCAGAAGGTTCTGAATGGTGG
Source organism: Hippopotamus amphibius kiboko (assembly GCF_030028045.1). Taxonomy (NCBI): domain Eukaryota; kingdom Metazoa; phylum Chordata; class Mammalia; order Artiodactyla; family Hippopotamidae; genus Hippopotamus; species Hippopotamus amphibius. Next base: position 51,716,142 of record NC_080195.1, on the reverse strand, counting down.
ATGTCCCACTATGTCCAGGCAGATTTTGTCTGCAACAGAAAGAATATGCAGTGCCCTTTTCATCCTAGACATCCCAGCTTCACCTATTGCTGATTTTCTGACCCACCGTGGCTTAAAAAAAAAAAAACCCAACCCCCACAATTCTTATGTGCTCACATTGTTGGAAATTTAAAAATTGTAGATGGACAAAAGGAAGATAAAAATTCTCTTTGTGCCACAACCTAGAGAAGCCATGTGAACGTCTGGTATACATTCTAATATACAATAACGTCTTTTTGCCTGCAACAATGGAGGTGATTTTCCCTGCCTGACTTCTCATGACAGGCTTGATGTGAGGACCTGATGAGATCATATGGAGGTGTTGTGCATGCTGTAAACCACTATTCAGATGTAAAGGTCATTATTATGCCATAATTATTGTTTCTTTTCTGACTGCTTCTTAGAAGCCTTGCTGTCTGACGGGGGCAACAAAACCCCATCCCAGCTGAGCCATGAAGATAGTATTATAAAGTTAATTTAGTCCAAAGTGGTATAAAAGATGAGTGGCATAGGGATGAGCCTGGATCCAAATTGTGTAATGGGAAATGGTGAGGGAGACCCAAAGTTTGGTCTAGTAAAGTGCTGGACCCTCCTTTGCCAGGTTGCCTGGGCTCCCCTCCATAGGAGAGCTCTTCTCACTAGAGCTCCAAGCCTGAGACATTCCCCAAAGTCTTGCTCCTCATAAAAATAGCCCTGTCCTTTGCCTTACTGTTGTAGAACACTGCTCCCTGGTAGCACTATCCAAAGCCAAGTTGGGTACTGAAGGTTACTAAGTGCTAACTCTGGGGTAGCCTGTGCGCTTCCAGGAACTTTTGGAGGTAATGGCTTATCAATATCTTATAGAGCTCTCGCACAGAGATTAAGGGGTTCTACAGAAACTCTGCAGAGGCCCTTGCAAGGGCAAATGGGGCCCAGGTCCAGCAGATGGGACTTGCACCCTGCCCCTGCAGATCAGCTCCATCAACTTTGGTCCTTAAGTTGGGACTAAAAGCAAACTGTGTTGGGCAGAGGGACAGACAAACTCTCCGCTTAGGTGGTTTGCAAGCTGGGCATGGGGTCAGGCAGGTCTGTGATATCGATTATAAAGTCAGGTAGCACTGAAGGCATTTGTTTAAAAATGTAAAGCAAATTTGCATATGATTTAGCATAAAATTACTCTTCGTGGTCCATAAACTCTACCTCCAAGAATACAGAAATAAAATGAAATCAAGTACCTTAGCCAAGTGCAATTGTGTTCAGCCTCAGTGTTTACAGCGTGACACAGGAGGAATACAAAACAGGTTTTAAATCCCATCAGTTTCATCCCATGCCAAACGACAGCAAAAGAAAATGAGAAAACAGCTGAGAACTGCTGCTCACAAAAACTGACTATAGTCAGGCAAAGGCTTCCTGACCCTTCTGGGCTTGAGAAACCAGCTAAAGGTGACATCCTGCATCCTCTGTTCCTGTGGCCCTAGAGGATTACTTCAAAAAGCAGGAGATGACCCTGAGACAGCATATATACAGAGGGCTGCATACAGATAAGGGAAGACTCCTCACATAGTATTAAAAATATCCCCCCTTATATTTGAACAGTGCTGCTCAGTCAGCAGGGTTAAATCACAGCCACAGGCTGGGTTGGATGCCCTACATATTCTATAGATGGAGAAAATGAAGCAAAGAGAAGTTAAGCGACTTATTCAAGGTCACACAGGAACCAGCAGCTAGAATTTGAACCCAAGTCTGACTCCAAGTATAAGGCTCTTTTTACCCCACCACACCAAAAGTCTAGTATACACACCGGGGTGTGTGCATATGCACATGAGAACATATACGAGGACACACACTCTCCTCTCCTGACTCCTCCTCTGTGACTTTGGAGAAATAAAAAATAGCCACTTCTCTCAACCAGGTTGGAGACCCCAGAGGCCACCTGAGCCTCACATCTAACTTGCTTACCATGGTGCCATCAGCAATTCGCTCGGGTGCCAGCTTGGCTTTGCGGGCCTTCTCAAAGCAGTCGGCATCAGGCCCATGGGGGGTCATTGGGCTGTGCAGGCTGCCACCGCCTGGCAGGAACCCACCTTGCTTTGCCTCGTAGTGACCTTTGATAAGCCCCATGAATTCACTCATGCAGTTCCCTGGGAAGGTGGAAACAGTACTTTTTTTAATATCCCAGATGAGTCCCGAAAACACCAACACCTCTCAAACATTATTTCCACACACTGTCAAGAACATAGGAGAATTTGATCAATTTCACAGAAATAGTAAAGAATATAGATATACAGAAAAACAACCACACAACATTCATTAGTGTGAAATTCTTGGTGGGCAAAGCTCTACTCCATGGCCAGGTGGATTATCAGAGATCTTAAATTCCATTGCCTTGAATGAAGTTATGCTAGACCTAAAGAAAATCAGGGCCCAGACAAGAATTTTAATAATAATTAGCATGCAAATTGTAATAAAGAATGGATGTACTCCATCATCTAGGCTTACAAGCCCCTTATAAAAATTATCCTCTTTCCCAGATCTGAATCCCTTCTCAAATAGCCTCACAGTAGTACAGGGGATGACTATATTTCTGGTTATCAAATGAGAAAATTGAAGTGGGGTGTGTGTGTGTGTGTGTGTGTGTGTGTGTGTATGTGTGTGTGTGTGTTGATGGAAATGTGATGTAATGGAAAGAACCCTGGACTTGGGATTCCATTATCAAATAATAATCTGTGTGAAAAAAATTGTATTATCCATAAAAACTAATCCATAAATACTATATATTCTAACAGATATCTTCTTTATCTGAATCTAATATCATCTCATTCTATCATTCTCCAAAATGCTCCTTAGATTCATTCTTTTTCCACTGACATTCTCTTCATAGAATCTGAAAATCTTAGTATTGGAAGGGATCCCCACTTCTACTCAATACAGAAACATTCCTGACAGATTACCTGCTGGGCTCTGCCTGCATGCCTCCTGTGAATGGAAATGCTGTACTCAACAAAGGGACCTATCATATTACTGAAGACTCTATTAGAAAGTGTTCCCAAGTTAAATGGAAATTTGCTTTCATATAAGTATATTGGTCCTAGTTGTGCCTCTGGAATCAGTAAAATTTGACAAAATTCACCATGTCCCCACTCTTTCAATCTTATGCTTCTATTGAAACTAAACATCTACCCATCTATCCACCCACCCATTCATTTGTCCATTCCCCACCCTATCCATGTGCCTATCCATCCATCCAGCATATTTGGACACTGTGCTAAGTGCTGGGATAGAAATGAGTGAGAAACAGCCTCTTTAAAGTTCCTTATAGTCACAGTCATAGTCTGTCCCGTGAGAGTGCCGAGAGTGCAAATCATGGACAGAGTAGAGAGGTGTGGCACTGGCGACCCCTGCAAAGCCAAACATTTGACATGATACACGCTCCACCCCTCTTCCTTCCATGTGAATACAGGCAAGTACCAGAGTACCTGTGGAAGTGCCTGAGCAGCCACGCCCACTATGCCCAGAAGGCAAAATGCTGCTGCAGCCCCGGCGGAAAAGGTAAGACCCAGATCATAGCGCTACTTCCTCTCCAGAAAGAGAGGAAAAGAAGCAACTGTAAGCATACGGTGTCTATGTTTTAGAAGCAGTTCTGCTCCTGACTCAAACATGCCGTCACACTCCTCGATCTAGCATGTATTCCCAGGGTCACCTTCACGGTTTCACGTTAAGAAGAGAGCAAGACACAATTCAGCTTTGATCTGAACATGAATTTAGGTAGCAATGATTTGGTGATGACATTTCTACATCATTTTCTATATTTCAAAGGACAGTGGGAAGGTAGACCTTGACTTTTTGATTAATGCTAAATCCAGTCGACTAAGGTGTATTAAGAGGACTGTAGGCAATATTTCTACAGAAATCATTCTCCACGTCTGTAAAGTCACATCAAAGTAGCAAAGATTTTCATTATTGCTACAGCATTATTTTTAATATCTCTGGTAAAAATAATTTCTAACCCAGGGTTCTGTGGTTCTTCCAACTAACTCAGGGCAACCATACCTTTCTGAGATCTATCTATCATGGGCCAAATTTATCTGAGAGTCTTTAAAAGAAATTGTAAGAGGCATTTCACAAGGCCATTTGTTTCAGGCAGTCTGAACTACAAACTAAAATCAAGCAGTGGGTTGAAAGCTGTCGCACAGTAGAAAAGCTGGGCGGGAGAGAAGGCCCAGGCCAGTATTTCTCAACACGTGGTCTGCAGACCTCCTGCCTCAGAACCCCCCGACGTGCTAGTTCAAAATGCAGATTTGGAGGTTCCACCTCCACACCAACTAATTAAACTCTCTGAGAGTGGAGCCAGGAGCAAATATTTTTTTGAAGGCCTTGTAAGTGATTTTTATATCCCTTAATTCTCTCAAAGTGTGGTTCCTGGAACAGTTGCATCAGCATCACGGGGGAACTTGTTACCAATGCAGATTCTCAGGCCCTACCTGGAGGTTCTGAAGCAGAAATTCTGAGGGTGGGGCCCAGGAATCTGTGTTTTAACAAGCCCTCCAGGTGACACTGACACATGCTAAAATTTGAAAAGCACTACCTCAGGCACTTAGAGCAGCCTTCCCATAAGCACTGTGTGAAATAGTGAAGGTACAGGCTGTAATCCTTGCCAACAGGTTCCTCTAGGGGACTAATTTCTAGGAGGAGAAGAGTCAGGACCTGTGATGGGCTTGATACGCTTCAGAAAGGACATAGCTTGTTAACATCTCTATTCACAAAGTATCAGGTCTTTGAAGGGTTAACCAATTGTGTCCTTTGCAGGTGATATCACCTGAAAAAGGTGATGATGACATCTGACCATTCTGAGGGCCTTTGTTCTCCACCCTCTAGAAACATCTAAGTTGCTCATTTAGTCACTGTTGTGTCCTGTTAAAGTCCTGGCACCTGGGCATGTACAGAGAGGAGCCTCAGAGACAAAAAGCCCTGAGGTTAACTGAAGAAAGTGGTTTCTTTTTTAGAATGTTCCAGCTGAAATGCACCTCAGAGTCTTTCCAGAACTCTGTGTACAAAAATACAATCTCTAGGAAGTAGAATTGTGCACTGACATTTAGGTTGGGTTTATAGCTAGCTACTGCACAATTAAAAATGCCAGCTTCATTAAGTACAGCCATGAGGTACCTTATTCATTCTTGGCGATGCATTCACTTACTAAATAAATATTTATTAGATGCATATCATGCACTGGGCACTGTGCTAGGCATATCCGTTAGTGCACATGACTGTCTGCACCGACATTGGACTGCCTTCATTAAATTCTGACTACCACTTAACTAGCTGTGAGGCCTTGAAGCAAGTTACTTAATCCTTCACAGCTCAGTTTCATCTTTTGAAAAAAAAAGGGGGTGGGAGGGTAATGATACTGCCTCTCTTTCACAACTGTCATGAGGATTAAATGGGTTAATACTTTTAAAGAACTTAGAGCCATAGCAAATGGTCGATTACTGTTAACAGTAAGTCAAAACAATATTAATAAAATAAAAATAATAGATTTGGTAAGTTCTGTTCTAGACAATAAATGCTTTGCAGAAACTGCTTCCAGAATAGGATCCATCCCCTAGTGTGGACGGCACTCTGCTCTACCCCTCCAAAATAATTGGAGAACACATTTTATTGGCTCTTGAACCAGACTTAGATAATGAAATTTCCCAAAACAACAAACTAACCAACCACATCCCATGGTGACGTCTCCCTTTACACCTGAAAAGTAAAGAAACATCTTGCTTCATCCTTTTCCAGCCTTTGTGCCTCTCTTCAGGGCCAGAGGAACTGGGCTCTAGGCATTAGAGTGTTTCCTTCTCAGAGGCAACACACCACTGCCATCCCCACACAAGTTGTGGTGTTTAAGTAGCTAAAAGTCTGGTGAGCAGCACTGGGCCTCAGGAGGCAGGATCTGAACTCCGGCCAGAGCCGGGCGTCCAAACACCTCTGGCAGTGTTCCTCATGGGTGATGCTCACCACTCCGCTGACTCTTTGGTTTTCACATGTAACTTGGCAAACGACTTACTGTGGTAATAAGGAGGCCTGAAGGTCTTATCAGCAACCCCCCACCGTGGTGGGAAGATGACAAAATCAGCGATGGCCACTCCGGGGCGGACAGACTTGGCAGTCAGTACCGTGAAAATGGATGGGTCCTGTGAAAGAAAGGACAGGAGAACCTGAAGACACGATGAAAGGGAGGTGACTGAGCAATGACACGTGTCACCCACGCACGAGGGGCTTTTTGAGTGACACTGTAATTTCTGAGCAAACCACAGGCCAGGCTAAGAAGTCTGGGGTTGTCATCAAGGTGCAGTCATCGCTCTTGTGACGTTCCCCTCTTGCTGTGCTTGAAGCAGAATGACTTAACACCAGCTGAGGGGACTCTGAGCAGCTTTTTCACCCTGCTGAGCCCCTGTTTCATGTAAGTACTACCCCATGGGTCTGAGAGCCAGCAGCGCCTGCCTCCCAACCTCAGGTCAGAGTGACCGGAGGCTGGGATGTGCTTCGGGGAGCTCTTGGCAGAGGGATGCTCAGAGTAACTTGGAAATAGAAATAAAATAATATCCAAGTGTTTGGTATAGACATAGGACATGCATCTCTTTGGAGGAATCACAGAGACCCCAGATGGTATCCTCATTGCTTTCTTACCTTTGTTTGACTCTCAGGATGGTGGTAGTATAGAGAGGAATAGGTTGGGGGGCAACATTATGATTTATCAAGAACTTTAGAATTCTTCAGTGGAAAGATTGAGATTCAACTTAATGGCAATCAATGATCATGCCTCCTTCCAGATGCCACTTGAGGGTGTGGGATTCAAAGACAACTGAGCACCATTCCTTGCCCTTTAGTGTCATTAGTGGTGGTGGTGGGTGTGTGTGAGGGGGACTGAAGGAGGAATAAAACAAGTGCACGTACAGAGTGCCTATCTCTACCCGAGAGGATCAGGGAAGGCTTCAAAGAGGAGGTGACATTTGAGGTAGGACCTGAAGAATGAAAGGAGAAAGAAAGAAAAAGAGAGGGAATAAGAGAGGGAAGGAGGGAGGATGGAAGGAAGGAAGGAGGGAGGATGAAAGGAAGGAAGGAAGGAAGAGGAAGGAAAAGGCAAAAGGCATTTTAAGCACAGAAAACAGGAAAGACATCAAAATATACAGATATTTTGTTAAGAGGCAAGAAAGCTAAAGCCCAGAGCGCATTGGCAGAAGGGAGAGGGACAAGGGATGGTACTGGGAAATGAATCCAGGACCAGATGGTGGAGAGCATCGGATACCACGCTTCAGAGCTCAGACTTAATCCTAAACTACAGGGAGCCTGCAAAGGTTTTCTAATGCAGTGATGGAATGATCAGGTCTGAATTTGGGGGAAATAACCATAGCAGCAGTACAGGGGAGACTGGGTGTGTGTAAATGCAAGTCAAAAAACTCAATGCTGTGAAAATGAACACTTCATCTGTCATGAGAAATGATCTGAAAATGTTCAAGAAAAGGTAGTGAGTGAGGCTCAAATAAAGCTCCATCAGTGTCTTCGGGTCTTTTTTCTTGCTGCTTTGGCAGGGCATGATGCCTTATTTTCTCTTCCCTTCTGGTTTTATGAAGAGTTGCTGCTCTTTAGAAAGGTAGTTTTGGGCCCCCAGAGGTAAGCTGACCTGGCTCACAGTAACCATTCTGTCTCTGGTTCTCTGGCTTCTGCTCTAATTACCCCTCCAGCTTGTGGGTAAGTCAATCTATTATGCAAAGTGAACTTTCCCCCAGGATCTCAGAACTAGCACTTTATCAAGAATGTGGGGCCTTGGGGGCCTGCACTGTAGGCTGGGGACCTATTGGTAGTCCCCTGATTGAGTGAAAAATATGACCGAGTTCATACTCTATAATTTCTCTGGTTTAAATTCAAGCACTGAACATCATGAGTAACTTTAGAAGAGGGCTGTCTGTTCCATCGCGGCTAAAAAGAGCTGGAAGTGGAGGCACTGGAGTGGGTGGCCAGAGCAAGCAGGCTCTTGGCATATGAGCAGGACAGAGAACCTTCCAAATCATGAAATGTTCCTTTCTCACCACTCCATCACTAACATTAGCACTTGGTTTTCTTTTGCGGATATATTTTCCAGGAAGAAACCAAGTTTTCAGCCACGTGGGAGAAATTACTGTGAATACGCTGTAGAGAACTGAGCTGTATTGCATGGTGAGGGCTGAGCATCTAGCCTGGATCTCTCTTTGGCTATGTTACTCTTTCCCTGAAGCCTTGCAGCAGATGATTCAAATTCCTGTCAGCACAATGACAAACGACTAAATCTCAGGCTTCCAAGGGTGACCCTGGAAATGTTAAATCTGTGAATATCGGGGGTCTACCGTGGACTCCTCCCACCTAAGGGTGCTCTCTCCCTGGGGCCCCGCCATGAGCCAGACTTACTGCGTGGTCAAAGGCCACTGAGTTGATGACCATGAAGTTCTCCAAGTTGTACTTGTAGGGGGTATAATTCCCATGCCAGGCCACAACATTGAATGGGGAGACCTCCTGATTGACAAAAAAAAAAGCAGGAAAGGGTGATTTTAGCTTGTGATGCTTATGTAGCTATGGTTCCTCAGTTTGTACTTGGCATTACCTACTCTTTTTTGATTTGATTCTGTTCTCATAATTTAATAATACCATCCTTTGGGAGAAACATCACCCTGAATCATCTTGTGGTTGCTTCACATTCTCTCAAACTGTCCGCACTAAGCCACTAGCCCTATCCTTCCACTTCATAAGCTGCAGCTGCCTCTGATCACATGTGCAGCAGAAGCACAGCACATGCTCCAAGTACTGCCTTTTCAACAATTTTAACACAATTGTGAGAATCTGTGGATGCCTGCAATTCTTTGACAACATGGGCCACCGTCTGGGTTTCCCATTGCTGAGGGCAGGTACTTGGCTGTGACTGCTCTCCAGCTAACTGCTGCCTAGAGGAGCTTCCGGTAGATTCAGTGCAGGAAGGAGAGAAGGCTTCTAAGAGTTCCAGCTCCAAGGACTTGAGATTTCAGAGCAGTCCTAAGGTGATGCTTCTTGGGTCTGCCCTGGGATAAGGGAGGATCGATGTTCTTTATAGGAAGGTAGTTAGGCTAGGGAGTCCACGTGATACAGTCCATGTAGGTCAGCCTCCCAGGGCACGGATCATGGCAGAGAAGGGAGAATGGATCGGTGGGGGCTTATACAGAGAATAACCTGCATAGAGTCCATTTGGAAAGTGGAAACCCGTGGAGCTGCTGGCTGCCTCTAGAATGGTGATTCTCTATCAAATGTATGTCAAATATAATACAGGAAATAGTCATTTGAAAATGAATGTGAATGGCACGTTTTGTTCCTTTTTATGGCTAATATTCCACTGTATATATGCACCACATCTTCTTTATCCATTCTTCACTATTTGTAGAGACGTGGATGGACCTAGAGACTGTCATACAGGATGAGTAAGTCAGAAAGAAAAACAAATATCATATATTAACGCATCTATGTGGAATTTAGAAAAATGGTACAGATGAACCTATTTGCAAAGCAGAAATAGAGACACAGATGTAGAGAACAAACGTACAGACACCAAGGCGGGAGGTGGGGTGGGATGGATTGGGAGATTGGGATTGATGTATGTATACTACGATGTATGAAGTAGATGGTTGGTGAGCGCCTACTGTATAGCACAGGGGGAAAAGAAATGAATGTGATTTCCACAGTGCATCCCCAGAGGTCAACATTTTTGCCAGGCTGGAGTAGTAGGTAAGCAACTGCATTTTAAACAAGCTACCCTGAGACTTTCTGATGCAAATGGTCTCTGAACCACATTTTATAAAATCCTGATCCAGAGAATATGAAGGTGACTATGTGTCAATGAGGGTGACATTGAACCCTCGGCAGTTAATTTTAAATGCCAGACTAGTTGGCCTCTGCTGGTTAGCATACCTTCTAGATGCTGTCCAAAGAAAACGACACGCCTTAGCAAAATATAAGCAATAAGTTAAATGGGCAAAAATAAAGCAAATGAATAGTGGTAAACAGAAGAGATCTTTGGATTACTTTTACTATATGGTTACTTTATTCTACTATATTATATATCCAGTATATTAAGCAGTAATGTATTATATTACAGATTATACATGTATATTATGTTATTATTATTATTTTATTACTATCTATGCCTTTGCTTATCTCCTGAGTTTACCAGGCTGGTGCTATAAATCAAGTCAAACTAATTAACTGAGTTCTGCTTGTTTTCTATCAATTATTGCTTGTTTTTGAAATATGGTGACCATTGGTGAATATAAGTCTTAGATAACCTGCTATTAACTCACTTCCCTTTTCAGAATGTATTGCCCCGCCTGTATATTATGTTTCCCCCACTGTTTATGGAGACCTAGATATTGTGGAGGTTTTATTGCTTGACGAATAGAAAGAGCATGCCCTTTGGAGTCAAAAGATATGGGTTTGAATGCTGATTCTGTCATTTACTGTGATATTTGGTAAGTTATCACCACCTGGCCTGTCTTCATGACTACAAATAAAGCAAACAGTACCTTATTTGTAGTATCTTAGTGATGTGGTAAAGATGAAATAATATATGCAAATACTTAACCTTGGCAAACAGAAGGTGTTTAGTAACTATTCATTCCTTCCCCTGCCTACAAACCTGCTTATTTTACCTGTTTGGCAGCAAACAGCTTGCCCTGGTATTTATTAATCACAGTGTAACCACCTGGCACTTGGCGATCTTCATACCAGGCAACAGGTATCAAAAAATCCCGAGGATTGGCCAAGCCATTGGCTCCTAGAACACAATGACCCAGAAGTCTTTTAGACACTTCTGAAATCACATAGGAAAGATCCCACTGTTGCACAAAGAGAAAGGGCTTTCGCCACATTAAAAGCCATTCCAAGATTTGCTTTTATTGTTCAAAGACTCATTGGAATCCCAGTCTGGTATCTTTTAAAAAGGACTCAGGACTTCTCTGGTGGTGCAGTGGTTAAGAATCCACCTTCAAGTGCAGGGAACACGGGTTCGATCCCTGGTCCGGGAAGGTCCCACATGCCATGGAGCAACTAAGCCCATGCGGCACAACTACTGAGCCCATGTGCTGCAACTACTGAAGCCCGAGCACCTAGAGCCCATGTTCCCACGAAAGGAGAAGCCACTTCAATAAGAAGCCCGCACATCACAACCAAGAGTAGCCCCTGCCCTCTGCAACTAGAGGAAGCCCATGCGCAGCAATGAAGACCCAATGCAGCCTAAATAAATAAATAAATAAAATAAAATAAAATAAAATAAAATAAAATAAAAAGGAGGACCCAAGGAATTTGGTCAGAAGAAAATCATGAAAATACCATCAGCATCACTAGCACTGCCTCCTAAAGTTGTAGATTGAATATGGTTTATAAACATTTTACACACATTATCTCATCACTATAGGGGAGGGGAGGGGAGGAGAGGAAGAGACTAGAAGAGAGGGAAAGGGCAGATATGATAGAATACTAGATCTTTTTTTCCAAGAAAACTCTGATGACTCTAGGACTTGTCTACAGTCCTTGAGAAAGAAAAGGTTACATACTGTAGCCCCAGGCGTGCCTCTGCTCCTCAGACAGACCTCAGAACCAACCCAAGTCTGCAAACTGCTCTGCAGCCTGACGAATCTGTCTGCCACTGAGGGAGAAAGTATTTGGGACACAGCTGCTTACCTTTGCTTTGTGAGTGTTCCCTCCAGGGAAAGAAAATACATCAAAAGACCAAAAATGAAAAGCATAAGTGCAAAAACATAATTTAACTCTGAGAGGAGAGACCTGGGGAGTGTTTTATCATTTCCAGCTCCTGGGGTTAAAAAAAATATGCCCCCAGCTGGTTCGTAAATTATATATGCTTTCCAGAGGGTACATGTTCCGTGGAACCCGGGGGCTCTGCTGGCTGTGGAGCAGCAGGAAGCCAGACCCAAGTGGGAAGAGCGGGTGGAAAGCAGGATGACAGACGGCCCACCATGGCTCCAGCTGCCTCTCTGCTGCCTCCCACCTTCCTCTGACTATTCGGATCCCCCAGGGGAGTGACCAGACGGCACATGCTGGCCTGTCCCTGTTTTGCTCTAAAAAATCTGTTGACGAGGAAAGGGAAGAGCTGGGAGCTGTGGCCACCACCTTCAGCGAACATGCCAAAGATGAAACCAAGGGCCGATTTTCCCTACCATTCCTTTCACTCCCAGAGACGTTTTGAGAACAACCCCTCCTACCACCTTCGCGTCTCTCCTGCCTCCAGCTTGCCAGAAGAATCGAGGGTGGGGGGACCTTGGTTCACTTTTTTTTATTTTTTGTTTTTTTTAAATTTTTTTAAGCTCTTTATTGGAATATAATTGACATTCTTTACACTCTTGCACCAGCTTTTGAGGTACACCAAAGTGAATCAGCTGTGTTTATACATATATCCCCAAAGCCCCTCCCTCCCGTGACTCCCTCCCACCCTCCCTGTCCTGGCCCTCTAAGGCATCACCCATCATCGAGCTGATCTCCCTTTGTTATATAGCAACTTCCCACTAACTATCTACTTTACAGTTGGTAGTGTATATATGTCTATGCTACTCTCTCACGTCGTCCCAGCTTCCCCTTCAACCCCCCACCCCCCAACCCCGTGTCCTCCAGTCCATTCTCTGCATCTGCATCCTTATTCTTGCCCTGCCACTGGGTTCATCAGTACCATTGTTTTTTTAGATTCCGTATACATGAGTTAGCATTAATCTGCCTCACAGAGGCTGCGGTTTCCAGCGCCTTCGCAGCGCCGAGGGAGGTGTCTATCCTTTGTGACTCCCAGGTGTGTGGATTTTGTGGAGGATGCTCAGTGGGAATGTGAGGTTCGCAGACTGTGTGTCTTTCAGTCCGCTTCCCCTTTCCAGAGCCACATGGCCCCTGCCATTGTTACGGCTTTTCCCACTTTATTGTCTACACACAAGCCACTGACTTAAGAAAATGATCTTCCTTCTACCCTCAAAACCCATTCTCACTTGTATACCTTTTCTAGAGGTGGTCCCATTCCTCTTTATTTCCCCTCAACTTTCCATCAAGGATTAGTCAAATCTTATCTTTTCTATGCAGCTGTTCCTGGAGACGTGGCCCACAGTAGCCCACACTTCTACATCCCCTAGGGTGTACTCTGTATAACCTGAAGTCTATTACATATTATCTTGCTCTTCAGTGGTCTGTATACTATTCTAGAGAGGGATTTATCATGGGATGGTTTGGACCGTTTTCTGTTATGCACGTATGTGATGGGAAGAGGGTTGTGCTATCCTTGTGGTGGTTCCTGTCATTACCCTCAGCATAACATGGGAGCTGAGACAAGCTGATGGACTGGTGCACTGACCAGCTAATTAATGAAGCTTTCATCTCATCAGATGGGTCAGCTATACCACCTGAAGCCCCTGAATTCAGAGGACTGAAATAAGAAGTCTGCGATTGCTCAGGGAGCTCTAATATGTTCTAAAATTCCCAACTACACTTGGTCTAGAGGAGAAGTTGTCTAGAGAGGAAAGATGAAGTTTGAGTGAGATAAAGAGGGGAGATGGATGTTTAACTTTCACACGATTATCTGTGTCCTGTATTTCAAGTCTGGCTTAGAAGCGTGTACCGAAGATTTACCAATTGGTCCCAGGTCAGGCAACTCAAAGTGGACACCGTAGACCTCCAGGATGTAGCCCCTGGTCTCTTCGAAGACATCTATGCTGAACCGCATTCCTCTCTGGAACAGGAAGGAGACACTGGTGTGTTCTCCCAAATCATACCTGTAGTTATAAAGAAGCACCCAAGAACCACAGCCAGCCTCACACGCACAAGTAATCCCATAGTCTGTTGAAATACGTAGAAGAGGTGACCAGCTCAAAGGTGAATTAGAAAGAAAAATTTAACTTCTAACCACATCTGTGACCCAAACCAATTCTAGTCTACTCTCTCATTGGGTTCAGAGACAACAGTGCCCCGATTTAGCCAAATTTTAAAGAAATCCATCTTCACTGCCTTCCACCCCCTCCAGGGCCTTACCCGGAGTGTGTATAAATGTTTAGGAAAGTGAATTGACAATGCTTTTTGCTTTGTGATTGTGTGCTATTTTAAAACAAAGTAGGCACACAAGTCTGCTTACCCTTCTGCACAGGGAGCCTTCTGTGTATCTCAGACTCCCTCCCCTTGCCCAGACATGACAGAGAAATTTTAGAGTTGGAAATAGCAGCAGCTGCAACATCTGATTGCTCCCAAATTAGGGAGAAGCAGGGAGGAGAGGGGGACACATCACCAACCTGAATGACGCAGATCTCGTTGGGCTGAACAAGCATCTTGCCAAACTCGGTGTAAATGAGAAGTTTCCCTTTCTGAGGAACTAACAAAAAAGACAGGGCAGCAGTGAGTCACTCTTTTCTTATGAGAACCACTTCATGAAGAGCAAAAGGCTTCAGGGCTGCATTTGCTTTTTCATTCCAAATGAAAAGTGCTTTATTGAGTCTTATGAGGGAATATGTCAGAATTGACAACTTAAGTTAGCTATTTTACTATCTAGAAAAACATGAATGAAAAATTGACTCTGTTTTCCTTCCTTTCTTGGTTGCCAGGTAAGAAGCTTGTATTTGCACAATTCTGTGGCTTGACCAGAAAGGGCAGCAAAAATAGGATCGAAAAAGACCCATTTCTGATAATTCCAGCAGGACGCTGACATTTATGTCTAATGTCTACATCAAAATGTTCACTCCAGAATATCAGTACTAAAACCACCAAAAAAGAATGGGAAGACCAGAAAATCCCTACTAGACTTTTCCATCTTGATGGTCTCATGAAAATTTTTATTTATATTGCAGCTATCAATGACAGATGGTCTTTTCTTGGGTGAGTTTGAAGGCAAATAGAGTTATCTTAACAAGTTAATCACACGTTAGTATTATTCTTTATTTCTTTTCAGCTGCCCAGATCTCCCTGATCAGAAATGCCCAGAAGAAATGAGCAAAGACAGGGAGACTAGAAAATAGAATAGAGGCTTGGAGGTACACAAGGAATATTTTCCAGACCACCAATTGCCTTTACACCTCAGTCTGCAGACTGCACTAAAGACAGATTGAAAGGAAAGTAATATGTATGCAATTAAAAAGCTTATGACTAGGGATAAATTACCAATGAAAGGGTCTGAAATCTTCAGAACTTACCAATCAAGAAGTCTCCATCTGAATTGTAAAAGCACCTGAAACATATAGAATAATTCCTGTGATTTTCAGTTTTAACACTGTTCAGACAAATTAATTCACTGCACAAATTACTGCTCAGTAGCTGGTATGTGCCAGGCTTAGTGCTGGGTTTAAAATAATGAGTAAAATGACCTCATCTCCGCCCTCATGGAGCCTTAGAGTCCAGTAGGAAGCCAGACAGCAGTCCAACAATTACAGAACCATGGCATCATAAACTGTAATGGCACTGTGAATGTCAAGTTCAGGGGACTGAAAGAATAATGGACCTGATCTAGTCTGAGCAAGTAGCCAAGGCTTCCCTGAAGGGGGGATATTTGACCTGAGATCTGAAGAAATCATCCAGGCAAAGGCTTGGGGATGGGGTGTGGTGTGGAGAACATTCCAGGCAGAAGGAACAGCATGGGCACATGCTCTGAGGCAGGAGC